>NC_040906.2:131815344-132139233 GCF_004126475.2 Phyllostomus discolor | reverse complement strand
TTGCCAATTTGGTCAGGGGTCCAAGATTCATTAGTATAAGTATGCATTCAATTCTTTAAAACTGGAGGTGACTCATATGTTATCTTTAAACTTGACTGTAATAAAATAAGAGTAAAGCTGAGACAAACTTCTGTCATGAGCCAAAGACAAAAGGTATCTTTGAGGTTGAAGAGTATTCAACTCCTTTTCCAGAACTGTCAGCCAAGATACCACAAGATGTGAGTTCTTCAAACACAGCCAATCTCCATTGTGGGCACATTCTTTTATCATTTAAATTGCTAAATCAGCTTGACCTTGACCCATGGCAACCTAGTGATAACACTCTCCACTTCTTTCAGCATTAGCAAGTTCTTGAAGTTCCTGAGAAGGATCAGCACATGGAGAAATAATTATCAAGATGGGCTCAATTTCCATTGTTTCTTTCTACAAGTGTTTGAGATTTAGAGGAAGTGGGAATATCTCTTTGAGTCTCAGAATTTTACATGCAAATATAGCTATGACACTTTGCAGTCTGTCTAGTCTAAGACTCTTTAACACAAGAACCTGCTGAAATAAGGAAACTTTCTTTGCAAAAGTAGATGAAAACTCCTGCTCACACATTGAATGATGATAGTAAATATGCCACAGAGCTACATGTTCAAGGCAGAATGTCTGATAAAGACTGGGGAGAGCAACTTTAATGTTGCCACTGCCCCACTTGTTTCCTTACCTATCCAAGGTGCAAGTTGATCATGTACTCTTTGGTGAGAGTCAGCTTTCCACAACATGTCTCCAACAACACTGGTAAATGTATCCCATTCATTTCCTTGAAAATGTTCAAGATGCATGCTTCAAACAAAATGCAAAGAGAATATCAACTGATCAGCCTTAAATAAACAACAGCATACATATTCATATCCCATATGTTTTAATAAGCTACTAAGAGACTGAATTTGCTGTTCTGTATTTTCAGAATCCTATTTGTTTTGCAGAGCTCATTGGGAAAGTCAAATAAATGCAGCCAAACTAAAATGGTACATGTTATTAATTTTGGACAAGTCAGAGATAGTGAAGTACATCTTACTGGCACTCTCCTTCAGAGGAAGATAGGCATTCCACTCTTGATCAAGAAAAATTTAGAGTTTGTAAGATCCTTTAAGTGGCTCTTGAATAAGTGCACTGCTCACTTTTGTCTGGTTCAAAGATTTAGTCAAATACTTATTTTCCAAAATATTGCCTTGAGATGTGGCAAGTGTCTCTAAAAGTTATTCCTCCATCTTGACTAACAGTATTTTCTTATCTTCTTTATGTTGTAATAGTATTGTTTTCTGTTCCCCTAAATCCGGTTTTTCATTCTGAATAGTTAAAGTCAAAAGCTGTCCCTATAATCTACTTCTTGTCGCAAAGTTAACCTCAGTAATAATGGAAGCCGCATCCAGTGAAATAAAGGGACTTGGGATTCTTGTACACACACAAAAAAAAGGTGAAATTCTTCATTGTAGTTGGACATTTTGTCACATATTTGTACCACATAACATGGTCTTTGAACAACCAGATCTCATTTCAATAGTGGGTAAAGGGCAGTCTCTATACTACCCATCTCTTGCATAATAAAGGTTTTCCTAAAATGCACTGCTATCCCAAGAGTGGTGATAAAGTTACTATCATGCTGGTTACTAACTTCCAAATACAAGCCTTTCAAATGTGTATTTAACCATTCTGCAGCTCAGGAAGAAAGGTCTAAAAGAAATGGCATACTCGACTTTGTAAGATAACAATAGTATTCTCTGTGGAAAGGTCATCTGATGGTAGGCCTTCACATTTCCAAATTAACTGCTCACTTTCAGTACAAAGAAATCTCCTTAGGTCAAATTTTTCAAGACAAGCTGACTTGGTCCATTCTTCCAGACAGATTTTTCTCAGACCATCAGGAGCAGCAGAAAGATATGTAATAAATGCAGCAGCTAGTTTATCTCTTTTAGGAAGAGTAGCTAATTCTGCTGTTATCTCTGCAACCTGAGCATTCCATCTCTTGTGTTCTCTATCAAGCTGATTGATTAAGACTTCTTCAGCTTTAATTGTTTCTCATGCTTTGCTTAATTCAGTTTGAAGCTTGGCTGGCTCTGAAGTCCTACTCTGAAATTTGTGTTTAAGTTCTGATAGTTTTTGATTAACAGAATTAAGAAGCTCTTCTAGTTTCCTTTTTCTGTTTTCAGTTTTCTTCAAATTTGATTCTATTCCTGCTTGTTCAGTTTCCAAAGGCTGAATTTGTTCCAAGATGAAGGAATATTGTACACTCGCTTTAACCCAGGCACTCAAAGGAACAGCTGCTATGCTGGCATGCTTAGCATTCTTTGGATCAAAAGATCCTTTATTTTTAAAAAGAAGGTCTTCAATACTCTTATTTCCTTTGGAATATTTTGTGCATCGAAAGTTGCTATGTCTTTTCTCACACCTCTTTTTTCAAGAAAACTTTTCATGCTCACCCAAGACATACCAAAGATACTCATCAACCTTAAAACTCCTTCAAGAATGTCTCCTTCAAACTACTTCAAGATGCTAATTGTCCTTTACTCATGTCATAGTAGGTGTCCATTGGTTTGGAGAGTCTGGAGGAGATTCTCACGCCCAACTAAAAACCTCCTTGGTAAATTCTGGACATGATTTCATATTCAGATCTCTACCAGACGCCCTGCTTCAGAACCCATTGTAAGGCTTTTTCAAAATAATCTCCAATCCAGTTTTCAAGGTTATTCCTAAATTTAGAAGGCTGATTCCTCAACCAAGACTTTATTAGAGAATTGAAATCTGTCTCTTTATCACTATGAAAGATCATTCCCATTCTAGATAATTTAGCTGGTGAGGCACAACTTAAAGCTTTCCATCTCAAATATTTCTGAATGCTGACATGTTTTTTTTTGTTTTTTGTTTTGTTTTGTTTTGTTTTTTTATCCTTGACCTAACATTTGAACATTTCCTGTGTGATTCTTGCATGATTCTCCCAAAGGATCATTTCAGTAATCATACAAACATTAAAACTACATATCTCTAATGATGTTCTTCAGTTACCAACTACTTTGCTCCAACAGCCTACATAGCTTGTATATTACTGATTCAATGAATTCATTTAATGTAGGGGTTAGCTCAGTGATCTAGCCCTTTCTTTTCATGCTAGTCAAAGCAAACAGTGAATTGTTTTTCTATGGGGAAATAATTTATTGTGAAGAATATATCTTCTCCAATAGCTATATCTTTCTCGGCAATCTTCCATATATTATGCCAGAAGCAAAACTTGTCACAAGTAGCTGTATTTTAAAACCATATTTTTAAAAAAGTCATTCACATTGAGAAATTTGTTCTACTGCTAATTTTACAAAATTTTATCAATGTTTCTATGCATCTTCTTGTCATTGTTTTCAGACAGCTTTTAGTTATCACTTTGTTGTTTTTCTAATAGTACTTATAAAAATAGATTTTTTTTGAAATGGAATTTTGGGGGTTTGTTATTAAGTGAGAATTTACAAATAGAATTCTATGTCTATAGGATTTTTTGATGAAATTGTATAAAATATTGAATTGAAAGTTACATGACTTTAAATATTGCAAAAATGTTTATCTTTTTATTTAAGATGCTTAGTTTTCATATCACTTACTAATTTTTATTGCTCTATACAATCAGTAAACATCTCAAAGCATTATGTATCACAT
The DNA here is from genome assembly GCF_004126475.2 of Phyllostomus discolor. Classification (NCBI taxonomy): domain Eukaryota; kingdom Metazoa; phylum Chordata; class Mammalia; order Chiroptera; family Phyllostomidae; genus Phyllostomus; species Phyllostomus discolor. The sequence goes on along the minus strand of NC_040906.2, from coordinate 132,135,546 downwards.
GCTATAAAGATAAATACATATATTTTAAATTAGGGTGATTTTGAGTTTTAGAAGACCTGGGACTCAAATTACATTAAAATATTATTTTTAACTTATAATATGGCTGATAAAATCAGAATTTGAGAGATATCAGCAATGTTATTTTATTTTTCACTTGTATTCTCATTACTGTTAATTTCTTTCTACATTTGGGATATTTTATTTCATTTGTTTTTTGTTTTTTGCTTTTGTGTTTGCTTGTCAATTTTGTAAGAGTACATTTTATTAAATCCATAAACTATTCTTTGTATTTGATTATTTACATTAATAGTTTATTTTTTATTGTATTGTTTCTATTGCCATTTATCCCTCATATTCCCTCTCCCACCTCCACTTGTCCCCTGCCCCCTGCTGGCAATAACCACACTTTTGTCCATGCCCATGAGTTCTTTTTCTTTTTTGCTGGATAACTTATTTGAACCTACTTAATAATGAAAGGCATCACAGCGTACTGAACTGTAACAACCAATCTGGGTACCACAGAGGTATTTAGCAGCCACTGTGGATCTCCTTCCTTTCCTTCAGGGTATTTTTGGTGTAACACGTGCCCTATGTATACCCTAAGGAATGAATGAGTATAACTATGTCAATTTGAATATTAAATTTTAGAACAATATTCTATTATTTCTTATATTTAGATAAATATGCATATAAAGGGAGAACTAATATTTTTGTACATTTACAATTTTTTTCTTCCCTGGGATATATTATTACCCTAAGTTTTATCCTCCTTATAGACTGCTAGAAGATCTGATTTATAAGGAAATATGTTTTATATATTTTTCACATTGTTTTCTCTCTTTTATTCCAGATGATATATATCTTGTGGTATTTGACAACTGATTTAATGATCTATTATTATTGTGTTATATAGGGTAAGCAGAAACACAACTAGAGACTCAAATCATGCCAAACTTGCACACATTGCTGACAAGAGACCATCCCCATCTACTCTATCATCTCACTGTGGAACGAAATGATGCATGTCACTTCTCCTGCATTGAACTGCCTCTTAACAAGCTCAGTTCCCTGCATCCCCTCCCAACACCCCTCACTGGCAGTTCTGCCAGAATATCTAATGACTTATCATTGTTATTATTACATTTATTATGTGTCAAAGAGCAAGTCCTAGGCCAGGGATACAGATTAATTCGCTAAGAGATACGTTGACACATTCTCAGCGATATTGCTTTTTATTCAAATGTTAATGTAATAGTTATAGCAATCACAACATAAGATAAAATAAAGTATCTCTGGCTTAATAATAGCAGGCCATTAAATCACAAAATGTTTGAGAGCTCTATGGGGAGTGTTAAAATTGAGCTGCTCAAACCAGTAGGGGAAAAAGAAATCTGATAGGACCTTTCCTTTCCTTTCCTTCCCTTCCCTTCCCTTCCCTTCCCTTCCCTTCCCTTCCCTTCCCTTCCTTCCCTTCCCTTCCCTTCCCTTCCCTTCCCTTCCCTTCCCTTCCCTTCCCTTCCCTTCCCTTCCCTTCCCTTCCCTTCCCTTCCCTTCCCTTCCCTTTCCTTTCCTTTTTCCTTTTCCCTTTTCTTTTTGTCCTCTCTTCTCCTCTCCTTTCTCTTTTCTTTTCTTTTTTTTTCTTTTTTAGAGTGCATCATAAAGGCCCTGGCTGGATAGGTCAGTTGGTTACAGCATTGTCTCCATATGCCAAGGTTGTGGGTTTGATCCCCCATCAGGGCACATATAAGAATGAACCAATGAATACAATAAAATGAACAATAAATTGATCTCTCTCTCTATATATGTATATATACATGTCTGTATATACATAGAATATATATATATATGTCCCCATCATTCATCTCTCTCTCTCTAAAATCAGTCAATTTTAAAAAAATTAAAAACAAAGATATAAGAGAAAACATAAGCAATCTAGAATCATTACTATAAAGGTCTTGATATATTATATAGATTTTATAATACATTGCAATTTTTCATCAAAACAAGCATGATGAAGCTCTTTCAAACTAGCTAATATAGTTATAAAATATAAAAATAATTTTGGTAAAATGTTATTGTGATTTTTAAAAATATTTTCTATCTAATGTAGCAAAATATTATTGAAAAGTTAGTTTTACAGGAAAATTGATATATGGCTTATTGATGAAAATAGCTTGGAATGGTTCTAGACAAAATGAGGGTACAAAAGAAAGAAAATTTTATGTATTATAATATTCTTGTTTTCTTTGGTGGGTTACATATTTACCACTCCTGGTAATTAGATAGAAATACACAATGTAGTTATTGAAGGAAAATACACTTTCTTCCAAAGTTAGCTCATTCTTTCTTCAAATAATTTCATGTTCATCGTATCATAGGCAATGTTTTCTTCACTGGAAATGTAAGGATATTATATAGTTACAGTTCCTAATGGAGGTTTAGGGTGAAGGCAAACAGTAAATAAAATAACAAACACCATAAATTGAGTCAAAAGGCACTGTTGAAAAAATAAAGAACAATAAGATGGCTTGAGTATGGAGTCCTATGTGATATAGGGTTGTCAGAGAAGGCATCTCAGAGAAGCTGACAATAAAGAAATCTGAAGGAAATAAGAGAGTAGGTACCTGGAGGAAGAGAATTCCAGACCCCTAAAGCTCAGGTCCTGAGGCAGGCAAACATGTGGTTTTGTTCAGGAACTTTCAAGGAAGATTCTATGTTTGAACAGAAATGAGCAAGAATGGTAGGAAAGCAGATTAGAGAGGTAGGAGACCTCCTGGAGGCCATTGTAAGTAATTTAGCCTTTATTATGAAACATGAAACAATTATAGATGCTCTAATTCACACTTTAAATAGCAGTATCTCTAGTGAAATGGGAAAATTATCACAATTAGGCATGACAAAACTAAAGCACACACCTCCCAAGTTCTCTGAGGGCTGGGACAAAAGAGACAAACTATTATGTAAATGCAATGGTCCCAACAATATTAGGAGGCAAAGGAAATCACCCTCTTATATCCAGTTCACCATCACAGAAAAAAGGGAAGTGGAGATGAGGCAGAAGACAAAATTTTGAGATTTTACTGCTTAGTTAATGAAGGTAACTGGGGAGGGTATAGGAGAAAGACAGTTGGTTAAGCTCTTTGTGTTTAAATTTTCTCAGCAGTAAAGTGGGAGTAATGTTACTGGCTATGGTACCCTATGACATTGATTACTGCTGTGGTTTTTATTATCATTGTTACTATTATGTTTATTGTACTGATTTTAAGCCTATATTCAAAAAGCTGGATATCAAATTATATTATATAAATTAACAAAATGAATTTTCCCTATGAAATGTTTTGTAAATAGTGCATATTTCTTTACTCATACTGACCGTATACTCCAAAATTGCAAAGCTTATTTTCTAAAGCAATCTCTAGTTTTTGGTAAATCCATAAAAGCACCTTCACCATACTTCCATGAGATTTGTTATAGAGACGTTAAATTAGAATTTAAGTACAAAGTAATTATTTACATATGAGACAAAGTCCAATAATATTAACATTAAGTATGCTTCGATCGATTTTAATAATACCAATAAACATTAAAAATAGGCACTGTGAATTAAAATTTTAGAACTGGTTTACATAAATAATGATGCATATATTTTATGCTGATGGAAGTAAAATACTTATTACCACAATTCTTTATGTAGTATAGACTCATGAAAAACCAAGACTTGAAAAGCAGCCATGCATATCAATTTTTTTTCTTTCAAAATAGAGAATTTTTTTTTATTGACAGTAATGAAATGGTGTAATGACCTAATGACCAAGCACTGCTAACAGGTTCTGGTGGTAGATACTCTATCTCCGATCTCAAAAATAACAAAATAAGCTGAATTAATAATCTTTTTTGCCTTATTCATTAATAACATGGCCCCATATAGAGCTATTTGGAGTTTGATAATAAATTTTACTGAGAATTTTTGTAATGCTTAAGGATATAAATAAAATTGGTGTTTAAAAATATTGTTACTTTATCTTCATTAACCTTCTTAAGTGCTTTTTAAAAATATTTATAAAAATGGACCAAAAAATTACTTGAATTTTAGTTAGAATATTTTAGTTTGTTTAAATGATTACTGAAAGAACTAGCAAAACTATGGATTGAAAATACCATTTGAATTCCAAATGTTCCAACTTTCAAATATTACTAAATGCTTTACCATTCTAAGGACTTTGTTCTGAGGTTGTAAGAAAGGCAGAGACAATTGTTCTCAATGTATTCCTCAGTATACACCATGTCTTCTTTTAAAATGTAGCGAGTTCATTGCAGGGCTTATTTATTTCCCTGTTTGCATCCTACTCACAAATTTCAGTTACAATAATGCTGAATATGCTTTTGAATACATGTAAAATACCCTGTGAACTATTTATTTAATTTATACTTCATCACTTCCTGTTGTTCTTCCATGAGACTTAGCTTTGAGAAAACAATACCTGAAATAGTGAAGATCTTTAGTTCTTTTCATTTCAGAATTCATTCTAGGCTTTTGATTTGGCTACCTCTCTGTAATATGAAAAATGTATAACATTATGCTGTCACAGTAAGTGAAAGCAGAAAGAACTAAAATGATGGCTTTTGGTGATTGCTGAAAGTGATTACCTGCTTATTCACAGTTCTTTGAAGTTTTAAAAGTTTTGATTGAGGAAGATGCATGTGTGTGGTACACATGCAGGTGCAAGAATCTCCCACATGGATGCCGGAAGACGACTGTGAAACATACTTTCAGCTACATTCAGAAAAAAAAATATGAGGAAATGAGGGGATATTAGAGGTAATCAGAAGAGATGAAAAGAAAAAAATATTATATAGGTGGGGGCTATTTTCTCAGTGACCACCAAGCTTATGTTAGGTAGATTGACTCCTCATAGCAATAATTATAATAATTGATAGAAAACCAAATAGAAGTCCATAGCCAAATAATGTGCTTGGTTGTTCTTTTGTCCTCTGACATATCAAAATAAATGAATAATTGAGTAATGTCAAGAAATGTTATTCCCTTATAAAACTGGTTAATCTTAATAACAAATGCCAATCAATAAATTTAACTTAAAAATTAAATTAAAAATAATGTCATTCTTTTTTATGATTCAGCAAAAGTTTATTGATAACCCAATTTTTTGATGTATATCATATAGACCCCTAACAATTTTTGAGATTTCTTGTTTTGTTTATTTTTAAATTAAATTCACTGAGATATTGGTTAATATTATATTAAGTATACATTAATAAATGTACATTTATTTAGAAGTGTACATTTCCATGATACATGATCCATATATTGCATTGTGTGCCTACCAAAGTAAAATCATCTTCCAGTACCATATACAAGGTCTGTCTGGAAAAAGACGAGCTATGTTAATATAACAAGAACAGTTTGTGTAACATTGATGAACCTGGCACCAAAGAGAGTGGACTGAAATGCACATGCAAGAACAATGATGACTTCACTGTACTAGTTGGTGGGGGTGGCAGATGCCATTGAGTGAGCATGTGTACTCTGTGGCTGTCACATTCAAAATGACTGAGTGAGTAGAAAGATTAAAAATAGAACTGTTTCAGTCTCCCTAACACAATTTCACCAGCTATGGCTATGGTTTCAGTTAGACTTTTACTCTGTTTTCTTTAGTCTTCCAGTTCAGCTTTGCCACTATTGGCATCCCATCTGTGAGCCATTCCCCTCTAAGGAAAATGTGTGTGGCTCTCTCCTTTTGGATCTTCAGAGTGCCTGCATTATAAACAATTTATTAAATTTCATGATTCATTTGAATTTGTGTTTGTTATTACTCACTTTAGCAGAAAAAAATTACAATTGTGTTATGTTTGAGAACCATTAAAAATAAAGGATGATTTAATATAGTTTATGTGAGGCAAAAATTGAAAGTGTCCCAACTTGCTTTGTGAAGAAAGCTTTCATAGTAGTTTGCATTGAAAAAAGTAGGGAAAGTGTTGAGATCTATTTATATCACATGAAGTGTCAACCTATTAAAATTTAGAGAAGCTATACCCCTGACATCAACACCCACATGGGTGTTGTTAACATTATTTGGTAGCTACTAACCATCATCCACTAAAACAATGTTATTATCATAATTTTCATTTTATTAGATTTATACTTGTAATTTTTATTTTTATTTTTGTATCTTCACCTGAGGCATTGACATTTTTTACACTGCTTTTAGAGAGAGAGAAGCAGGGGGAGCAAGAGAGACAGAGAGATACCAACTGGATGCTTCTTGTAGTAGGTTCCCCCACCGGGAATTGAACCTACAACCTAAGTATGTATGTATTCTGGTGAAAATTAAACCCATGATCTTTCAGTGCACAAGACAACACTTCAACTAACTGAGCCACATCAGCCAAGGCAGTTCGTAATTTTATTTTAGTTTATGGTTGAATTGACTATGTAAGCCTAAGAAATATATGCCTAATTTTGTTTATGTACATTTTAACTACACCATAGAAATTTTGGTAACATTATGAAAATTCAAATTAACAATTTGGATCTATAAGAATTTTTCCCTTTAAGGAGTTTTTATTCATATGAAAAATATTGATATAGTATACTAGATAATAAATAAATATATTTATTATAAAATACTAAGTATCTTGCTCTATTCTCTTAGGAAGTATACGCATATTTTCAATATCAACAAATACATTTTTGCTAAATTACCTATAATATAAACTACTCAGAATCACATGATTTTTCCATTTTACCATATTAAAGCTTAAACTCTGAAGATTAGAGACTTGTCTGAAGTGATAAAATTGTTATGAAAAAATTGAGAATGGAACCCATATCTCCTAATTTGTAATTTTCTTACTATCATTCTCAACTTGAACCCCTTGGCATTATTAATTATATAAAATAAAATAACTGTGACGTATAAAGTAACTATAGTAGAAAAATTGCCTAACTTTCATACTAACTACTTTTCTTATGGCTTCTTCCCTTAAGATGTCTTATCATGCAGTTTAGCCACATGTTTTCCTTGCACATTTATGCATTCCACTCTTCTGAGTATTATATATATTCCATTTATCTCAATTTACTTCTAGCAGATTAAATGTGCCTCAGCCATAGTACAACTGTAGATGACAACCTCTCTGCATATTTAAGAGAAACTTGAACAGTGTAAATTAGTTATTTTATTTTCCATGTTAAAGAATGAAATCTTGACATGTTCTGTAATAACAGTGATAAAATTCTTCAGCAATGCATTAAGGCAGAAGATCTGGCTCAAACTCATCTTTTGAATATTTCTTTGCAATGCAATATTGGTTTCTATGACAATTTTATAGCTACAAAGATGGATTTTAAGCTCCTTAAAATATCCTTAACTCACACTTAATGTTTATTTCAGCCATACTAATCTACTTTTAGTTATTTTAATAAACCAGGCTCCAAAGTCCCCTGTGACTTTACTCATTCCATATTGTTAATTGCAAAAATTCTATGCATTCCACTACCAATTTTCTAATAAACATCTGCATAATTTTTAAAACATATCAAATGTCACCAGCTTTAATATATCTTATTTAACTCATGGAAGTCCAATCATGGGCTTGTTTTTGATTTCAAAATATGTTATATAGTTATCTGCATATTATACCAATATTTTGTGCATATCTATCCCTATTTACTTACCAAATAAATTACATAGTTTATCTGCTTTTATATATATGTGATGCATCAGAATATAAACCCCATGAATTCAAATACTGTGGCTTGGCTTTTCAAGTGCCTAATAGCATGCTTATTAGAAAGAAGAGGTTAAATAAAATTGTATAAATTAAGTAATCTAACTCAAACTGGAAAAATATCTTTTGATGCTGTAAAAATGGTGGCAATTTTGAACCAAGATCTTAAAAGTTATATCAATTTTCATAGTAGAAACTAATGGTGTCTAAAACAATGTTTCAATCATGAATTTCTATAAAGATTCTAAATAAAGCCAATGATTATTTGTATTATTGTTTCTTAGAAATCTTTTTGTTTTAAATCAATTTTAAAATGACAAAAGAAGGAGCAATGCTCAGATGAAATAGAATATAGGTGAAATTCATCATTGTGAATAAAAGGTATATCATAACTCAAGATGTTCTTAGATTTGAGTAGATATCTAAAATTAATTTAGTAAATACAGCAATATTTTTGCTGTACTTCAGTAAGCAGCATCCCAAAATAGAATTCTTTAAAATGCAGAATCATGTAATTGTGAGATTAGCTGACAGACCTGAGGTAATCCCATGCAGCAGATCAGGAAAGGAGCCTCAGAAGACTGTTGCCAACTGGCCTGTGTCACCTATAGTTTGTGGGCACCTAAAGATTGTTCATCCAAGCTTAAATGCCAGTAAGGATGAACTAACTCTCCACCAGGCTCCAGTAAAGAAATTCTCTGTTATCTGCCCATATGGATAAGACTTTTTATGATAAACCTTTCACCTCAGTCCTTTTGGGAACAAGAGCTGGAGGGATAGCATATATATGTTGTTTTTGTTATGGTGGCTCACATTAACTCAGGTACCCACTGCATTTAGGTAGTGGTTCTACTGGATTTAGGTAATCAAAAAGATTAGAATTATAGAAATACAGTATGGGCCACAGCCCACATTTGGGGGCTAGGGAGATTCTTATCTTAAGGGAACTATCATTGTTCCCAGAAGACAGAAGTAATTATACTAACACACAAAATAAATTAAGGCTTCCATTCAAAAGAAAAAGGTTGCAAGCATGAGTCATAAGGGCATGATTTACCTACCCCCAAGGGGCCAGAGAATGGTGTTTAAATGAAGAGCTGATGGTTGAGTAGAAGGTAGTAAGGTGAAGTGTAGAAGGTACACAAAGATCCTTTCAGTCAGAAGAACACAGGGAAAACCATAGAGAAAGGAGCTGAGAATAACAAGTTAATGAAATAAGGAGTTAAATGTTTCTAGAGTAAATAGCAAGAGAAAAAAATAGTGGAAAATGAGTCTGGGACCAGCAATGAATGATTGGTTGTTGAAATTAAGAACAAAAACAAACAAACAAAAAAACATCTGGGACTTCTGTAATGGGAGAATAAGGAGCTCAGTGAAGCTTTACCCCCTGCAAAACAACCATTACGCTGATGAAAATTATAAGAAGGCAATCATTTAAAGTCTCTGTAAACTATCCTAAAAAAGATTCAGCAAATAAAGAAATATTCTACTATGCAGTAAATAAAGACATACTTTATTAAATGTTCTACTAAATCTCGATAGAAACAACAAGAATTTGTGGCACTTGAGACATAACCTGTTCCATCCGTCACCTTTACTACCATTCAATTCTGTGTTACAGAGTCTCTACCATAAACATGTTCCAAGCAGGTGTAGCCAAGAAGACCTGGGCTCATTTTCTTCCCAATTCCCAGGGAAGGGATATAGTTTCACCTCTGGAGAGGCAGGCTGCCCTTGTTTCTCATCACACTATTAAGCCCCATGTTTCCAAAGCTCTATTCCAGGCAGGTATAGCAAAGAACAGGTCTCCCATCCTCTACACAGCCCCCCAAGAAAGAATTGTGCCTTAGATGGTAGGGCTCTGACAGATGACAGAAATCTGAGGCCTTGATTGCCTCAGACCCATTTCAGTGGTGAAGTAAAGGTTCCCTTCTGGAAGCAGCAAGTCAGAATGTTGTGGGGTAACCACTTCACTTCCCTTAACCAGTACCTTAACGGAGTACAACTCTGAGAAAAGTGGGCTCCTCCTCCAGCTCTAGTGCATTGGCAAGGGGTTCTGCCTATGGGAAAGGGGAAATGTAGCACAAAGAGTTCTGCAGCTTTCCCCAAGGGTACTGAATTTAGTTGGGACAGAGAATGGAGAATTGTGTGCCTAAGAGTACTGTCAAAAATAATGGAGATCTCAGTGGCAAGCAATTAAGAAAAGGCTAGTAGGTCCATAACACAAGCAAAACAAAAAAGCCAGAAGTTTAACAGATCCAAGGAGAAAGACTGCCCAAAAGAGCCCTGCTGGAATCAGGATCAACTTCGGGGTTTGAGAAGTCTGTGTGCATGTGCAGGGTTGCACCCACTCATAGCAATCAGGGTAGGATGTGGGGTAGAATTAAATACATTCCCCAAGCCACACAAAGATCTGTCAACACAGGGCAGAAAGCTCACTGCCACAGGGGCTTAAATAGAACTGCTAAGGAAACACTGACTGAACAATTAGCTACTCTATCCTAGGGGTTACTCTTAAAGGAGTCCAGCTGAAAAATAAAATAATACTTATCCCCCCTCAATGTGGAAAATTATGTGCATGCCCAATTTTCACCTTCTAAGGAACAGAGAGGGAACATTTGAGCTAATAGTCTCTGATTAAATATGAAGCAAAAGTACATAAATTCCTTGAAGGATGTTTACCTTCCTTGAAGGATGTAGCCTCCAAGCTACAAACACATCCAACAGTAAAAAGGGACAATCTAACTGGCTAAGAGGACATAAGCAGAACCTTTTACCACTAAATGACTAACACATATACCTTACCCCAACAACCCCAGGAGCAATCCCTGGGTAGCTTGGGCTAAAGATAAAAACAGAAAATCAATAATAGGAGCAGGGACATCATAACAGGGAAAATATACTTGAGTTAATTTATGCACATCACTAAACAAATATATCCCCAAGCAAACAACAGCAATAACCACCACCATGTGGGGGGTGGGATCTGTGTTCAGGTGCTATATCATATTATCAAAAATGTCCACTTCACAACAACAAAAATGAGATATGCAAGTAAGTAGGTAAATGTGACCCATGCATAGAAAACAAACAAACAAAAAAAAAACAACCCCAAAATAAAAACTGCCTTTCAACAGGCTCAGATGGGCTATGATAAATATGTTCCAAGAACCAAAGGGGACTAAGATTAATTAAAGAAAATCATAATGACAATTTCTTTCAAATACAGAACATCGAGAGATAGATATAAAAAGACAATGGGAAATCTATAGATTCAAATTATAATAATAGAAATGAAAAATTCCCCAGAAGGGCTCAACAGTACTGACACAGTTACAATGTGTTGAGGGTCTCAAAAACATTCTAAGTGACGGAAAATGTTGCAAACACCATTATATATATAAAATATATGTATATATTATGGCATATGTAGGTACCTATGTATAATTATGCATGTATGTATACACACACACATATATATATATCCATTTATATGAAATGTCCAGAATAGTCAGATGTATAGATTAGTAGTTGCTTTGGGGGCTATTATCAGATTTATGTGTCCCCCCCAATTTATATGCTGAAGTCTTAACCTCTAGTACCTCCGAATGTGATGTATTTGGACATAGGACAATGTTTATCTTAGATGGGATATTAGAATAAAAAAGTACATTGGGAAAAAAAACTATGTAATACTGAATTAGGTATGAACTTGTTAACCAAAAATTATGACAAGGCAATAATCAAGTGAAAGCTTGTCTTTGGGATCAAAAATTTGCATGTCAGTGTATACAGTTTTGGGCAGCAATCCAAATACTGTCCAATTATGGAGCAGAAGTCATGGGCCTTTAAAGGAAATAAAAGAATGTATAAATTGTTTACAAAGAGTTTTGATTGGTGGTTACTTAAGGCTAGCACTGAGCAAAGTGTTCTTTGCCGAGTCCCTGTAATATCTGTGGTTTGGCCCAATCTTCCTGGTGAGGATGCGCATATGGTCCACCTCTTTAATTACCTCCCAGCTTCATTTAAAAACACGTGACAGAAGTTATCCATCTTATTTCACTTTTTTCAAACCTTAATTAATAATAATGTATCAATGTTATTTTGTTAGATGCGACAAATGCAGCAATCTGATGTAACATATTAACAAGAAGGGAAACTGGGAGTGGCCTACATGGGAAGACATGACTAATTGCATTAATACATTTATTTTATTATATGGTTGCTAAATCTGTATAGGTGACTCAGTGCTCTGTTACTCACTAATTATTTGTATATTGTTCTATTTGGGATTTAAAATCTGTGCAGTTATGGAACAAAATACATGAACACAATGTAATAAGTGTAGGAGAAAATTACATGAGAGTGAAGCAAGAACTCTGAGTCATTTTGTTAAGGATTTGATCACTTAATTTGTCTTTAGATTGTTTCTCTTGTGTTATGAGAACAGATGTTTAAACCACAAGTAGTCTGTGATGCATTCCACCCTTTATTAGTCAAGTGGCTATTGTACAAATACTATCTTTTTGTAGTTCATGGGCCCTTATATTTCTTCCAATTCATCAACCTTTCCTTTATTCTCATTTCTGATTATGACATGGTTGATCATTTTAAGAGCACTCCTCTATCACCTCTTCACAATTTATGCATGCAGCGCAGATCTCTGCCCAAATTCTACTGTTCACTTTTTCCTGTGCACTTACTTGGGCAGTTATATAAAACTGTATAGCTTTAGAATAAAGATAATCCCCAATCTAAAATGGACCCCCAAATTGCCCAGATATCATACTAGGTTTCTAAGTTCCACTGATTGCCATTTTATGCTACTTGCCACCCAGCCCCAATCTTAGAAGGAAAAGGAAATCATCATCTTGAGTTGCTTCCTGCTCTTCCCATCTGAAATGTAGAATGCCTATGTCTGTATCCACCTGCACGCTTTCCTTTTGTTAAAATTAGAGAACCTTCTTGCCTTATCAGCTTCTATCAGGATATACTTAAGTAATGCATTAAATGCAATATGCCAGAAATAAAACACCTGATGTTCCACCACTATCTCTCATACTTTCTTATGCTCATATTTCTTCTCTTAAAAAGCCACCCTAGGAAAAAATAAAGGGGTTTCCTTGATGCCCCCTCTCATTCAATTTTCATAAACATTCCCCAGCAAGCCCAGTTTATTCTATTTTGAAATACTACTTATGCGTTATTCTCCAATTCAACCATCACTTCCCCTTTAAGGTTATCAACATTTCTCAAACGAGGCAAAGAAAAATATCACGTAGTTGGGATTGCAGGAGTTGCTTCTACTCTCGTCCCTATTATTCATTTTCCACATAGCAGTCAGAGTATTTTCAGTGTTAATTTAGATCATAATGTTACTAACATAGTGGCACCTTGCAGTCCTTATCATGGCATCTAGACTTCTTACCACAGCCCAAGATGTTCTCTGTGTTTTGTCCTTGGCTTACCTTTCCAACTTCAGGTTTATTTCTCTGCCTGCCCTTTCCCACCTTGGTCTTAAAGATTGTTTCATTCTTTATTCTTCTGGGGTAGAAAGTTTTCCACATAACTCATTTCATGGCTTTTCTGGCTTGCCAGTCATGAGTAAACTGAATTATCACTTCCTCAGAAATGTCTTTTCTGACTACTCTAACTGAAAGAGCTGTCTTTCTTTCCTACTGTCCATTATATCAATTGGTTTCAGGTCTGGTTTGATCACTAAAAAGGAGCATTTTAATAATAATTCTTTTAATAATTTATTATTTTCAGTATATGAAAGAAAAAATATGTATATACACATAAATTCTAAAATACTGGGAATTGCATTATTGCTTTTAGTAATATATTATTTAAATATAAAATTATAATAATTGCCTAGTATAATATGAGAGTATATGTAATTTCCCAAATTTTAGAATTCACCCCTTTTCTTTGGAAGAGGTATTTCTATCCATGAGACCTTGTCTCCATGGAACAACATGACCATGTGTATCAGATCTGGATAATTGTTTCAAATTAATACCATCTGAAATTTATATATCTAAAATCATTAAAAAATTAAGTGATCTCCTCAAAATGATACACATATATTTTGGATTTTAACCGATGATCCTGTAACAAGAATTACTTCACAAGAGCTCAATATATTGCAGAAGATGGATCCCAGATTATCTAGTATTCTATTTCTCCTAAGCAAGTATATTAAAACATTTTGTCTGCCTGGCTCACCTGGTCCTACTTAGCAGATGGACCTTAAGTATTAGCAGCATTACTAAGTGTCATTCACTCAATACATTTTGGATTGATTGGTATGATTCAACAATTCTCATTTAAATGTAGGTTTCATTTAAATAAAGATTTCACTAATTTTGAGATATATGTGTTTAAGATTAGATGAATGAGAAAATGATTGTAATCTTTATTTGCCATAATATGTAAACTATATAAATGTCACTGAGAATAAATTAAAAATTAATTTTTATATTTATAATTATATACATATTAGGGTTATAGAATATTTATAGCCCAATAAAGCACTACCTTTTAAGAAAATGCTTATGTATTATTTATAGACCAGGTACTATTTACTACTGATCATGTAATTATTTCAAAGTTGGTTATATTGTTTTACATTGAATTTTAAAAAGCTTCTTCATACATGTTAGACATTTTGTATTATTTTCTACTCAGTATGTTCTAATATAGTATTGATATTATAACAAAGAATACTAATACCATAATTTTTGAAAAAATCAAACAAATATTACTTATTTTTTATCTTTTTAATATATTTGTCTATATTAATGTTATATAGCTGTCATACAATTTGTATCATTATTTTTCCTGCATTATATACACTTATACAAACTTATATTTTGTGAAACAAAGTTTATATTGACATTAATATTTTATACATATATGAATACATATTTAAATATTATGAATTTTTGGCATATCTGTAGACATATGTACATAGAGATGTATACACTCCATTTATATAAATACTCTTTTACTCAATTAATACAAAATTTACAAAAAAGTTACTATACAACCTAAGTTATAAATATGTAAACATAAATTAATGGATGAGTTTAATATTATCTTGCTTTTAATTCCTAACTTAAGAATTGTAAACATTTTACAGCATATTTTTCAAACATATTAAAAACTGCAATCTTTTACATGTAATTCTATTTTGGATTACTACATGGAAAAAGGACCAGTTGTAGAGACTTCAATTCAAATTATGGTAAAAGCAAGGGAATCTTTTTCTTAAAATCCTAATGCCGATACTTAGAAAGAACCCTCAAGTCCACTGCAATGCCATGAGCCAGAAGCTCCCTGCACACCTGCAGCTCATGTACATACGGGGAGAAGTCCACAGGCCCCTCCCTCAGCACCATTGCTCTACCAACACTGACTCCCTTTCAAATTATTATTTTAAATTTTTCACAAGTTCTGTTTACTTTGTTTACATTGTATATATATGCACATCTTGTTTTGACAGTGGTATATTTCTAACTATAAAAACATCATACCTGACTATAAATAATATTTGTACATTAGAATAAATAAGAACAATTTTTAAAAGAAGACAAATACTGGATAATCTACCATGCATAAATAACTAGCATTGGTATTATACGTTGAAAATACTTCAAAGATACATAAAACTCATTCTTTCTTTCCAAAATTGGGAATATCCTGATTTAAAAATATATATATATTTTTTTTCACATATTATTTTGGAGTGTTTTCTAATATAATGAAATTTTCTTCAAAATCATAATTTTAAATGGTTCAAAAATTTTATGGGTATAATATAATATGATTCACAGTGTTTTCAGTTTCCTCTTTATAGTTTATTCCTAAGATAATACCCCTTTTACATAAATCTTCAAAACCACCCCATCTTGTTTCCCAAGAGTGATTTTCTAGAAAAACACTGTCCAATAGAACTTTGTACAGTGATCAAAGTGCTGTATGTCTGCATTATATAGTTCAGTATCCAAGAGCCTCATGTGGTTATTGAGCACTTAAATGTGGTTACTAAGAATTAACAAGTGAATATTTAACATTACTTAATTGTAATTAATTAAAATATAAATGCAAATAGCCACATGTAACTAGGAGCTGCCACATAAGAAAATAAAACAATACACCAAGAGGATTTTAAGCTTTTTCTAACTCTAATAAAAATTTGGATTGGGGTATACAAAGCCCAGATACCTTCTATTTTCTTGTTCAAGTACCAGCAGCAGCTATACAAATCCTTTCCTAGGAGATCTGACTGTTGGCTCAGCGGGACCCCTCTCTGGGCTTTAAAGTTTGGTAATCCCGCCTCTTCCTTTGCTCTTAGGAGCAGTGGCTACTCTCACAATTACCTTTAGTTATCTTTAGATTTTCCATTTCCCAACTGTCAGTTATATTTAAATTTTATCCACGTTTATCTTTTTATTCATGTTTTCTTTCATGTGGCTTTATTACAAACTATTATTTATTTTCTTTGCCATACACTTATCAAGCTGCCCTCTCCTTCCAGTGATCCAGATTTGAGATAATGCCAATTAATCTTATAATATGAGACTATTCTCCAGTGTGCTGAGCAACTGCAGCCTCCCTTTATTATATATTATTTGAAAATTATCCTCTAGGTTTTAAGAAAAATTATTAAGTGGAAACATTAAGCAGAATTATTTATACCAGTTACTATATATACATACATAAATGGGGAGATAAATTATCCACTGTGAAACCTTTTTTTTATTCTCTCATTATTTAATATCCCTAAAGGAAAAAAGACAAATAGAATTCCAAGTGGAAAGTTCATATGCAATCACTCCAAACAAGCATTTTGTCCAACAAGGAACCAGGCTGTAACATTCAGCCTCTGAAACTATCATGAGCCGTAACACAAGATTATATGTGCAGATATGAAATGTCAATTCTAAAGCTATTTAAAATTTTAAGAATTCAATCCTATGACTGTGTTTATGCTCTTGTGTTTTGATCATTTATTGTTTGGTAAGATATCTCACTGTGTTTGCCTTTCCCCCTCATCTGTTATTACCTTCATTTCTCCCTCTATTCATCTAGAATTTGGCCTCCTCAAACCCCTCTCAAACCCCAGTTCCAGTCAGAACTAAGACCTACAATGGTCCACATGCTAAGAGCACTTCCCACTGCTCTTACTCCTCTCTTTTTGTATCTCTTTGCTCCTCATGCTCTAAAAATAGACTTTCTTGTTTTTCCTTTAATTAAGCATCTATTTCCTGCCTGAGGGGGTATGTATATGCTGTTTCCTCTGTCTAGCATGTACCAGTATTTTCTCCACATCTTCTTATGCTACTTTCATCAGCTTTACTCAGGTGTCTGCTCAATTACTACCTCCCCAGAAACTATATCATTGCCCACAGTATATATGGTTCTCCTTCCAGTCACCCTGCAGCACCATAGTTGGTTTTCTCTTACATTATTGCACTTATTTCCACCTAAATATATGAGGTCTGTCCAGGAGAAGCTCAGGCATTTTTAATGTAATGAGAACAGTTTGTGCAATCAATGTAACCCGGCAGCCAAGGAGAGTGGACTGGAATGCACATGTGTGAACAATGACGACTTCACTCTACTAGTCAGTTTGGGCTGTAGATGCTATTGAGTGAGCATGTATACTGGTTGGCCATCATATTCAAAATGACTAAGTGAGTAGAGCAATAAAACTGCATCAAATTTTGTGTTACACTTGGACATTCCCCCTAAGAAACCATTCATGTAGTTCTGAAGGCCACGGCTATGGGCAACTAGTGATTGGCAGCTTCATCATGACCAGGTGCCTACTCATGCATCATGCCTCACACAGAGTTTTTTGGCAAAACATTAAATCACCCAGTTGACTCAGCCTCCCAACAACCCAGATTTGGCATCCTGTGACTTCTAGCTTTTCCCAACACTAAAATTACCTTTGAAAGGGAAGAGATTTCAGACTGGCAATGAGAATCAGGAAAATACAATGGGGCAGCTGATGGCACTTGGGAGAACTGTGTGAGGTCCCGAGGTGCCTACTTGAAAAGGACTAAGGCATCATCATCCTATGTACAATGTTTCTTGTATCTTGTATTTTCAGTAAATGTCTTATTTCAGAATGCATGACTGGAATACCATCTGGACAGACCTCATACATTATTCATGCATTCTGTGTCACATCCTCACAAGCATGTACATTCCATCAGGCAGGGTAGGGGAGTTTTTCTGTCAAATCCCTGCTGTATCACCAGTGCCAATAACAGTGCCTGACATGTAATGGAAATTAAGTAAACAAATATTTTATGATAAATGAATATATCATTTAATTGGACCTGAGAATCAAGCTGAGGTCAGGGATATAAAAATAAATGAGTCTTCTGTCTTCTGCATACCTTCCTTTTGTGTTATTAAAGCAGTAACTATTAGTGGGGGTGGATGTGGGAGTATGAAGAAGGGAAGAAAAAGTATTCACCAAGCTAAATGATAGAACATTTATTGCCATGTCTTTTATTTCATATTGTCTTTTCAAATATTGTGAAAAGTGTGGGATGTTTTTGAGTATTATGATTCATTCAGTTTAGTGAGTCAAGTAATATATGGAACCATGAAAGTTCAGATAAAATAAAAAATTCCCTAAGTATCAGGCTTTGCTGTTTATGACACCCTCCATACTACTATCTGATTTATTTTTCACAAACATTTTGTGATAAATATCAAAATTATTATCCCTATTTTATAGGTTATAGAGCCATTCTACATTACAGAATGTGCCCAAGGAAACAGAGGCAAGGCTTTCTTTCAGAAGCCCTTGAATGCCTTGTACCAAGAGACTGAAATATCACCAACTTAATTGTTAATCATTATCTTGTTTGTAAATACATCCTACCTGTTGGGGTTCGTGTTTTATTCTTAGTCCTACTTTTCTGGTATATTATGAATAATTTATCTGACATCATGTGTGAGTATAAAAATTCATGATTATGGAATCAGTTTTATGTTTTTTCTCACTGCTGAATAATTGCTAATTACTCATTCACTGGCCCTTAGATCAGCATGAATCAATTATTGTAAAGGTTATGAATCTAGCCAACACAATCAAACAAGATGTTCTTGAAGCACTATATATTTTATTTGTGTGTGTGTGTATGCACACATGTATCCAGAATTGCCAAGTTATTTTGCACCAGCTTTTATTATGATAATTAACAGCTAGCAGATAAATATCAAAATGCTATATATCAACCTATATTGTTCCTAATCTGCTTCAAAATATTTTTTTATTTGAACTTTAAAATTTTTAAATTGAATTAGCATGCCAAATCATTTTTTAATATTAAGTATGTCACAGAATGTGAACCAAGCCTAAAAGTCTTTACAATGTAATGTTCCTGCCACAAGGAGCATAAAGAATGGCATCATCATCTTTCTCGGCCATATTAGCTCTTTGAGCTAGTTATGGAAGGAAAGCAAACCAAATCACAGAACACATACTTTTTCCATTGCATAAAATTAACATGAAAATTTACATAAATGTATTGGTAGCTTGCACTGAGTAGAGATGATACATGAGTATTAAAGATAAAAGTATTATATCATTTAAAAAGTTTTATAAGCTTTAATAAGAAGCAAAAGACAGTGTTAAGTCATTTGCAGTGTTAGCCTCTAATGAGTAACCTAGCCACGAAATATCCACTCACAGTACATTAAGAGGACTATTAAAAACTACAATGAAATTAATGTATAAAAATAAGTTAGAGACATTGTTAAAATATATTATACATATTTATCATATACTGTGTATGTTTCCTTGTATAATGAAGCCCTCTGGAACAAAGTATGAAGTGATTAAAAATTTTTCATTCACTTACAGTCATTTGCCATATAACAATGTTTTACTCAACAGCAGACTGCATATATGATGGTAGTCCTATGATATTATAATGGAGCCAAACATTCCTATTGTCTAGTGATATCACAGTAGTTTGAACATCATAACACAATGCATTTGCACATGTTTGTGATGATTGTAATCTAAACAAACCCATTGCACTTCCACTTGTCTAAAAGTACAGTGCAGTAATTTTCAACCTGTGTGCCACATAAGGCAGAGTGGTGTGCCACATAAGGCAGAGTGGTGTGCCATGAAATTTTTAAAACATGTGATATCTGACTTCAGGGTACCTGACCTCTTTTCCTTCAGATTGTCAAATTAAAAAAAAAAAAATGACAATAGCCAACACAGCAATAACCACCTGTTGTGAATGGATCAAAATTATTATACTTTTTTTGTCAGCAAAAAAAGTTTATCTTGGTGTGCTGCAGAATGTTAGTAATTAGTTTATGTGTGCTATGAGATGAGAAGTTGGAAATCACTGGCATAGCACAAACAATTATGCACATCATATAATATTTCATGTATTTAAATTTAACATTTATTTTTAACTTAATTTTAATGTTACATAAAATGTTCTTTCCTATAGCTCACAGTACTTTTTTTTCCAGAAAACTCTATATCTTTATCTGTACTTCTTAAAGCAGTAGATCACCTCTGTCATGTATTATGGTCAGCTGATTTCAACTACATTGGGAATATCCTGTGGCTCACACTCAGTTTTACTCAATGTTATAGTAAATAATTAATGATCAATTTAATATTTGAAATGACTGAATTACCCAATATAGAATGCTTCCTTCCAAAAATAAATCACCACTATATTCTAATGTCTAGTTTATATATAGAGCCTCTAGAGAGGATTTTAAAAGTGTCATTTGGGCATAAAAATGATGGAAAACAACATTTGGGATATATATTTATTTTCAGTTTCAAAAATAAATTATCAGAGTTTTTATTTCTCTTTTGAGTTTTAGTTTTTTTTCTTTCTTTTTTTGCAGTTTTATTGATTTTCTAAGTATTTTGAGTTTTCTGTTAAATACAAATAATAGGAAATAAGGAGGTAGTTTTTTTTTCACGATTTGAGTTTTAGAGATAGAAAGAACAGAAAGATAGATAGAATTCTCAAATAAAAATGTTAAAAAATAAGATAAGAAAATAAATCTAGTCAGTACACATTCAGACATGACAACTTTATTTTGTGGTCAATTCTTGCCTCTTTCTTTTTTTTACCTTCCTTTTTTCTTGGTTTATCTCTCTTCTTATCTCTGTTTTGTCTCTAGCAAGTCCTCTCTAATTGACTTGGACTTCTACTGCTTATTTTTTTAAAGTCTAGGCTCCCTGTAGTTTTACGCTTGATTTACCTCTCAAATTAATAGATTCAACTGAATTCATAGAGTCCAGAAGTTTCTAGTTTTTTGAATTAGATAATTACTCTCAGTTCTTTGGATGTAAGCTTTGTTTCTGTCTTGATCAACTCATTTTATTCCCATCTGCTTACCGATAATCTTGACCATATTTCCAAATACTGAACTCTGTAAAAGCACTACTTCCACATCAAATTGAATTTCTTTCTCAGTTAGGAAACACTTCTATTTCCTCAGTCACAGCTGAGGGGAATCTCAGAATCATCTTTGACACTTAACCCTCCTTCACCTAAAAACACATCAATTTAGTGACTAGGTAGTGAAAAATTGTTGCTCTGTAGACTTTCTAACAATTCTGTCCTGTTCTCTTTTATCTCACTGTCTTAATCCATTCAGGATGCTATAAAAATACCATAGACTGAATAGCTTATAAACAACATAAATTTATTTTTCACAATTCTGCAGACTGGGAAGTTCAAGATCAATGAGCCAACAATTTTGATGTCTAATTAAGAGCCTGCTTTCAGGTTCATAGATAGTGCCATCTGGCTGTGTTCTCACATGATAAATGGAATTCTGATCTCTCTTTGGGGGCCTCTTTTATAGGCACAAATCTCCTTCATGAGGGTTTCACACTCATGACTTAATCACCTCCCAAAGGCCCTGATCTCATCACCTTGGTGTTAGGATTTCCACATATTAATTTCAGAGGGACACAAACATTCAGTCCATAGCATGCATTAATACTATCTTGGGACATTTCATTCACCTCTTCTTTAAATTTTGTGTTTTTCTCTATTGCATTACAAATAAAGTAACAAAAGTTTCTTTCTAAAACCCAAATGTGTATGATGCATGTGCAGATGATGGCTTATTGAGTTATACACTTAAAACCTGTATGGTGTTGCAAACCAATGTCACCCCAATAAATTTCATTTAAAAATATCAATTACTAAAAGAATATATCATATATGTGAAGTTATAAAATAAATTTGATCAAATAAATCAGACATTATATAAAAATAAACCTAAATGTGATCATGTTACTGCCATTTTATTTTTATTATCCACAGCCCAAGCTCTCTCTACAAGACTCCAACATCTTTCACAATCTAGCTTACTTAATCTTTCCACCTTACCTTTTGTAACTATCTTTCATGCATCCTATGTACCTTTCAATGACTAGTTGTAATGCAAATATCAATTTATTTTTCTTTTTTCTTTTTTTTGCTCATAGCTTTTTCCTATTATTCAACTCACCACTTCTCTTTTTTCTTCTTAGAAATTACTATTTTTGCTTCAGGATATGACTTGTATGCTCCATCCCTTATTATCTGTTTAACTCTTTTCAGCAGAATGAAAATTCCCCCTATTTTTGCTGCCACTTATATGTCACATAGATATGCCATCATGTAGTTTGCTTTCCAAATAAATTCTAGGCTCCTTACAGGCTTAGACCTTGTTGAGTTTTTAATACAGTGCTTCACTGCTCTGGAAAGAATATAAAATAAATATTGGAAGCTTCAAAAAAAGATATTCTGTGCAACTGACAGAAAACTTGCTTTCTTCTTACAGAAGAAGCACTTAAACTTCTAGCAGAGAAAGGTCATTTTGGAGTGGCCACTTTGGGTCAGGCCAATGTCTGAAAGTTTTGGCATGGGTTGACTATGAGGGCAAAACCCAGTCTGGTCAAACAAGTCACAATGGAACCTAAAATATCAAGTACACATTGGAACCCCTAAATTTTGATGTTTCAAACTTTAAAATATGAAACACTGCCACAGAAATATGTTTTATTTAGATCACATGCTAAATGCAGGAAAGTTGATAGAAACTGGGGATTGATACTAAATCAACATGGAATTTTTAATACAATAAAATGAAAGTATGTCACTCAAATAGGCTGCAAATGTTCCTTCAGACTAAATCAGATTAGGAGAGCTGCCTACTTGACTGTCTACTTGATACAACTCTTCGTGTTTCTAATTTGTATTTCTAGTTTGCTATGCCCAAAAGAGAAATAATGCTATCCTCACAATTACTAAAACCTGTGTTCCACCTCTCAATTAATAGGTTTTCCATTCACACATTTGCTCAAACCAAATGCATAGGAGGCATCTTTGATGTCTCTAATGTCACCCCCATCTGCAAACTGTATCTACAAGGCAGTCGGTCAGTCCTATAATCTTTACTGTCAAAATACATCTCAAATTTATTCATTTTACATCTTTATAGATATCATCTGATCTAAATCACCAAACACCCCTCTTAGATTAATGAAATAGCTTTTCAAAATGGAATTTTTGCTTCCATTTTGCTACTCCCTTTCACCAAAGTCAGTTTCCAAAGTGCAATGGATCTTCCAAATACAAAAATCAGCTGATGTTACTTTCTTTGTATAAAAGTATCCAGTGGCTTTCTCAGTTCCCTAGAGTTAACGCTAAACACTTCACTGAGGCATAAAAGGTGCAATGCCATCCTGTATCTGCTACTCCTGTTCACTTAACATCAACTTCTCTCTGCTTCCCTTTAATCACAAAACCCTGATTTTCATTCATTCCTACATAAGTTTGAGGTCAGATGCTGTTCCTTACTCCAGAATTCTCTATGAGCTGTGGTTGTCTCCTTTGGGACATTTTGGTCTCAGGCTAAATATAATTCTGTATTAGATCCGTATGGATTTTCCTACTCCTATAGGACTTTCCATAGAGGAGTAGTACCCCTTCTCTTTACTCCCATCACACCATTCCTTTTAATTGTCATCCTGTCATTTATCACTACCTGCTATATCATTTATATATATTTAACTTTCTCATGTGTTTCTATACTAGACTGTAAATTGTATAAAGTGGGGGGGGATCTTTGTCTATCTTGTTCAATACTGTACTGTACTGAGCTTCTCATGGCCTTAATTGTATTTACTCTCCATAAAACTATCAGTGATGTTTTTAAACATCTGTGTTTCAAATGAAATTTATATGGAGTTAAATTCAAACTCCTACCAAAGTAAGTTCTATGGAGCATGATATTATCCTCACTTGACAAAGTTACTGCCCTGACTCCATTACATACACCATTGTTGACTCTAGTTTGGTAAACCTGCAGGGCTCTATTATTCCTCCAGCATAGTAAGCATGCTCTGTTATTTGCTCTCCAAATATAAAACAGTTACATTGATCACTATCTTCTTGCTTTGATGTAACTTTAACAGATAGATGGTTTGTGATGAATTTGTTTGAAAAATACTACTACTACTACTACTAATACTAATAAAACCATGATCACTAAAATTCCTTTACTCATTATCATCTTGTCACTTCAGTTTTCTTTATAATAGTTCTAAACACATTAAATAAATGTGTTTGTTTGCTATCTCTTTACACTAAAATATAAGTGCCAAAAAGGTGGGGAATTTGTTTTGTTCATCATTCTTTCCTAGCACCTGGTATAGTGTTTGGCACAAGGTAGTTTCTCAAAAATGTTGATCGAATGAATGACGATTAGGAGTTTAATGAATGTTTGTAGAATAAACTATTAAACAAGTATATATATACTCACACATATACATTTTCATTTTATTAATTTGATACTGTATATTATAAGTGGGGATTGTGAGAATAAATATGAGACAATGGGATGAGTAAATCTTATTTGGGCTTGAGAATATGAAATGTATAATATATTTCTTAAGTATAGTGCATCTCTTTATAAGTGAAGGTTAGTGAGTCATAATTCATATAACCTGCCTTTTTTAGAACTCATCTTTAAGTCCAGGGGCACTTTTCTGGGAAATAGTACCATTGGGAGTGAACACAGTTCTAGCAAACTGACAAAAATTAAAAAGCAAAAGTATGTTAGTGGAATAATATGATTTGTTTTATTGACCTACATATGGTAGGTCTGTTTAGAAAACTGTGTATCCAATTGTCTTTCAAAATAGATTGTATTAAAGCATTTGGTATCTACTGTAGTTTCAAATGATATCCTTTATACTGCATGCTAGATGGGTTATTGGCTAGTTGATGTTCCTGGGAGCTAGTCTGTGACATCGGCAATTTTTATTCTAGAAGTCTGTTTTGGGAATATTCACATTGTGTGATTTATTGTTTCATAGTTGTTTTAGACACAGAGACAAAATTTTGTTCTGTATGAAATATTTTCCTACTAATATTAAAAATAGATCTCTATACCTGTGTGGGTATTAATAATAGAAGGTTTTGTTTTGTGATACATGGATATGATGTGCTCATACTATACTCACAAGTAAAATGAAAAACTGCTTGGCTGCTCTCAGACAAGTGCTAGGAAAGATGGTGAAATACTCACTTGATTAACCTCAATATTTTTAGTAAAATGGCATTCTAATATTTAAGTATCCTGGTATTTCTTAGTCTAATTTCAGTTTACTGCTTTCTGCAGATACAGCTACAGCATCATGAATGAGTCTTCTCTAAGGGGAAAAAAAAGCATGAAATATGTTGATCTAATAGTATGATTACTTGATTACTACCTCCTATCTTAAAATAGTATCTAAATTATCCAGAAATATTCACATGTAGCTATAAAAATAAAACCATATTAGTATAAGGAAAATATAGTCTAATGAGTTTTATGAAAAAAATATTTTATATTAAATATTTTAACAAGTAATATCCAGAAAAATAACTTACAAATTTATGATGGAATTGTCAAGTAATATTATTAATTAATACATCATCATAATAGGTCAAATGGAGAAAAAACACAGATGGTGATTTCAAAAGATATTTAAAAGGCAGCTAATAACACTAAAAATTCATACCAAATTTTTGTTTGTTTGTTTGTTTTAAAGATTTTATTTATTTATTTATTTTTAGAGAGGGAAGGGAGGGATAGAGAGAGAGAAAGAGAAACATCAATGTGCGGTTGCTGGGGGTCATGGCCTGCAACCCAGGCATGTACCCTGATGGGGAATCAAACCTGCAACACTTTGGTTCTCGGCCCCCGCTCAATCCACTGAGGTATGCCAGCCAGGTCATACCAAATTTTTAAAGCAAGCAAGAAGTAGAAGGACACATCCTTAATATAATTAAATACAGAATGGGGTAAAAGTAGGTTTACAGTTGTGAGTACATGAAACAGAGATTATTCTTGTATTACTATTTATTAAGTATTATATTATTTTTTCACAGAAACAACTATAAACTTACTTTTGACCCATCATGTGTGAGGGGGGAACCCCCCAAAAACAGAATTATCTTTTAGAGGGATGGCCCCTTATAGTACAGGCTTCCCCCACTAGGTGAGTATTCTAGAAACCCATCTGTATCAGTGTACCAGCTGTAGGTGTTGTGAGGACTGTGTTCAGCTTCCATGATTTTGTTTTTTAAAGACTCTTTCAATGTGTTTCCCATTTCATGGTGGGTGAATTACTAGTGCACCTGCCCACAAGGTGCTGAGTGTTCAGCAGTTTTTGACCAAAAATGGCATGAACCCCATGCCTCACTCTCCCAATTTACTGGATCTTACCCCAAGCAATGTTATTTTTTTGTCGTTGTTGTTTACCTGGATGAAAAAAGTCCTCAAAAGGAAATATTTTGCTGATGTAAAACAAAAGATGGTAAAACAAAAAAAGGCAGAAGCACTAAAAGGCATCAAAATCGATAAGTTTGAAAACTGAGCATTAGAAATACCATCTCAATAGGTGTATTACAACAAATGAAGAGTACTTCAAAGGTGACTAAAGTTTAAACATGTAAAAATAAATACACAATTTTTAAAAACAAATTCCATTTTTGGAGGGGGTTCCCTCTTCATATGTTCAAATCAAATTCACATCCAAAAAAAAGTAAAAGTTGCAGCTAATATCATTGAAATGTGAGTAATTAGAAATAATTCCTACATAAATAGCAATATGACAATTTTTTACAATCACTAATATTAATTAATGTAGTCATTCTAATCAAATGAAATAGGAGAAAACACTGTAAACAGGCCACCCAAGAGAACATGACCTAAACTAGGTTTAAAATTGTGTAGAATTCCATCAGCAACACAAGTCTAAAAGGAATATTGGACAAGCTTTAGATCCTCATTAGTTTTGTACGTTGTACCAACACCCTAGACCATTTTCAAGGGCATGGGCCACTCCTGCTCCTCAACTCCACTGGACCTGATATTCTCTCTAATGTTAAGAAAATTCTCCCTACTTCTCTCACTGTCCTCAGAGGAACTCTCCCTCCTCACTCTTTCAGATAGAATACTACTGGACAAAGGCTTTATCAGAAGGTGAGAAACATGTTTAAATAATGATTATTTCTTCTTAAAACCCTGCCACAACTTTCTGGTTTTGCAAAGAAGCACAGAAGTTGCTTTCAGCACAAATGGAGGAAAGGAAGGGAAGGAGAAGAGGAAAAAAACATAAACCAGTACCTAAATTAATATCAAATTTTATCAATATAAATAAAGTATCTATATATGATTACAAGCATTAATAATTTGAATATTAACACTTAAAATTAATGTGAAATAAATGTGACAATAAATACTTTGTTGTTACTTTTAGCTATGTGATTAGAAGTTGCTTTCATACATTGTTTTTTTAATCTTTAGACCACTGGAAACATAAAAATGTATCAATGCAATAAAATAAAAAGAGAAAATAGTTGTTTTTGTTGTTTCTTGGGTTGATTTGTTTTAAAGTTTTCTTAAACTAAGAAGTTAAATAGACAAATTGTGTTTCAGAGATTATCAACTTAAAGAATATGTTTCAACATGTTGTCAACTTACCACAACAGCAATTTGGTTTGATTTAGGCACTAGTCTAAGCAATATTTAGTGCAAAATTTGAGGAACACAATCCTATTTTATTAGGCTAAATTTTTCAATGAATTCAAATTAGCCAATTTTAATTATTTATAAAGAACAAGCAAAATTTCTTCTAAAACAACCTTTAATTGAAATATTTGTTTTCCCAAGTAGTTTAAAATGCAATATTATTCCATGCATCTTAATCTAGTCTGTCCATAGGTGTTCTGAGACACTGATCTCATTTCCCTCAGATGCTTATATTGGGCATACCCATGGATCTACATTATTAACAGCCTCAACATTTCTCCTTATGGTATTAACTATTATTATTTTCTGCACTATCATGTAAGTCTTTTATATACTAGACTATTTACTCTCTGCTCCTCAAGTATATAAACTAGATCATGGCAGAGATTTTTGTTTGGTTTCTGGATATGCCCTAAGTTTTCAGAACTGTGCCTGGCATAGAGTGGGTGCTCAATAAATATTTGTTGAACAAATCATGGCTAGATAAAATGTTGGGGAGCACTTGCATAGATTATATGGAATTTATTCTTATTTCCAAGCAGCTTCAAAAGTTCAGCAGGAAAAAATATCACATCCTCAGTTCCACACATGATCTCATCTGTCTTTCTTTGGCCTTGTGCTTTCACACCATCTTTCCAAAAAGACACATTAATTGGTTGCCCTTTTTTATAAGCATGCAAATATGAGGAATATCCAGGTTTTTCTCGTAAGTGATTTTCAGGGTTATAAAAGAAGATCTATTCTAGTAAACTGGTGGCAGCTGTATACCTTAACAAAAACTATATAGGTTCAGATATTGAATACATTAATTGCCAGCTCTGTTAACCTGAGCAATTACTTAAAATCTATGTATTTGAATTTCCTCATCTATAAAATATGGTAAAAATAGACCTACCTCATTGGGTTATTGGGTTGATTAGGTAGAATATCTGCTATGGAGTATTAACTATATGAATATAAAGTATTTATTAAGGTATAAAACAAGTAAAATTTTTTTTAAAAAAAGCCTGACAGTGGCCTTTTGGTTTGTAGGCCAGTGCTCAATCCACTGAACATCACCAGCCAAGGGTAGATATTTTTTTAATTGCCTATTATATTTTCTTAAATAATAAACCCCGAGTAAATAATTATTTTAAAATATGAAAATCAAAAGCCTAAACATACAAACACTTTAAGTGTACTGTACTACTACCACAGAGGAACTGGATTCTATATTAATGTGGCCAATTAAAAATATTGAGTCATTTATTTTTTCCCTTTAAATAGGTCTTTTGATTTTAAACCTGAATGGCCATTTGACTAGACTTCAAAAGCAATTTATATTTTGGAAGTCTTTTAAATTTGGCAAAAGAAAGTACAGATGAGTACAAGTTCTGTTACCCCTAAATTAACTGCTGAATATAGTCCAAATTATTTCTACTTGGCAGTTATGAAATGGCTCAAAGAAACATGTCAGTGACCTATTTCCCCAGGGTCAGAGGCTTTCTTTACAGCACTGCATCCCTGGATACCTATGTGTCCTATTGCAGATGGAGTGAGCACATCAGTCTAGTCTACTGTGTCTTTTGTCTCGAGATAATTCTTTGTTGTTCAGAGTCCTAGTTTTATTCCTTTCCCAATGCTTTGATGCATGTGTAATTCTTATTGTGGTTTAGTTGATTGCCTTGAAATTGTTTTCCATCTCATGTAAATCTGCAAATGTCTTTGTGTGATTGGTGTTCACAGTTGAAAGAACATAAATTGTTCCTTTTTACACAGGTGATATGTGAGCATATTTCTCTAAGTTCCTTGAAAAAAAGGCAATATGCTGAAAATCAAATAATAGCAATTTATCTGTGTGTAGGAACAGTTTTTAACATGCTTTAAAATACCCATCCCATCTTGTATTGTGGCAACAACAGAACCAATATTCCTTAGGTCAAATTATATTTAACATATTTCATATTCTTATCACATTTATAATTTTCTACAATGTAAGTATTATTTTGCTAAGCCTAAATATATACATTTATCAAAATCTCACAGATTCACCTTATTTCAGAAAAAGTAAAGCTAAAATCACACTAAATCAAAAGTACATATCATTATAAATATTTTTCGTCTGGAGAAAAAGGTTGAGAATACTGCTTTGTCTCAGAGTGAAGACTAGACTCTTAAGAGTTTCTAGTTACCTAACTTACCTAAACATATCACATGGATGGAGTGTTTTCTAAGGCAGAGATGGAGTTAGTTCAATCTTAAGCCATTTCTCTCAGTGCAGACATTTCAGATCAGAATATGAGGTGTCTTCCTCATTAGCTCAGCTCCTCATTCATACCCTATAGGGTGGGTGACATGAGGAAGTAATATCCTTGCCTTATAGTTATCATGTATTACTTGCCTGGACTCATATAGTAATTTTCAGTGTTCACTTGTTTGATTTAGAGATAAACTATGTAGATTATAGAATATTTTCATGAAACATATATTTGTCATCTTTAAATACATTTTCATACACCTCGGATAAAGAGAGAGAAGCAAATTTAATGGCTTTAACAAGTATGTTGGGGGCAAAAACCTGGAATTTATTTATTGTGTATTTATTCTTAGATGTTTAAACTTCAGTCACATTCAAAGTACTCTCTGTTTGAGGTAATACACCTATCGAGACAGTTTTTCCACTGCTCAAAAAATTTTTGAACTCATCAATTTTGATGCCTTATTAGTGTTTCTGCCTCTTCCACATTAGCAAAACATTTCCCTTAGAGGACTTTTCCTCTGGGGGAAAAAAAAAAACAGTCACTTGGGGGCAACATTGGGTGAAGAGTGGGAGTGGGGAATGAGGGAGTCATGCAGTTTTGGGTCAAAAATGCTGAACACTCAGCATAGTTGTGGGCAGATGTGCCTGGAAATCACCCAATATGATATGGGTAAACTAGTTAAAAGAGTCTTCAAAAAAAGTCACAGAAGCTGAACACAGCCTCTCACAACAATGCCAGCTGGTACACTGATACAGATGGGTTCCTAGAACACTCACCTAGCCAGGGAAGCCTGTACTACAAGGGATCAACCTTCCAAAAGATAATTCAGTTTTGTTTTGAGAGGGCCCTCCTTCATAAATAGCATTCTTAATTCATTCATATTTTGAATTAGAAGTAGTCAGCTTGCCTATATATTTACCAAGGTAAATTTATCTTGGTAAATCTGGTGATCCAAGATATAGAATTAGAGTATATAAAGGAGCAGAAAAACATTAGTAGATAGTTATACACCAGGAGAAACTTATCCATCAGACACAGTAAGAATAGTGCCTGGGCTCATGGGCCCATGAAAAAGCTTTAATTTTAAGTTATTTTAAGAACCAAAGAAATATAAGTCTGATAAGGATACATGATAATGAATATAAAGTAATGCACATAGCCTGCAATATTAAGCATATAATATATGGAATAGAGATAGGAAGGGACTCACATATATAAAAACATTTGGGGCCCACAACACTTGTAGTGAAGCCCTGATAAAACCATACAGTTATATGGTGAAGTCCACCATGTTTAGTATATCATTACTTGCCTCATTAGTGTTAATTCTCATTTTTGCTGCTTCTTTGGACATTGTGTTTAGGTCCCTCACATACACTGGGTAAAAACGATCTTACTAGACCCACGCTCCATATTTCCTTTCGCTAATACTTTAGTGAGGGATCATACAAAACACTAAGGGATATCATCTAGCCAAAGTGGTACCAATAATGTAACTCACTACCTGTAAATATTCTTAACATGGCTCCTCCATCACCATAGGCAGAATCACATTCACCATCATTTGCTTTGCTGCTCTCAAGTGAATGCACCACCATATCAGGAAGATAGCAGAGTGATAGTGAACTGTTTTCATGAGACCTCAACTACCTAGAGCTGTCCCATTTACCAGAATCTTCTGGCTTCAGGAACTGTGTGACCTTTTCTGGCAGGTAGCCCTGGGTGTCTGCTTCTTGTGGTTAGCACAGTAGGACCAGCCACAGGAGCTTGAACTGAAGAAGGCCACAGTTTTATTTCTTTTTAAATTGGTCTGCAACTTCTTTGAACTTGTTTTTTCTCTCCTTCTGTTTTCTTGTTTTGTCCTTTTTAATGATAAATATATCCACTTTCCTCAAAAAATGCTTAGAAAATCATAACATATTCTTTTTCATCATTAGTTTTGTTCAGGCATGATGATCCTACTCAGCACCTAGGGAGTGATTTCAACTTCAGAACACTTTGCAAACATTAAGTAATAATAACCAACCAACTGTGATCCAGGAAGCAGCATAACCTGGAATAAGCAGGAACTCCATCATTTCCAGTGTATGCACCTGTCAATTTTAAGCTTCTTTAACTTAAAGGAAATAGGTTCAATAGCAAAGACATAATTAATGAATTTTATTTGTGCTGATTTTGCTTTATTTTATTCCCTTTAGTGCTTTAATGACTCGATATTTTTTACTAACATTAAACTGCTGCTACAAGGAAGCACTGAGTAACATGCACCCTGAGAGCTATATTAATATGTTCCATAGAGTGATGCACATGCTGGGGCCACTCTTACTTCTTTTGATAGAGTAGAGGAGCAATGGCATGTAAGTATAAATGATCAGCCCATAAAACTTATGAAATAAGTTTTCCAAAACAATTAGTGTGTGTTTGACTTACAATGTTCAAGATTATCATTGATCGGGAATATTTTTATTGCAGTGATTATTTAGAGTGGTATGTTAAAACTTCTATTCCAAACATACTAAATTATTGCAATACCATATGAATATATATTATACCATATATAAGGTAGGACAAAAGTAGATTTACAGTTGTGAGTATGCAAAATATAGTTTATTTTTGTATTATTATTTATTAATTATTGTATTATTAACCATATGTACAACTGTTAACCTATTTTTGTCCCACCCTATATATTATATATATTCTTCCATAAGAGAGACTTAGGGTGTTAGGGTGCTTATTCTTTTTACACTGCCTTATTTGCCTTTTTCTTAAGCACTTGCTGTCTATATTGCCTACAATTTCTAGGGGTTTGCATTATAAATAAAGTTTTGAAAACTTAACTAATTATACAATTAAGATAGATGAAGACTCAAAAATGGGGTATTAGTTTTCTGTAGTTGTTGTTATAAATTGCTACAAATTTAGTGATTTAAAAAACACTAATTTATTATCTTAATGTTCTGTAACTCAGAAGTTTGAAGTGTGCCTCAATGAGATAATCAAGATGTTGGCTGGGAGGTGTTCCTTATGGAGGCTCTAAGTGATGATCCATTTTCTTATCTTTTTCAGTTTCTGGAGGCCATACTAGTCCAGGGCTTTTTTTGTGGGCACTTTTTTATTTGTATTACTGTTCAGATTTTCTGCTTCAGACTTGGAAGGCTATAATTTATCCATTTCTTCCAGTTCAATTAGTTGGCATATCATTGTTCATAGTATATTCTTATAATATTTTTTTTATTTCTGTGTTGTTGGTTGTTACTTCTCTATTTTCATTTCTGATTTTATTTATTTATTGGTCCCTCTTTCTTTTCTCCTTCCTTCCTCCCTCTCTTCCCATTACTCACCCCAGGATATGTTTATTGAATTTAGACATATAAGAAGGAAGGGAGAGAGAGAGAAACATTAATGTGAAAAAGAAACATAGAATTGGCTGCCTCCTATACATGCCTGGACTGGGTATTGAACCTGCAGTCTATCTGTGCGCCCTGGCCTGAGCCATCTTTAACTTTTCTTGATGAATCTGGTTAAAGGTTGATCAATTTTTTTTTTTTTTTGGTTTATGTTTTCAAGGAACCAGCTCTTGGTTTCATCGATCTTTTCTGTTTTTATTTTTAATACCCTACGTCATTTATCTCTATTCTCATTTTTGTTATTTTCTTCCACTCACTCTGAGTTTTTTTAGTACTTCTTTTTCTAGTTTTTTTTTTAGGTCTAAAGTTAGTTTATTTGATATTTTTCTTGATGTGACCCTGCATTGCTATACATTTTTATCTCAGAACTGCTTTGACTGTATCCCATTAACTTTAGGCCTTTGTGTTTTCATTTTCATTTGTCTCAAGGTATCTTTTGATTTCTTCCTTGATCTGGTTGTAAACTTATTTATTGTTTAGTTGTATGTTATTTAGCCTCCATATGTTTGTGTATTTTTTAGTTTTCTTCTTGTAATTGATTTCTAGGTTTATGTCACTGTGATTGAAGATGTTTGATGTGATTTCAATCTTAAATTTATTGAGACTTCTTTTGTGACCTAATGTGTTCTCTTCTGGAAAATGTTCCATGTGCTCTGCTTTTGGGTAAAATATCCTAAAAATATCAATTAAATCTATCTGGTTTAATGTGTCTTTCAAGGACACGGTTTCCTTATTGATTTTCTGTCTGGGTGATCTATCTATTGAGGTCCCTACTGTGACTATATTACTGTCAACCTCTTCCTTTATATCCATCAATATTTGCTTTATATATTTAGGTGCTCCTATGTTGGGTGTGTACATGTTTACCAGAGTTATATCTTCTTGTTGGAATATTCCTTTATCATTATGAAATACCCTTTGTTTTCTTTTACTACAGCCTTTGTTTTAGAGTCTGTTTTGCCTGATATAAGTATTGCTACCCTAGATTTTTATTTTTCATTTCCATTTGCATAAAATACATTTTCCATTTCTTTACTTTCAGTCTGTGAGTGTCTTTTGTTCTGAAGAGGGGCTCTTGTAAGCAGCATATGTATGGGTCTTGCTTCTTGTTCTTTTTTTATCCAACAGCCAAACTGCCTTTTGATTGAAGCATTTAAACATTTATATTTAATTGAAATATATATATATGTATATATATACATATATACAGTTATTACCATTTTATTAATGTCTTCTTTTTTTTTGCAGTTCTCTGTTTCTTTCTTATTGTTTTGTTTGTTGATGACTTTCTATAATGTCTTGTGTGGATTTATTTTTCTTTATTTCTTGTGCATCTCTTATTTTGTTTTGTGGTTATAATGTGATCATATATATCTAGCTGTGTTTTTTAATGAATATTTGGGGTGATAATTGGTTTAAAAATTATATAGGTTTCAAGTATACAACTCTGCAATATATTTGTACTGTGAAAAGCCATTGTTACATATAAGAACAGTAAAATGAGAAGGGGGAAACTAAGCAGTTTATTAATTTTAAGTAACTAAGTAAATTGTCAAATACAAAAATCTTAATTTATGAAGAATAAAATCTGCAATATTTATGTATGAATACCCTCATTCCCGATAGGTTTTCCTAGTAAGTGGTAGCCATCATTACAGAATTGTTTTTCAAGATTGTAAAAGCTTATCCTCAATAGACATATTTCTTAACTGATTAAGGAGACTTTGTTCTTTCAAAACAAGTTATTTTTTATTCTTATTGCTCAAGATTTATAGTATGGAGAGTGGAGTTTATTTAATTACATAACTGACATTTATCAAATGCATAGCAAACACAACAAAGCAACTGAATAAGTCCTCATACCCCAGTAGAACTTAAAGCTTCATCAAAGAGGTGAATTTATCTTTATTCTAGCAAAAAAATGTCTGTTACTCTGGCTATGTTATTATTTTCTTTCTCATTCTGTGTCTGTAAAATGACATGTTGACATGAGTTTTTCTTACTAGTAGCAATTGAGCCTAGAATATAATGGAAAACAGTTGTCATACTATTTAAATAGTTGACATAAAAACTATGTTGATAGATGAGAAAGTTATATCACCTCTATTATTTCATCCTACCCTGCCCCCATCCATATTTGGTGGCTTTATTCCTTGATTGAAGGTATTAAATTTTACTTAATGTACAACCTCAAAAAACTATCCTAAGCAATCACATGAATTCCATTTGTAAACTGAGTATTGAATAGAATGTTGTAAATGTATCCCCTGCTTTCTGAAAGTTCACCTTATGCCACTTCATTTTTATGTAAAAATCCGAGTGCTAATGTAGGTCTTTCATAAAACCAAAGTGGTATACCATGCACTTTCTGAAAATGGAGGATACTCTTTATGCCATTTTGTCTTATGAAAGGTTTTATAAGAATGCTTTATTTTCAAATAGTGGGGGAAACTTGTATGGCTCAGGATAAATGTGATGTGATTCTAATGTACAATATAAAGAATATATTTAAATAACTGTTTTTTTTTTAAATCACAAGGTTTATGTGGCCAGACTGCTCTAAACTTTAACATACAGTCCCTAATACTGCCCCATTTACAACCTATTTGCATATGCTCAACCCTTAAGGTGACAGAGATGAATGCTGTTGTTAAAGATGCTGAGGGAGATTTTCACATGTAGCAATATCAGAAAGGAGGGCTACTTGCCTAGGCATGTTTTCAATATAAATAAAACTTGGATTTTGGGGGAAAAATTAAGGGATGGACTCAGTATCAACAGGAGAGACAAGAGTCTCTCAAACCTTAAAGTTTCATGGGAACAACTAACACTTCCATTTGGTTTTAAAAAATGCCTTCAGGAGCTAGAGGCAAGGTAGGAAGATAGAGAGAGAGAAAGGAACATCAATGTGTGGTTGCTGGGGGTTATAGCCTACAACCCAGGCATGTACCCTGGCTGGGAATCGAACCTGCAAGAACAATATTTTAAAAGATGTTATTTCCATGAAAAGTATGTTTTTAAGAAGATAACGATGTGTATTAATTTAAAATGATCCTTAATTTTTAGAGAATTCTATCATCTCACTTCCAAAGTATCTTTGCACCATTTCATCTATGTTGTCATTTTATTCTGAATCCCCAAAACTTCAATTTGTCAAGATCTTCAACTTTATATATAATCTCCAGTTTAAGAGTGTGATCCTGTTCATCCACATTCACTACTTATTTGTAAATGTCAGTGAGAAATCCTTTACCAACAATTCACTACCTAGCCATTTACCACCATAAAAACAAAATTCTTCTCATTCTTTATTCTCTTTATTTCTTTTTATTCTTTTTTGAGACCTTTATTTAATACAATATTTTTCCAACCATTCTTTCATTCCTCATACTACTTAAATATATATTCCATTCAAATGTCTTTCCCTTCTTCTCTTCTCCATTTTTTTAACCTGGGGTATTATGATTGTTTTATAACTTAAACAATGGCCTGTAAGTCGTGCAATAATTGGTGCTGCAGGTTATGGAAGCCCAACTCCTATGCTTGATTTACTCTTGCATATCCAAATCTTAATAACCTCTTTTAGATGAACATTCTATCAATGCTTCAAATACTATGCACCTAAATTTTATTAAATTCAAATCCAATGACTAATATTATCTTTCTTACTCAAATCAACTCCCCCTGGTTTTGACCTTAACATTTCAATTTAGTGTAAAAGCATTTTTCTTATTCTCAATAGTACCTTTTAAGATAACTCAGTTAAATACTATTATCAAAAATAAAAGTGGTTTCTTTTTGCTAAAACTTTTTCATTTTAGTGTCTGATATCATTTACAGGCTGGCTTTTGTAAAATTAATACAACTTTCCATATGGAAAAGTATTTTTTTAAATTATAATTTAGGACTTCTGGTCAAGATGGAGGCATAGGTAGACATACTGTGCTTCCTAGCACAACCAAAAGAAGGAACAACAAAAAATTTAAAAACAAAAAACAACCAGAACTGACAAAAAAATTGAACTGTATGGAAGTCCAACAACCAAAAAGTTAAAGAAGAAACATTCATCCAGACTGGTACAAGGGTCAGAGGCAGGTAGCCAAGAGAGAGGACTCATGTCAAGGCAGCAGCTGGTGGACCCAGCAAGGCAGTGCAGGCAGACCAGGTGGTCCCACATTCTCATGCAGATAAACTGGGAGGAACAACTGGGGAATGAGACAGTACAACACAACACATAGTTTCAGTGTGGGAAAATAAAGCTTCAAAATCTCGGATTGAAAAAACTTGTGGGAATCAAGGCAGCAGCTGGAGAAACTCCCAGCCTCACAGAAGAGATTGTTAGAGAGACCCACAAGGTCCTAGAACATACACAAACCCACCCACCCAGGAATCAGCACCAGAAGGGCCCAATTTGCTTATGGGTAGAGGTTGAAGTGACTGAAAACCAGCAGAGAATGGAACAAGGGGCACTGTTCCCTCTTGGACCCCTCACCCACATATAGCACCACAACACAGCCATGTGGGTTGCCCCGCCCTGGTGAACACCCTTACTACGTAACAGGAGTGCCAGACCAAAAAAAAAAGAAAGAAAGAAAGAAAAAAAAAAGATAAAAAGAAAGGCCCAGATGAAAGAACAGTTTAAAGTTCCAGAACAACTACAACTAAGTGACAAAGAGATAGCTACAGCTAACCTATTAGATGCACAGTTCAAAACACTGGTCATCAAGATGCCCCAGGAACTCACTGGGTACTTCAACAGTATAAAAAAGATCCAACCAGCAATGAAGGTTGCATTATGTGAAATAAAGAAAAATCTACAGGGAACCAACAGTGATGGGAAGTAAACCAGGACTCAAATCAATGGTTTGGAGCAGAAGAAAGAAAGAAACATTCAACCAGAACAGAATGAAGAAACAAGAATTCAAAAAACTGAAGAGAGGCTTAGGAACCTTCAGGACACCGTTAAAAGTTCCAAGCTTCT
This sequence comes from Phyllostomus discolor, assembly GCF_004126475.2. Lineage (NCBI taxonomy): Eukaryota > Metazoa > Chordata > Mammalia > Chiroptera > Phyllostomidae > Phyllostomus > Phyllostomus discolor. The sequence continues at coordinate 132,097,069 of NC_040906.2, read as the reverse complement.
GAATCATAGGACTGCCAGAAGGAAAAGAGGAAGAGCATGAAATTGAAAACTTATTTGAAAAAATAATGAAGAAGAACTTCCCCAATCTGGCAAAGGAAATGGACTTCCACGAAGTCCAGGAAGCTCAGAGTCCCAAAGAAGTTGGACCCAGGAGGAACACACCAAGGTACATCATAATTCCATTACCCAAGATTAGAGATAAGAAGAAAGTCTTAAAAGCAGTCTGTCTCCAAGAGAAAAGGAGACAGTTACCTATAAAGGTGTTCCCATAAGGCTATCAGCTGATTTCTCAAAAGAAACTTTGCAGGCAAGAAGGGGCTGGAAAGAAATATTCAAAGTCTTGAAAGTCAAAGGCCTACATTCAAGATTACTCTATATAGCAAAGCTATCATTTAGAATAGAAGGGAAGATAAAGTGCTTCCCAGATAAGGTCAAGTTGAAGGAGTTCATCACTACCCAGCCCTTATTATATGAAATGTTAAAGAGACTTATCTAAGAAAAAGAAGATAAAAAATATGAACAGTAAAATGACAGCAAATTCACAGCTATTAACAACTGAACCTTAAAAACAAAACAAACAAACACCCCAGAAACAAACTAAGCAAATGAGTAGAACAGGAACAGAATCAAAGAAATGGAGATCACATGGAGGGTGATCATCAAAATGGGAGGGGGAGAGTGGGGAAAAGGTATAGAGAATTAGTAGCATAAATGGTAGGTAGAAAATGGACAGGGGGAGGTTAAGAACAGTATAGGAAATGTAGAAGCCAAAGAACTTATATGTATGACCCATGAGCATGAACTAAAGGGGGGGGATGTGGGTGGAAGGGGGTGTGCAGGGTGGAGGGGGATAAACGGAAGAAAATGGGATAACTGTAATAGCATAATCAATAAAATATATTAAAATAAATAAATAAAATTTTAATTTATATCCATGAATAAAAAATAAACTAGGTTAAGGAAAAATAGATATCATTTTGTTATTAACTCATGCTTGAAATTTTCAAAACATCTGCCAATGTTTAGTTGCTGTATAAGATTTAAATGTGCTACTTCTTGCATATGTAATATTATTATAATATACACACTGTTGTTTATCTTGAAAATGTTCAGTCTTCTACTTTTCATATTTAGTGTTCCACTTAGATGATCTGCAACAATTATATGGATCAATCAAACCTACAGAACATAGAAAAACAGAAGCTTGCTAAAAAGAAAAGCAGTTCTTTTCTCTGTCTTTTTAGATTTATCAGATAAAGTTTTAGAAGATCAAATTATCTCATAAACACCCATTAAGAGATCTTGTCATTTGTAAAATCCACAAGATTTTTCAGATTATGTTGACATATCATTTAATTTCAAAAGGTTATAAATTTTAGTGGTTAGGTTAGGCAAGCGGGGAGGACTCTATACTGTTCACAAAGACTTATGAAATCTGTAAAACAAAATAAAAAGAAATCAGCAGTATTTTCATTTCTGAAGGTGGACGGAGAAATGACAATTATATTTGAAGTTTTATTTCTAGAAGTATTTACAACTCATCTTTTGCTTCATATAATGGGGGAAAAGGGATATTTATAAACAATGATAGACAATGGAAAGTCTCGTACAAAATGTATAGTCATATAAATCTAATGTGAGCATATTTTATATAAAATTATGTTCTCTTTCACAGACTTGTTTCAACATGTAAACAGACATATACCATCTGTTTCTTTTGAGGTGGATTTTAGCATTTAAAATACCAAACTGGGTTTCTTTTATAGAGTTTTCTGTTTTACAGCTTTTATTATTTTTTATCATGTGTGTGGGTGTCTAGTATTTCTCATATTATTATCCAATCCCTTTGAAGTCAGAATCCATGACATATTTAAGAAAATTCCTTTGTATACATTGTAAATGCTCAAAGTTATAATTAAGGATATAGATGAAATTTTAGTTAAACTCTTTTAATCTGTCAATATAATTGTAACACATGGCTCTAAATTTGGCCTTATTGTGCAGCTAAATTTCAATAAAAACTAAGTAGTGCTTTAATTGCAATATGATTCATTCAAGAATATAATACAATAATTTTCTTTGTACAAAATTACATATCTAATTTTATCAATAGAATATTATTTTATTTCTTATGATTTGCCAATATTAAATCTGGATGAAACACTCATTAATGTCTTTAATAAAGTCAAAAATAACTTTAATTATTTATATTCTTACATGAAAATGAAAGAGTTGTTCTATAAGCCATTATTGTATTTTTTATAATAATTGTTTGAAAGAGGTTTTCATATGTGTTGCATTTTAGTGAATGGAATATTTTTAATAAATTTAATGCCAATACTAGATGTGAAGAAAGAATTATTGGTGTTTAATAATAGTACCTAGTATTTTTTAATCTTGGTTTGATGAGTCTCCTATTCTATTTTGATATGTATTTTACTCTTTTGATATATTTTGGGAGATTTGTAGATTTACACATAAGTAGCAAGAAGTTCTCTGTGTTTAGCTGACTCCTGCTAAGTGTTTTACAGTCTACAAAACATGATTTTTAAACCATCACATTTTTTAGGAAGCATGTTCCAAACTAACCAAAGACATGGAAAAAGTAAATGAAGATTAATATTTTCTGTAATATAACAAGCAGTATGGCTATCAGAGCATCACATTACTTTAACAAAGGATGAGATTATTTATTGTAACATGTAGGCCAATAAAATGGAGTCCTCTGCAAGAATCCTACCAGCTAATCTCTCCCTTCTCTTTCTTTCACTATCAGAACACAGCAAAGTATAGCATAGGACATTTCAAATAAAATTAATATTTCTCTCAAAACAATTTTTTGTTTACACTATTAAACATGTCCCTTATTTTCCCTTTTCTACCAAGCCCCACCACCCTGGCCTTCAGTCATATTATTGTCTGTGTCCATGGGCTCTGCATATATACATCTACATTCTTTGGCTAATCTCTTCCAGTCCTTCCTGCATCTCCCCCCACTCTGAGATCTGTCAGTCTGTTCCATGTATCCATTCTCCGGTTTATTTTGTTCATTAAATTTCACATATGAGTGAAATCTATGGTGCATGTTTGTCTTTCTCTGACTGGCTTAGCATAATATTCTTCAGGTCCATCTGGAATATTCCTTTACATAAGCTGTATATAAAAGTATAAAATTTTCTGATTTCCAGGCATTAGGAATTGTATTTCTGTCTTAAACAATACATCACATTTGTATTATTTGATACAAATAATTTGTATTAATTCACTATTTGATACAAATAATTTGTATTAATTCACTAATTAATACAAATGATTTGCATTAATACAATATAAATTGGAGACTGACCATATTTTTTTTGTTATTTTATGTTCTGATAACATATGCAATGCATTCTGTGTTGTCTAAGCTTTGTGGCAATGCCAAAGACTTTATTAACTTCCTAAGTTAAATATCAAAACATCCTAAATATGTATTATTTGGAACAATTTTACAGTGGATCTATCAAAGCCACTATAACCTCATGTAAATGTCCTTCAATATTTCCTCAATAAATTCTTAAGAACTGAAATTGGAAACATTATTTCATACACGGTCCAACTGGCATAATTGACAACAGAAAATTATTCTCCTTCATACAAAAGGAATGGACAGTGGCTAACCTCACAGATTTATTGAAGTAGCTCGTGTTTTTCTTAAAATGTGATGGTAGCATTCAATCAATTATATTGCACAATTAATTTAAAAATATTGTTTTACTTTTTATGAGCTGTTCAGCTATACCCTCCTCCCTATTCTCTCCTTGCAAAGCTGACTGTCATATTAGGAATATAAAGTAATGAAATAATTTAATAGAAGTATGCAATATTTTTAAAGCTTAAGAAAAACATAAATATCATAGATATGTTATTTCAGTAACTCAACAACTAAACTAGTAGTAAAATGTAGGTATATCCTAGTTAATTTTCTCCTTTTCAGTTAGTAGAATCAGCAGTACTTTTGGTGTTTGGAATATCCAAATGACAATTTGTAGTAAATATTCTTATGAGCGTGTATCTGCCCCCCTGTGTCAGTCTAGGACTAGAAACTCAAAATCATACTAGAGCAAGAAGTTAACGTGATGTTAGTGAGTGCATCTGTCTATATCAGCTAACTTTCAAGTAGGATTTCTAAAGAAATAACTTTCTATTTCTTCTTAGTTTTTTAGAGGGCTGAGGCTGGATAAATATTTTCTATAACTCAGTTTACCTTCTATGAGTTAATAGACAGATTTACCTTGGGATTACTTTAATCAAAATTACAAAGTTTTTAAAAAATCAATTATCACCTCAGTTGTGATATTATGGAAAAATTCCATGACTACTGGGGCTTTATGTGAGAACAAGAGACTGAATTGAAAGCCAATTTTCTATTTGCTTTGTCTATATGATTTATCTCAAAAAGGTTAAAGTTTTAAGAATATAACAAATTTCTATTGTAATGTTTTTCTGATATTGTATTACTGTTTTCCAAGTTGATACAGTTCTTTAAACTCATGTAGATCAAGGTGTATAAGAGTTTAAGCTAATGTGAAATCAACTAAAAGAATTGTTTTTAATAAAAATATAAATTTTAAAAATGATTGAGTAATTTTCTTATCCATTGTTTTTAAATGAATAAGAAATGGATATACAAAATTACAGTGTGTCAAGAAACATTTTAAAGGCAAATCTTTAACTTGAATGGGTGGAATTTTTCAGCTTTAACACTTTCATGAACATTGCATGTGTGAATAAGGAAGGTCAAATGATCACTTTCTGTTTTGTCCTGGGAGTGGGTGGCAAGGTTTTTTTTGGTTTTGTTTCTCTCTCTTTTTTTTTTTTTTTGAAGTATTTTCATGCAATTCTTTTTCAGTACCAGAAATTGCCTAATGCAAAACTAAGGTAATGAAGGCTTTTGCCAAATGTGTAGAAATATATGTCTGACTTTGCAGAATATTACATTTGAAATACTTTGTGTTTCTGTTAACTTCATTATCATGGATAGCATACTAGACTTTGGGGTATATAATTTGAAATGAATGCAGTAAAAACTTAAAGGTTAAGTTGTAGTTCCCAAAGAAGATCAGCTAATACAAGAATTATTATTATATTACATGGATATCATAAAAATTATTTAATAGGGTAGCTATGAATAATCCATGATTGTTGTTAATGTACTTTTCTAGAAAAGGGAGGAAGGATATAAATTGTAAAGGCAATTAGAAAAGTGCATAAGACCCAATAATTATGAAATCAGTAATAGCTCAATGGTATTTTTGAAAAACTGGTTTGGTCTGAATTGATAATTCTACACATACATTTTGGAAGCTGCACACAACTATTTCAGACCATAAATTGAACTAACAAATAATTAGTGGCATTGCCTTGTAACTCACATTGACTGTGGGGCTCCTACTCAGTTTTTAATAAGAATTATGACTAAATTATTCATTGTCTGTGGGAGTTGCCTTGAGGAGAGAAGTAGCTGAAAGTTTCATAAGAGAGAGATTTGCTATTTAAAATATTGAAAGTATTGAAAAAATGTGGTGAGAGCTTTATCTCTGGTGAATCTCATTGTGTCTTAAAATTCACTCCTAATTTCTGCCATAATTATTAGCTGTACAAAGGTTATGATGCAACTTTAAAATAAGTGATGATATTGGATAGAAAACCTATGAATATTTTCCCCAGTTTTCTGCATTAAATGTTTTATAGATTTTGATACCCTTGATACTTTGTGGTAGGTAATTCTATTCTGTTGCTTTAGTATTGGTCTCAAGTGTTAAAATGTAACTCTGCATTCCTCAGATTACAAGTATTTTTATAGCGTTTAAATGAGGAAAGAAGCCACTTTTAGTATTTGAGCTATTGAAGCTATTGGTTTAGACATTTTGGTAAACTTGTAGCAATAGGTCTGGTAGTTATTTTTATTACATTTTAAATTTGTAAATTTCAGTTCATTAAACTGACCTATTTAAAGAAATTACAATAAATCCTTAGAACTTTCAATCACCACCTAAAATCAAAAAATTTTAGCATTGCTAGAGCATCTAGCAGTGCTTTTACAGTAACTTCTACCTTAATAAGTCTCCTTTTGATCCTAGGAAATGGCTTATATAACATCCTGTATAAAAATACCAGCTTATTTAAAAAACTGACTCTTTTTTCTACATGATAACAACCCTATGTACCTTTTATTAAAGAAATATAATTATTTTCTATTAAATAAGTGATGGTACTTGTGTGTGTGTATGTGTATGTGTTCTAAAGCTTCTAAAAGATGTAACCATTTTACAGTGGGGTTCTTGGGTAATTGATTGATTTAGCTGTTCTCTGAATTGAGTCACTCATATTACAAAAATGTCACTATAATTATTTTATTATCATTACCTTGTTACAAAAATAGTTCCTGAAGATAAAAGGAGCTTTTTGATTTTTAGAAGATTACACTAAAATGATGTTTGCTTTTTCTCTTCCATTTCATTGCATACAATTCAAGGCAATAGACATTATATATATACTTTTTTTTCAAAGCTAGGTCTCAGTATGTTCTATTTAATCACTTCTAAATATGTATACCACCAAATGTATACTGAGCAAATTGTCTCAGCTATTAGGTTTCTTTAGTGAAGGATTCTTAAAAGTATAACAAAAAAAACAAGAAAATAGGAGTGAATGTACTAAAATTTGAGAAATATTATAGTGTGTGAATAATTTCCTTTGGAATAACTTTGAATATTAAAGTTAGGTGGAATTCAGTATATATGAGCTTGTTACTTTTTTCAAAGTAACACTTATCTTCAGAACGTGCCATAAATTTTCATGTTTCAGACTCTTTTGTTGTTGTTAACTCAAAATACTTTTTTTGGCCCTGGCTGGTGTAGCTCAGTGGATTGAGTGCAGGCTTGTGAACCAAACAGTCATTGCTTCAATTCCCACTCAGGGCTCGTGCCTGGGTTGTAGGCCAGGTTCCCAGTAGGGGGCATGTGAGAGGCAACTACACATTGATGTTTTTCTCCCTCTGTCCTTCCCTTCCTCTCTCTCTAAAAATAAATACAACCTTTTAAAAATATGTTTTTTGTTTTATTTGTTACTTTTTGCTATTGTCATTGTTTTTTTAATTTGACAATCTAAGGGCAAAGTGGTCAGTGTTCCTAACTAAATAGTTAGGTATTGCATATTTTATTTTTTATCAAATTTATTGGGGTAACATTAGTTAATAAGATCATGTAGTTTTCAAGTGTACATTTGTATGATCTAAGATCTGTGTATTACACTGTATGCCCACCACCTACTTCCATCATCATGTATTAGTCCCCTCTCCACTCCCACACCCCAACTTGCAACTACCACATTGCTGTCTGTGTCCATGAGTTTCAGTTTTATATCTGACATATGAGTGAAATCATAGGTTCTTAGCTTTTTCTGACTGGTTTCACTCAGCATAATGTTCTCAAGAAAATAGTTCTTTTAATACTGGAGAGAAATAACTGTAACTGAAAGACACTTATGGTAACTCTTTTACTTATGATGCTGTCTGGAAAAGGACATACTCAAGAGAAATAAATTTATACTATGTTTCCTAATTTTTTCTTACATTTTCTATTAAAATTTAAATATCTGAAAACAAACATAATACATACACTTATTTTTAAACATATAATAAATATTCATATGAATATTTACCATTGTCATAATTAAATTATCATCAAATTTGCTTATGCATCATGTATAATGTAGAGCTTAGGAATGCTCAGCATAGACATTGAGTATTCTCTCTGGTGCAGATAGTGTACTTGGTCAGCTCCTGACTTCAGGAAGAATAAGGTAACTGACTAGCCAAATTAATTGAATGAATTTCTTCTTATATAAAGAATGATTCATTCTAGAAAATAATTGAAAAATCATATATGAATTGCCCAAAAGCATCTCTTCTTCAACTCCATTTCATAGCAACTAAAGTCTACTACTACATAAATATATGTTCAGTGTCGTTTATTTCAGGAATAATTCTAAAGACAAAAAAGACATAGAAATATCTATCAAGAAGGGCATAGTTGAAGAAACATTCATATGATAGGCTACTATGTAGCTATGTCTTTTTAAAGATTTAAGTCAGTATCTACCACCTCATAGAGATAGTTTGTCATACAAGAAAAAAACCTGCAATAACTAGCACAATCCTTTTCTTGTGAAACTAAAATTGGGGTATTTTCATTCCCATAAGAGAAATTCACTTTTTAAGAACAGCAGGCAATTTGTAGATCAACTTTCTTGCTTAGAGAAACTCAAAAAGCTGAAAAATTATTAAACTATGTTTTATTATATAGGAAAGGTAAAATGGTGACTTCACCAAACCAAAGTATTGAAGAAGGCAGATAGATATCCAGAGTGATATGCGATGGTATTCACTCTGGGCATTTTTCAGTTCTGAAGATGTCACTGTAAAGTTTGAGAGACTGAGAAGCACTTATAACAGCCTGAAAAGGCTGGGGGGAAATGCCACTGTCTGATACTGAATAAAGAAGACCGTATAGTAAAACCCCTTCTTTAAATGGGCTCAAACTTCAAGAGGAAGATTGGCTTGGAAACAGATTAACCTCAACATGGATTGCAGGCCCACTTTAAACTGTCTCAGATCTTAAAATGAGATTATTGTGATGCTGACTTATAGGAGACTGTTCTTCGTGGCATGGGCCCAGTGCCCACTCATAGATGTGCAGGACCCACATCCACAGGTAGGTTCTCCTGTAGGGAATCAGACCTGCATTGTACCTAGGCTGCGTTGAGACTTGCTTTTTGCTAAAATTCCCTCACCCTGAACTGAGGCAGCAAATGCTTACTGTAACTTCCTAAAGTCTGTGCTAAACCTTCCAAGGATGAGTGTAACCAGTTCAACCAAGTTTCCCTTTGCATTAGCAAATATCCTTCTTCTGTGATGTGATTAGTGACATCCTTTCCTTTGTTTTCTGTAAAAGGTAACCACCTAAAGCAGACCTGTGCATAGTAAATGAGGACCATCATGTAATGTGCCCAGAAAAGCAATAAAAGCTTGTCAAGGCAAGGCTCGAGGGGCTCTGCCCTTGAGAGAGTGTCTGAGGTGCTCCAAGGCTTTTCTCCCCTTGAGAGAGTGGCCATGCCATCCCTTTTCCTCCACAGGACTCGGTAGTCTGTGTGAATTTGTCATGTCTCATCCACAATGTCGCAGACCCTATGAGCCAGGGTCCACATCACTGCTACTGAATTTACTGGCCTTCTAGAAGAAAATATATGAAATTTGAATAAAGGTGACTATCTTTCATGTCTCACATAATATCCACAAACAATTTTGAAAATGTGATGTTAGTAACTGACTCATAAATATCCATAGACATGAGAAACAACTGTTTTGTGAACAAAAATAAAATAGAGGAAGGTATTGATAGTTTCTAGGAACACAAATATTGGACTTAAACTTTTTTTTTAAAGATTTTATTTATTTATTTTTAGAGAGGGAAGGGAGGGAGGGAGAGGGAGAGAAGAGAGAGAGAGAGAAACATCAATGTGCGGTTGCTGGGGGTTATGGCCTGCAACCCAGGAATGTACCCTGGCTGGGAATCGAACCTGGGACATTTTGGTTCCCAGCCCGCGCTCAATCCACTGAGCTACGCCAGCCAGGGGACTTAAACTTTTAAATAAGTATGCCTCTTTGTTCAGAAAATTAGTGGAAAAACTGAGAAGCTATAACAAAATCAAGTGAAAATTTCAAAATTGGAAAAAAAATCAAACTAAATATAGAAATGAAACATGAAATAAAACAGCTAAAGATATAGGTATGATAATTCATAATAAACAATGTAGAATTAAGCTCAAACAGTGAATTGTTAGGAATATGTAAGATAGGATGACATATATAAAATATTTTTTAAAAAGTGTTTTATTCAGATATTTGAATTCTAAAGGAAAGGTGATAACAAATGGCAGATAAGCAATATTTGGAGAGATAAGAAAAATTGCCCCAAAAAGATAAACCTCAAATAAGTTCAAGAAGTCATATAAACCAGAGGAAAGTTTTAAAGTTCCTGTATTTATCTCTGTCCCTCCATTTCCGTGCCTATCTATGTGTTTATGAATATGCTCCATGTATCTACTTATATCATCTATTAAAGAGTCCCTGGATATTTCACTGCTAGAAACTAAAAGAAAGTGAATTTTTTAAAAAATATTTTTATAGTATAATTCCCATACCATAAAATTAACTCATTTAAATTGCACAATATAGTTATTCATAGTAAATTCATAAAGTCATACAACTGTTATAGTAATTAATTCCAGAACATTTTCATAAATTCCAGTTTCTCTTCCCCTCAACCTCTGGTAACTATTTTGCTACTTTCTGACTCTTCAGATTTGTCTATTCTGAGTATTTCATATTAATGAAACCATATCACATGTGGTTTTTTGTGTCTGGCATTTTTCACTTGGCATAATTTTTTCAAGATTAATTTATGTTGTAGACTATATCAACCATTCTCAAAAACTATTGAAGAATATTCCATTGTATGGATAAAAGACAGTTGTTTATCCACTCACCAGTTGATGGACATTCAAAATATGGACATTCAGGTACAAGTATTTCTGTAGATAAATGTTTTTATTTTTATTTTTTGGTTCTTTTCCTAGGAATGAAATTGCAATGATAATGGCATTTGAATTTAATATAATTTTCCTGTGTTAGAAATGGTATTTTACTTTTGATGTTTTATTCTTCAACTGTTTAAAATGTTAAAATAATTCTTAGCTCATAGACAGTGCTGAAAATAGGCAGCAGGCAGACTTTGGCCCATGTGCTGTGGTTTGCTCATCCTTTCTCTACCTACCTGACTGAGAGTTACTCTTAGGCAGTAAATACGCGCCTTATACATTCATTTCACCCCACTCAACACCTGCCCAGGAAGTCCTTCTGTAAGGGCAACAAAGATATTTCCAACTCAGAGGTGCAAAATAGGAAGACTGAATTTTAATATTTTACACATGGGAAACATATGCGTAATTGTAAATCTGTGTTCAATTTCATTTTAGAGAGTGTTTAACTTTATAAAAATGGTAATTCAGCTTTGATTTACTTTCTTTTTATAGTTAAAATACATTATGTTGAATGGAAATGTTCTTAAACTCCACAAAATATTTATATGTATTCAAAAGAAGAGAGTCTCTTATCTGTTATAAAAATACGTTTTAAAATGCATAGGAGAAAATAAAAACTGGTAAAAAGCAGTTAAAGTCAGCTAAAAATAAAATAAACACTGCAGAAAGCATTAAAATGTTGGAGGGCCCAAAAGGTACAAAATGAGATTTTGAAAATCAGAGTCGAGAAACAACAATGAGATCTTTGGAACCAGAAGGGACTGTGGCTGCAACACTGATTCCTGACCCTTAGATTTAAACAATTTAATTTGGAAGGCATTAGATTGCTGATAACTTAAGTATCTTTTGGCCAAATTAAAGAGTATAGAGAATAAAATAAAATAATAAAATAATATTTTGGGGTTTGGGTTGGAAAAAATAAACCCAGGTGACAGTCATGTTGCAGTGCGGAGAAGGGATTTAAGTCTACATAGGCCAAGAATGATGGATAATGTCAGATTTAATTATTTCCAGATGCTGGCTTGCCTTCAGGAAGAGGCATCTCATTTTACATTTAATATTTCATTTGAATTTTTAGCTTTAGGGAACAACTATGTAAACAACTTAAAATTTATCATTGCCTTCCACTTCTTGAAAGGAGGACTATTTAAGGAACAAAAATAAAAGTAATCATTTAGTGGTCATAATGTAGCATATTTAAAATTTAAAACAATTTTTAAAGCAACACATATTTGTGTGTGTGTGTGTGTGTGTGTGTGCGCCTATCAATGCTGAAATATCAATTCAAAACCTAGACCTGCAATCACAGGCCTGAAGCTGGTGACAAAAGCCAAATAGAAATGACCTTTCTATTAGAAAATAGAAACTTGAACTGTTTATTCCTAGAAGGTCACCAAGGTTTTCCTCAATATCCTTTATATACCAATTTTTCTTGAATTTCAAACTCAACAAGATAAAATCTTACCCATCATCTACACTGAGCTTCATTGCATTCAAATGCTGTCACAAATCTGATCTCATTTGCCCTATACAATTCTGAGAATTGGACAGCACTGGTATTATCATATCTGTTTATATGTGAAGACACCGAAATTTAAAGACCACGTGTCCTAGTCAAACTCGATTGGTAATTGGCTAAGGCAGAATTCAGCTTGCTAGATTTGAAAGCCCACTATCTTTCTATTAAAAATATAAACAAACCCTACTTTCTCCTACTAATTCATTTTCCCTGTAGTGGATAGCACAGTGATTTACCTATATAATATATTTAAAAGTTAACTATAAATAATAAATTATATTTGTAGAGGGCTTTGCAATTTAACAGAACTTTCACATATATCACTCAAGGTTACCATCAACAATTTGAGAAGGCATGGTGATTAAAACATCTCAGTTTATTCAGAAAACATTCTAGAGAGTTAGAATGATTTTCTTGCAAGAACATTCAGACATAAATAAAGGATCCTAAGATTTGATTTCTGTCTTTCTAGTTTCAACTAATCAAGCTTTTTATCACTATAGGTTACCTGTCAACAGGTGTCTGCATTAACTTTTGGTAAATGTTTATAGTTCATATTTGTAAATTGCTTTCACATTCACTTTATCAGTGCCATGGCAACTCTTTGAGATCAATAAGACAACACTGTGAAGGAGAAGCAATTTAGGATTTTGTAATAAATAATTCATCATTTAAATTTGATTTTTCCCTTATTCTCTAATTCTTTCTTTGAAAAAAAATTTTAAGCATATTATTTATTTTTGGAAAGAAGGGAGAGAAGAGAGAAAGATAGGGCAAGAAACATCTCTGTGTGGTTGCCTCTCATGCATCCCCTACTGGGGACCTGGCCCACAATCCAGGTATGTGTCCTGACTGGGAATCAAACCAATGACCTTTTGGTTTGTAGGCCTGCACTGAATCCACTGAGCTATACCAGCCAGGGCTCTTTGAAAATTTCTTGTTGAGTATTTGCTACATGGTAAGAAAGGTTCAATGAATATAAAAAATGTTGTAAATAAAAATTAAAATTTATAACACATAAAATAAGATAAAAATACATAATCTTACAGTATAGTGCTAATACATAAAAATACATAATCTTACAATAATCATGCTATGGGAAAAAGGGCCATAAACTATACTATGAAAACACACACACACAAAAAAAAGGTTAACAAAAATAGACAAGGTATTCAAGGGAATCTTTCTGCAGTGGATGACATTTGAGCTGAATTTTAAAAGATGGGTAATAGTAATATCACAAAGAAAAAAAAAACTTTATGGTGTGGCAAAGAAAAATGAAAGATAGAAGATATTTAGGAACTAAGAAAAATGTCTTGTGACTCATATTAACAAGTATGCTGGGGATAAAATAGAAAGCAACCAGAATGTGAATTACTCAACAGAAAATACAAGGTCTATATGATGATCAAAATAGTATGAAATGTACACTAACGGTTATGGCCAGGCCATTGACAATTTTAAACAGGTTACACCATGATGGAGATTAGTTGAAGAAAATCAGTGTAGATATTAGATTAGAAGACACAGGAGGCCGTGACACCAGTTATTATGTAATTGTAGTACTGAGACTAACACTTGAATGGCCAGAGATGCTGGCAATTAGAAAATGGGGAACCAGAAACAGAAATAGGTAGTTTCTTGGAGAAATATGATAAATATAGAAGCATTTGAATCTGAATTTCTAGAAATATTCACAGAGAGATGGGATTTATATAAATAAATTTTGGGTATATACAAGAATTCTGGGATAGAATTTTTATTTTGGGATATAGAGGCGTATAAAAGATTGTTGAAGAATAATAAATAATTTATCTAAATTTCATATTTAACACACACACAAAAGAAACTGAATAAAGACCCTAAAGAATATTGACATTTAAAGGTAAACAGCAAACATATCTACAAAGGATATTGGAAAGAATGCCCTGGCTAGTGTGGACCAGTGGATTGTGTCCTGGCCTGCAAACCAAAGAGTTGCTGGCTCAATTCCTGGTCAGGGCACATGCCTGAGTTTCAGGCCATGTCTCCAGGTGGGGGCATGAGAGAGGCAACCACATCGGTGTTTCTCTCCCACTCTTTCTCTCTGCCTCCTCCTCTGTCTAGAAATAAATAAATAAAATGTTTGAGGAAAAAAAAAAGGAAAGAACAAAAAAGAATTAGCAACCCAGAATCCAATGGGACAGTGGTCAACACTGCCAGGTAGTCAAACAAAATCGAGTTCCTGACTTTGAAGGTTATTGGCCTGGTCATATGTAACTGTGCATCTTTGTGGCTTTGTGCGATTTTTGTCTCAGAGTCTTATATAAAAATCAAAGGGAAATACCAGTTACAATATAATGTTTAAAAGGAATTAATTTTTAAAAATGTAGAATATCTAGAACAGTAAAAAATTTAGTGAGGACACTTAAAAAACTGCTGTTTAATGCATTCTCTATACCCAGAATTTGGAACTGAGATTGAGAGAATAATAGTGATAAACCAAAGGTTATATGACCAGATAATAACAAACTTGACACTTGAACCTAGCTCTCCAAATTTTATATTCCCTAATCCACAGTTAGTTTTCTTACTTGTTTTGAAAAATAAAAAAAAACTCTATAGGGTTTTTTGAATCTTTATGGAATACATTGAGAAAAATTTTGGCACAATGTAAAGAATACAATTGTGGCAGAAATACTGACAGTAGTGAGAAGTGTTTTAGATGTCTCACTATCACTCATTTCCTAGGTCCAGTCAATCACTTTCATGATAAATCTGTAGACTCTGTTCCATACTATCATTTCTAATTGTCCATTTCATAATAATAAAGTGAAGACATTTATATTTTTTTCTCTTTCCTGAACTCTCATTTCTAATTGTTTCAGATTTCAAGATAATGAAGTAAAGACATTTTTATCCCTTTTCTTTTGAATATTATAAAAATAAGTAAAAAATACAATTCCATTTTTGACAAAAGAAAAATATCTATAAAGCCAAACCATTGTGATTTAAAAATATGTATCTCAAATTTTCATCCCAGATAAAATAATGAGAATATCTATTTTATTATAACTTCTACTTATATTTGCAATTTTATTTTAGCAGAAAAGAAATATTATATAAATAATACAGCATTGTAATTCTACCTTTATGAATTTATACTATGGAATCACTTCTCTTTTGAAAGTAATGACTCATTATACTATTTCAACAATACACATCTATAAAGCATATTTTTTATTGTGGTAAGAACACACATGAGGTCTACTTTCTTAAAAATTTAGTGAACAATGTAGTACTGTAGGCACAATGTTGTACAGCAGATCTCTAGAAATTTGTCATCTCTATCACTGAAACTTTATACTCATTTTACAGCAATTTCCCCATTCTCCATTCCTCTGCACCTGAAAACCACTGATCTACTGCTTGTTTCTATAGATTTGACTAATTTAGATATTTCATATACACAAAATTATCAAGTATTTGTCCTTATGTGACTAACTGATTTCACTTAGCATTATGTAGTCCAGAATATCAATGCCATAGAAATTAAAAAGATCATAAGAAATTACTAGGAACAATCATATACCAACAAGTTGAGTAGCCTAGAAGAAATAAATGATTCTTGGAAAATGCACCACCTGCCAAGACTGAATCATGAAGAAATAAAAAAAATGTACAGATAAATAATGAGTAAAAAGTTTGAATCAATAAATAAGAACTTAAACAAAACAAAACAAAACAACCCAGGACCAGATAGCTTCACTGCTGAATTTTATAAAACATTTAAAGAATTAATGCCAGTCTTCCCCAAAGTCTTCCAAAAAGAAAATAAAACACATCCAAACTAATTCAGGAGGGCAGAATTACCCTGATGCCAAAGCCAGACAAAGACTACAGGAAAAGAAACACTACAGGCCCTCATACATAATAAAATGGATGCAATTATCTACCACAAAACTGAATTCAATGGCACATTAAAGGGCCATACACCAGAATCAAGTGAAGTTTATCACTGGATGCAAGGAGGGTTCGACATACGTAAATCAATTAACTTGCTACACCACATTAACACAATGATGGATAAAATCACATAAACATCTCAATAAATCCAGAAAAAACTTGACAAAGTTTAATAGCCTCTTACGATAAAAACTCTCAAAAAACCAAGAAGGAATTTACCTTTAAATCATCCTGAATCACAGCCACCAGAAGTGTTTAAACCCTATTACTCTTCTCTTCCACCACATAAAGCATATTTAAATTGTATTAAAACTCAGTCAGCTATTTCCTCAAAAGGGAATCATCTACAAAGTTGACTTTTCCTTAACAATATCAATCGATATATCTTTACAATGGATAAAAACAATAGTGAGCCAAGACACAGCAGCTAAGAATCTTGGTTATAACATAAGATCTATATTTTATTAATATTATAAAATATTTTGATTGATAAATAATTTTAAATTATTTAGATTTATTATTATTACATATTTTAGATAAATTGGGGACATATATTGGCATTCCTCAAACATTTGGTGGAAATAGGAAGATGTACTTCAGGCAAAAGCTCCTGATTGAGCTACAGATGCTGGGGTGTGTATCCCTGATAATGTTTTTTCTTCTAATTTTTTAAACTTTTATTAGTGTGTTAATTATGGAAAGAAGTTTTGAGAGAGCAGAGGGGAAAATCTGGAGAGTAAAGGCAGCAGTAGGAGGTTGGAACTGGAAAGAGGAGATCTGGAAAACATGGGAACAATGGGATGTGAGGGAATATGTGACTTACAATCATATGTTTGGGACAGAGACCTGGTATTACAAGAATTGGACCTAAAGTTAAATGAGACACATTTTATACAAGGGAACAGTCGCAGTACTGGTGGATAGAAATGGAATGATACTGACTCTCTGATCTTTAAGGGCTTAACTCTTCTGTGATACAATGTGATTTGAAGGAAAGGTTGGTCTCTGGAACTATTATTGATGTTGTCATTATAACATTAATGCTATTAATATATATCATTGTTAATATTGTCCTCCTCTTCTGCAACACAATCTAATTAGGCACTAAATCCTGTTAATTATATCTCTTGATTAATGTCTCTTCTTATATTCACCATTTTCTCTGGGCTAGTTTGGGAAGAAGGAAAAACTTTCTTTCCAAGAACTACCTAGACATTTAATGCAAGGGTATTCATGATATAGAAACTTTCTGCTGTCATTTCCTGCCGTATTCCATATTTATTCACTTTAACACTAATAAGCTGCTTGTAGTTCTCACAATGTGATGGTGTCCTCAAGTCTTAATGGTTCAGAACCTCCTTTTGCTCAAAAACCTTCTCTACTCAGTGGCCTTCTTGGTGATATTTCAGACTTGGCTTAATTATTACCTTTCTTGAATTTGCCCGGAAATGCTAGGCTCAACCTTTATTTAAGATGTATCATGTTTTATTTTACTTTTTGTGTACTTACCTCTCCTACTTCATAAGGTCTTCCATAGTATTTTGTCTTGATTAATTTTTATCTACAATGCAGGGCTTTCACATAATAGACTAAAACTCTCTATTGAATAACTGAATAAATGATAGTCATTGAATCTTTTCACTAAAATATCTGGGGAAAAATCTTGTAAAAATTACTTAACAGAAGATAAAATCAACTTATAAAATATTTACTTAATAAAATTAATATACATAAGATAGTCCTTCCTGAGCTAACCAAAATATTAATTCATGAATTTCCATAAATGTTTCTAAGATCCATTTAATCTCCAAACTCCCCAGTTGGAGAGAAATAATCTGGGAGAAAATTCTACCAATGCACTTGGCATGCTCAGTAAATGCTCAGTAATGGCTATTGCTTCAGGATTGTGTATCTGGGAAACCTCCTGTTCAATGTCAAATGCGAAAGCTTTAGAGGGAATAATGGTACCTGCAGGGTGGCAAAGCTGTTGGTGTGGCCAGGCAGCTTTTCTTTAGTCTTCTTTCCAACAATTCCATTAGAATCACCACCTACATGTCAGGACTGCAGATCTGATGAAAGAGTTATGTTAAGGCCTAATAAAGTTCAGGTAATACTGAACTGTCAGTGGAAACACTGATAGAATGTAGTCTGAAATAAAACCACTTTTTCTTTGCAAAGACATGGTACCTTGCTGCAATCATGAAGATGCAAAATGAGTTTGAATTCCTCAGTCCATTTTCTTATGTATAACAATTTAAACGCTTAGAAAACCCAGCATACATGTGCTGCCTGTCTGTATTTCAAGATGTGTTTTTGTGCTTATTTTGATTTATAAACACATATGTCAATTACTCATGGCACCTTCATCATTCCTGTAGTGAAATGATATAACAAAATAATATTCTAATTTTTGGCTAATGTGATCCATTTAATTCTAATGAACTATTAATTTTGGTTGAGTAGTTTGTCTCATTTAAATATAGAAAGAAATCACCTTGAAAATTGTTATTTCACTAAGCAATAAAATTAGATACCATGAGGTAAATCGCAGGCTCTGATGTCCATTTTTTAAATATTTCAGTTGGATAAAAAAATTTGCTCTGGTTGGTAAGCATTGGGTATACTTAATGGATATAATTAAATGCTGCTTAGTCAAGGGACTACTCAAAGATTATCCCAAGTATTAAAAATCCTCCTACTCTCCTCATTCCTCCTTTGCTCAGTTAACTATTATAGCTTAGAAAAGACATATTAATAATTATCCAGTGACAGAGGCTATATTACAATCTTTAAAAGTGTTAAACACATCATTATAAGTTGCTCTCTCTATATAATGTCATTGTAATTATCCAGCAAAAAAAATTATTCACAGATGGTCTACTTTGGCATTAGCCATAATAAACCAATCATATTACTATAGAGGATGAAACTATTAAGGCATATTGGTTTCTTTATGCTTCTCTTTTTTCTTCTATCACTCCTTTTTTCCTTTCCTTCTCTCCCTCAATTTCTTTATTCTTTTCTTCCTTATTTTTTGCACACTGCTTTCTTTTTATATTACCTATATTTATCAATCACTTTAAACACATTTATTTAAGTTTACCTTGCTTTACTTGGTTTTTAATTTATTTTCTAAAAATAAGTGATGTGCTTTAGGGTTCCTGAATAGAATGAATTATTGAATGATTAATCATATTATCATGCAAGGAAAATATTTATTTAGATGTGGTATCTTTATAGGAGTTGTCACTATGAGGTTTGAAAGCAATACATAAGATCTACATCCTATTTTTCATGAGCTTATATACTGTAGAAAAATTAAGACATACAAATAAATATATTCATCTTAAAGCAATCTATGATAGATAACTGCTGTGTAGCACAAAGTAAGTTAATATGAAGAGAAAAGATCTTTTTAGTCAACATTCTAATGATATAGTTATAAAATAAATTGAAATACTTAGACTGATATCAGGTGATGTTTTTAAGATTATATGAAGAGTCACAACTAAAGAACACTTCTGTAGCTGTAGTCAAACATGTGTATATTGAGTGTTCCACAGATACACAGAGTTCAGCTTGTAATCTCCATGGGACATCCATTTCTATTATAGCCCTGTAAGTGCTCCAAAACTTAAAGTACCCGCAGCAGCTACATCTGTGACTGGAACCATTTGTTCCTTTTATGCCCCACAAGGACAAACCAATATGCAGGCAGTTTTCTTTGCTTAGACATGGAAGTAATTTTAGCAATGGTCCTTGCAAAGCCACAAGGTACCAAAAATACTATGCCAGACATTTATAACTTGTATAAAAATTCCACATCCCAAATCTAGCCACCTCAAGATGTAAAAATAACTCCCTAAATATTAACCGGCTCTACTCTTCTAATGTTAAATATAAAAACCACATGGGAAATATAATGAGTCAAAGAGAAGTAACATAAACTTGCCATAGAGCATTAATAAAAACTATTTGTGGAACAGCATGGATAACAAATGATTGACTGTAAATTTTAGAAGGAAGGAGACAGAACTTGGAAAAAAAGTCACATGGTTTTTCTGGCTCCACTCAATGTCTAAGGATACCTTCTTTCTTTGCTTGTATCTCACAAACTATTTCCCTCACCCTATGTACTTCAGCAAATCTTTCCTTAGTTGAAATTGTATTATCTCCCTATAAAAGTCTGAATCCTGAAAAAACTGTCATTGTCTGCCTTTAAAATCTCTTCTTTTCTTCTCTTCTTTAAATAATGGGTCTACATTATACCCAAAGCTCACTCTACAGACTATTTCCTCAGTACCTTGAAAAAATGCAAAATGAAAGTACCATTTAAAAAAAGGTGTGTTTTTAGGTTATACAGACATTTTAACAATGTAAACTCTTCCAATCCATGAACATGATATATGCTACCATTTTTTGTGTGTCTTCCTTAATTTCTTTCTTCAGTGCTCTATAGTTTTCTGAGTACAGGTCTTTTATTTCCTTGATCAAGTTTATTCCTAAAAATTTTATTTTTCATGTTGCTATAGTAAATGGCATTTTTCCTAATTTCTGTTTCTGATATTTCATTGACATGGTACAAAAATGCCTTCAATTTCTGAATGTTGATTTTGTATCCCACCATTTTTCCACTTTTTTTTTATTAGGTTGAGTAGTTTTTTGGTGGAGTCTGTAGGGTTTTCTATGTACACTATCATGTCATGTAAAAAGTGACAATTTTACTTCCTCCTTTCTGATACCTTTTATTTCTTTTTCTTGTCTGATTACTGTGGCTAAATCATCCAATACTATGTTGAATAGAAGTGATGAAAGTGGACACACTTGTCTTCTTCCTGATCTTATGGAAAAAGCTTTTAGTTTTTGCCTGTTGAGTATGATACTGGCTGTAGTTTTCTTGAACATGACCTTTGTTATGTTGAGGTATGCTCCCTATATTCCCACTTTGCTGAGTGATTTTATCGTAAATGGGTTCTGTACTTTATCAAATGCTTTTTCAGCATCTATTGATATGATCATTCAGCTTTTGTCTTTCATATTGTTTATGTGGTATATCACATTTATTGATTTTCATATATTATACCATTCTTGCATCCCTGGGATGAATCCCACTTGATCATTGTGTATGATCTTTTTAATGTATTGCTGGATCTGGTTTGCCAATATTTTGTTGAGGATTTTAGAATATATGTTCATTAGTGATATTGGCCTGTAGTTTTCTTTCTTTGTTCAATATTTTAAGAATAAAGAAAAAAATACAATAGGTGTATTTATTTTCTTTTAAAATGTAAGCTTCCCAAAACCAGGGACAATGTTTTCTTGTATGTTCTATTGTGCCTCATATATGGTAAATGCTCAATAAATACGGGTGATGGGAGGCAGTGTGTCTTGATAAGGGTGAGAAACCAACATCCCAAATACTATTTTGTTGCTTGTTTTATTGTGGCCTCAGATTAATTGGGAAATATCAGCCCTTTGGGTCAATTGTCCCACATATTACATTCAAATAAAAGTATAATGGTGAAAATAATATAAAGATCATTATGGAGTAAAGAGAATACCAGAGCCATCCCATCTATTTAACAGTGACATGCATGCAAAAAAAAGTTACAAAATACAACAGGTCATGTCATTAACACTATAACAAGGGTTTTTTTTGTATAAATATACTGTGCTTAAACAATCTAGAGATATGCTTCACAATTTGTTTATTGGATTTTACACAGAAATCTCTCTGGTCACCCTTGTCATTTTACAGTATGAGTTATACAGGTGAATACAGAAAACTGAGAAAACTGATATTAGAAATAAAAATGATACTGTTGATAATAGCATGGCAGCATCGAGAATAGCTTTTACAAGAGAATGACTTTTCTCTAGAATAATGTAAGGCCTTGAATTAGCCATATTTTTCTGGTCACCAGTGCAGACCAATCACCTAAAATATTTAACAAACAATCTCACATAATATTTGAAGATAGGTATTGTATTTGTTATGTATCAGTACATAATATTATCACACATTTTGTGGTTTAAAAAACATACATTTATTATCTCACAGCTTCTGTGGGTAAGGAGTCCAGGCATAACTCAGCTTAGTCCTCTGTCTCAGGGTCTCACTGGAATTATAATGTTTGACTATGACTGTGAGCTCATTTGAAGCTCAATTCAGGAAGGATCCACTTCGGAGCTCCCCTGAGTTATTGGAAGCATTTAGTTCTGTGCAGGCTGCTGAACTAAGAGCATTAGTTCTTAACTGGCTGTTGGCTGAAGGCCAGCTCCACTCCTTATTCATGGCCCTCTCCATGTGGTGGCTCACACATGGCAGCTTGCTTTTCTATTTCTGTGTAACAAGCTGCCACACCATCCCAGCTTAAACATTACCCAAATTCATTATATCACGTTCCATCATTCAGGTGTCTGGACATAGGTTAGCTGAGTTCTTTCTTTGGGGTCCCACAAAATGCATTCAAAATATCAGCTGGGGATACAATCTCATCTGAAACTCAAGTACCCTTCAAAGCTCACTGCTGGTTGGAAAAATGCAGTCTTTTATATTTGTAAGACTAACATCCCCAGTATCTAGCTAGCTGTCAGCTAGGAACTACTCTTAGCCCTTGCAAGCTGCCCTCAGGTTCTTACCACATGATGCCCGCATAGGGTATCTTACAACATTTTAGCTTATTTCCTCAAGGCCTGCAGAATATTATTTTAATTGCCCACTTGATATTGTCAAGTCCATTCAGGATAATACCTCTGTAACTCAAAGCTAATGGATTAGGGTGAGGCAGACTCTGGCCAGCAGTGTCCATGTCCTTGTGGATGAGACGAGACAAATTCACAAGGACTACTGAAGTCCTGTGGAGGAAAATGGATGCCACAGACACTCTCTCAAGGGGAGTGGCACCTCTACCCAAGCTTGCCTTGACATACTTTTATTGGCTAATACCATACATCAAAGAAGGTTCTAATTCATTATGCTCGGGTTTGCTTTAGGTGATTACGCTTTACAGATAACAAAGGAAAGGATGTTCCTGATTACTTCCTACAGATTAACAAGGAAAAATGTTGCAAATGCAAGGGAACAATAACAGTAATTGGTCTGGTTACACGTTAGTCCTTGGGAGAATTAGCACAGACTTTAGGAACTTACTTTAAAGATATGAAGTAAGATTCGCTGCTTCAACTCAGGATGAGGGAGTTTTAGCAAAAGCAAGCCTCAAAGCAGCCTAAGTATAATGCAGGCCTTGTTTCCCACAGGAGAGCTGATCCATGGGTTTGGCATCCTGTGTGCCGCCACGTGCCTATGGGCTTTCCAACAGGGCTGGGCTACATTTGCCACTCCACGCAGATAGGTTCCCTATGTTAGGGACCTTAATTATATTATAAAATTATTTCTTCTTAGTAATGTGATATCCTATCACACTTTTAGGTTATTTTGGCTCTCATTGGGAGAAGATTATAGAAAGACATATGCAAAGGATGTGGAAATTTTGAGAGCCATGTTAGAATTATGCCTACCACTGGAATTATTTTGAGCATACTGTCATTATCCTTGTTTATAAAGGTGTGAAGAATGAATTGAAAAAATTTTGTTTCTAAGGAGATTTATTGCTTAATAGATGCTATATAAAAGTATCCAATTGGTACCAAAAAGAATGATTCCGGTGTATAACTTGAAGGAATATGAAATACACTGCATATTATATTTTACATTATTTCATATTCTTCTAAATTGCATTCTTCACTGCATATGTTCTACTTGGTATACCTGGTTAAGTAATTGCCCACATATGGTATGCTTTGAATGTTCCTTCCCATTAGACAAGAGTGATACATGTGGTAAAAATTGTTACAATTAACAATACCTCCTACTTACCAAAGCCCAGGGATTAACTATTAATTGTATGCTGTCAGTATTGAATAGACTATACTAGCAATTTGTTTTTATTGCCTTTAGAATTTTTTTCTTCACTCTATCCCAAAAGATTGAAGTAGAAATAGAGACTATACGTCACATATCTGGAAATATAGCCATCTGCTTACCGTATTTCCTTGCTTGCTAAAGACCATGTCAAAAGTTTAAAAAATGCATGGCAATTTTCTAATGGCTGGCTAAAATAATACCACAGGTAAACATAGGGAAGCCCTGAAAAGATATTAATTAACATGAACAGAGATCCTTCTCTTGAGCCAACTCATTTATTCAAAATCAATTTTAAATTGTTATGTTTAAATGACTATCAAAGAGAGACTATGTAATCAATATAAAAAAATAAATGTAGTTTGTTTTATAGTTCATCATGGTATAAGGCTAGACAAGATATGTTATTGTCACTACACTAAAAGATATAACCCAGGAACTTTAAATAATGTTTAATATTTAAGGACTTTTCCTATCTTTATTAACTCATAACTCATCATCTAAAACATTACATTAATAGTAAACTGAAAAAAATCTTAAATGCTTCTATTAAAAAAATCACTTAAAGCATATTGCCTAAAATATAGCAACATTTTAAAAAATGTTTATGTAAGCTAGTTAGATTTCCCTCAGAAAGTTTATAAAATATAGTGTATACAAATTTGAAAAGAGGAAGTTCTGTTCATGTTTTCCAGTCACAAATTTAATGCCTTTCCATCTTTCTATGCACTGTGGTCAAAACTTTGGCAGTTTAAGGTGTGACAGAAACACTAACACATATTTCTTTTTCCTGCTTTACAATTTCATGGAAAAAAATCACTCTTATCATAGAGCTTAGTGACTTTAGCATGTTTTTTTTTTCCTTAAGTTGAGAATTTCAACCTTTTCACTGAAAGGAGCACTTGACAGCTTCTCTTTGGCACATCTGAATTTTCAGCACTGCTGCTTTTGTGCTTTTGAGTTATTATTAAGTAAAGTAAGAAGTACTTATACACAATCCCTATGATACCATGGCTGTAGACCTGATGATTGAGTGGGCTTCTGAGTAACCAATGGGTGGGTAGCATATTGTGTGGATACACTGGACTAAAGGAAGATTCCTGTCTTAGGCAGGATGGAGTAGGACCGCATATGATTTCATTACACTACTCAGAACATCATGAAATTTAAAACTTAGGGATTTTTTCTGAAATTTTTCATTTAATATTTTCAGATTGTGGTTGACTGTAGGTAACTGAAATTGTAGAAAGTAAAACCACAGATCAGAGGGATTGTATATCTTTATTTGTGAATGGTCATATAAAGTGGATTGTTGGTTAATAATTGTCAGAGCAGCAGTAAAGAACTTATTACATGTACAGTTATGTGTAGCTTAAGGACAGGGGTATGCTCTGAGAAGTGCTTTCTTGGGTGATCTGGCATTGTATATAAGCATCACAGAGTGTACCTACACAAACCCAGAGGGTATGACCTCCTACCTGCCTATTGCTATATGGTATAGCCTATTGATCCTGGGCTACAAACCTATGCATCATATTACTGTACTAAATAATATAGGTAACTGTAACCCAATGGTATTTGTATATCTAAACATAGAAAAGGTAAAAATACAGTGTATGATATTTTTATACAACTGATAGCACATTAACTTTGTTCATACCAACATAACCACAAACACATGAGTAATGTGGCATGCTACAATGTCACAACAGCTATGACATCCCCAGGTAATAGGAATTTTTAGCTCCATTAGAGTCTATGGGACCACTGTCATAAATGTGGTCTGCCATGGACCAAAACATCATTTGTTCTGTAATCTAAAGCCAAAAGAAGATATTTGTTAATATATAAATGGTAGTCTTGATATTTTCATGAAGATAATTATGCATTATTTAATATTACATTGTAACTACTATTAATAATTGGGTGTCTTATTTGATGGTTGAATCATTAAGAAAAAGTAAAGTTTTTAAAAAGACCTAAATATACTCTTCATTTCACTAGGTACATTAGTTTGCTCAGACTGTCATAACAAGACCCAACAGAGTGGGTATCTTAAACCACAGGGATTCATTTTCAAGTAATTTTATTGGATTGAAGTCAAAATCAAGGTGCCAATGCCTGGGTTTCTTCTGAAGCCTCTCTCCTTAGTTTACAGATGACTGCTCTGTGGCCCCTTCTGCACATGGTCTTCCCACTGTGCATTCATGCCTTGGTGTCTCTGCAGGTTTTACTATCCTCTTTCTATAAAGACACTGGTCATATTGGATAAAGACCATCCTAAAAGCCTCATTTTAACTTAATTATATCTTTAATTTTACCCTTTGCTCAAATAGAGTCACATATGGACTAGTAGCAGCTAGGGATTCAACATAAGATTTGGGTGGAGGGGGGCCACAATTCAACCCAGAACAATAGGAGTAAAAGGTAGAAAGGCAAGTGATAAATTTATTTTTTTCTCATATAAGCATTTACCAAAAATATTATGTTGAAAGATATACTCTATAAAGCTTGGGGATTAAAAGGCAACTGTTCTCCTGAGGGTCATTAACAGGGGAAATGTTTTGCAGGGCAGGACCAAACACTTCCAAAGAAGCACTGAGAGGCTGGAGCACTGAATATTTGATTTATTTCAGGGAAAATAATGATCACTAGTGACATCATAAAACACATGGGGGAAAAAACAAAAATACTCTGGAAAGCGATATAAACAAAAAATAAAGAATCAAAAAAAGGCTATAAAATTAATATGGGGCAGGGGAAGGGCATAAGAAATGGTAAGGAGTAGATTCAGTTGTAATGACAGACTATCTGGGATTGAGTAATATAAGTGAAGCATAAGGATTCTTAAATAAAGAGAGACATAAGAGAAATATAAATGATAGTCTAAAATTAACATAATATATATAGTCTGGGATACATACATAGAGGAGTGGTTTGTTTTAAAATGTTCACTGCTAGTGTGCAAGTAATTTGGGCATGGATATCTGGGTGAAAATAAATGTGTATGCCTTAATTTTTTTTTCAAATAATAACAAGGAATAATGTGTTTGGCTTAGAAACAAAACCTATCTTCTGCATGCTCTTAAAAGAAGCACATTTAATAAAGGGCAAAAAAAGCTGAAAATAGTGGTGGGCCAAGCACAGGCAATGATGTTTATATAGTGATAAAATTGGATTTAAGTGAAAGAATCAAAACAGACAAAGAAGAACAACACATACTGATAAAATATATGCGGAATGTATAGTAATAATAAACCAGTATTTACCAAATTATGATCTAAAAGAAATACCAGTTTTAGAAATGCAAAAATGAATTGATGAAATACAGTTGTGGAAAATCTAAATAAGTTCTTTAAGAAGTAAACACTCTGGCAAAAATAAGTAAATAATTATAAAAAATAATGGTTTATTATGTATTATATTTATATTAATATCTGCATAAAGAAAATGTGTATATATTTAATTATATATTCTCAAATTGGTAATACATATTTTATGTGTTCAGAGACATTTTATAAATATTTACCATGTAGTTGGCTACAAAGAATATCTCTGTAAATATAAAGGAATTAGACATTATCATGAGACTTTCTTCAGTAATTTCTAATAAAATAAATTTAATCAATTTGTCACTGAAAATTTAATTACATTTATAAAAGAAACACACTGTTAGATAAACATAGAACAAAGAAGAAAACAATAAGAAATTCACAAATATCTAGAAAGCAACAAAAGGTAGAATATCCATTACTAAAACATATGAAACCAAATGAAAGTGGTACTCACATGAAATTCTGTAGCCTTAAATGATGTCACCACTTTAGAACAAAGAAAAAACAAATTTATTTGAGAATTATTTTGGGGATTTTTAAAATCACAGGTAATTAATAAAAATAAAATTTAAATTGATAAAGAGAACCCTTCAAATAGTAGAAAGGATATTTTCAGAACATTTTTCCTTTAAAAGATGATCATATAGACCAACCTTTTCAGAATCTGATTAATAAAATAAGATAAAATTTAAAATCTGATCAAAATAAGAATATGGAAACAGAAGAGAAGAATACTGCCTGAAGAAATGATAACCTAAAAGAAATTATTTCCTTGCAAAATATCAGAATCTATACACAAATTAGTAGAAAAAAACTGGTTAGTGATTAAATGTTTTCACTGTCTAATGGTTTCATAGCAAGTATTAGTTGAGAAAATGTAAAAAAAATGTATAAAAATAATTTAGTGTTATACCTGGTGCATAAAAAAGCACTCAGTGAGTATTGGTTATATTTGGGAAGAATGGGAAAAATAACAAACACATTTCATTAGTTTTCATATCATGTTTTCATTTATTTCTCATTTACCATTGCAATTCACTAAAAGTTATATTATCCCTAATGTAAGAGAATTGATTTCCAATATATAATCACTAATATTGTTATTTTGGTTTTCATATGTCAGTGGCTTTGTATATGAGATGATTTTGCACTTTTGACTTGGAAACATGCTTTTCCTATTAATATTCCAAATATTGCTTTAAAAATTCTGTCTTTCAAATAAATTTCAAAAAGTTGTTTTTCAAATGCTTACCTATGTTATCTGATAAACTTGACAAAATAGTGGTTTAACTTTTTTTAAATTACTAAAAATAAGGGAACTAATATAGTCAAAGTAGTCAAAAATTTTTTCCTACCAACATTTGGGTTATTTTGAGCTGGGAAGGCAAAGGAAAGTTTAACTTGAATTTACAACTACTAAATTATTATTATTATACTTCAAGTTATAAAGAGAAATATGAAAAATACTATTTAAATTATATTTAATAAAAAAGAGTAATCAGAAGGAAAATGATTAATCCCAATAAAATGTGAATTTAGTTATACTCATATTTTCCTTTATGTAATAGATGCATTTATTTTTTTTTCAGTTATTTTGGTTATAAATTATTTACTTTCTTCTGACACCCACACCCATTACAAAATTAGAGATGCTTTTCTATAGGGAATAACTCCCATTAGACAAATTTGGAAAATTTGGTGAGAAAGACAAATAATCATAAATACCTCAAGAGCAACCTGAGTATTATGAAATATTATACCAGTGGGACAAAACTCACTTGAGTTTTAACTCACTTAATTGCTACATTTTCTTTTTAAAAGTTTGAATATTTTCCCTGGCTGGAGTGGCTGAGTGGACTGAGTGCCCTCCTGTGAAGCAAGGTGACTACTGGTTCGATTCCCAGTTAGGGCACATGCCTGCATTGAGAGCCAGGTGCCCAGTTGGCGGTGTGTGAGAGGCACCCACACATTGATATTTCTCTCCTTCTCTCTCTCCCTCCCTTCCCCTCTGAAAATAAATGAATATCTTTTAAAAATAAAAGCCTGAATATTTTACCATGATATACTGATTATGAAATTTTCTTTAAGCATCATCCAGTCCCTGAATTGTCACTAACATTAATTATGTTAGTTTACAAAATGGACAAAATGAGAATCTTCTAACACACTGCTTTTATTTCCTGTTTTCTTAGAAAACAGGAGTTTTCCATAGCAGAAATTACAAACTGGTTTCTCTCTGACCAGAATGTAAAAAAGAGTTGTAAAATATATATGATCTAGGTGTTTAGCCAATATGTAAAGTTGGAACTAATGTTAAGAAAAAAATTAATATCTCTGAAGTGCTCACTTAATTAATAGCTCTGAAATGCTCACTTCATATTTCTACATGACAAAAATTTAGAAGACATTAAGGAACACATCATTTTTAAGTGGTAGACAAGCTTTCCAATTTGCTATACATCCAAAAATGATTTGATTCATCCTTTTTCACTTGTTTATATTACCTGGGTGCTACAGACATTCAAAGCTGCGCCCCCTTCTTTAACCCAGTTCTGAGAACTCACTATTGTACAATAATTGAAAAAGGAAGGAAAGAATTTTCTACTTAATCCATGATAATTGTGTGCTAGGCACAGCAATAAGGATAAAGATAAATACTTTATCTGGCCTAAAGGAATTAGTAATGTAGTAATAGGAATAGACACGGACACATAAAGAAGTTACACAGTGGTCGATACACCCTACAGGATGCAGAGGGAGACAAAGGAGAAGTGTCTAACAGAGTTGACAGGGGAGATGTTCTGGAGAAATGCTGTGTCTTAGATAACAAAACATTAACTTGAGAAAAGGAGGGGATTCTTATGATACATTTAGACTAGATTATCACTGTCCAGGTCTTTGGCTATTTTGGTTTGCTCCTTTGGAATTTCAAGGTAGATGGTTTTTCCAGTGCCCAGTCTTCAGTGTATATAAGATAGAAAGAAGACCTTGGGAACACATTTTATTTTTCTAATGTTTGTTTTATAAGTAATATTCAAAGGTTTTTATCTGTACTTGGCAGGGTTAACAGGAAAAAAATGCATCTAATCCATCTTTGTCTAGAACAATGTATACATAACTTTTTAACACATCTCAATTTTTAAATTACTATACTGCAAATATCTCTTATTATAAGTCCTTTATGGATAACTTATTACATCTTTAGAATAACATTTTATGGATTACTAGGCATCCAAAAATATTTGAAACCAATAGATATATGGAAGATTATGATATTTATTTTATGAACAAGCTCTATATATTATCATTTGGCTGTTACTGGTTTGAAGTTATATCTTTATATATTTATTTAAATTGCTGTGATTATTAATGAGATTGAAAAACACAGGTCTCAGGTATACAACTCTATAGTACATCATTTGTATATTGTAGGGTTTTTAAAATGGAATTTATTGGGGTCACATTGGTTCACAAAACCATACGTGTTTTAAGTGTACAACTCAATAAAATATCATCTGAACACTGCATCATGTGCCCATCACCCTGAGCAAGGTTTCTTTTTTGCCCTCATTGCTTGCTCTCCCTTTGGCTACCTCCACTTAACCCTACACCCCTTTCCCTCTGGCTACCACCACTCTGTTGTCTGAGTTTTTGTGAGATTATATATATATTTTTGGGGGGGGTTACCACCCCAAGCTGTTTCCTTCCATCACTATTTATCTTCCCTTTACCTTCATCAACAACTCTCAGAACACTTCCTCTCTTTGAAAAAATTCTCTCTCATTAATATCTTGCATTAATACTCTCCTAGAGTTTGTGCAATATTTAAGAACACTCCTTCTCAGTCTTCTTCAGCGATTCTTGCTTTTATACATGACTACTACCTTCAGAGTTTCTCAGTTCCATACCCTTGTACTCTTGTATTCATTCACTACACTTTCTCTTCTATTCATTCACTACACTTCCTCTCTAGGCAATTCCTTCTCTGCCCATAGCATCATATTACCAGCAGTATGTAGTAGACTCACAAAGTTTTATCTTTTTTGAGCTCCATGCCTCTGTATAAAAATATTTATTTATGTTTCTCAAGTAAATATCTTAAATATATTTAAACTCAATATATTTATTACCAAATACATATTCAACTTTGGGTAACTTGATTATCTTGAAATGTCCTCTATAATAACTTCCTCTTCCATTGAGTGAGCTCACAAATCTCACTCAATTCATCAGAAATTCTATTTTTTCCTCTTAAATAGTTCTTGATTTTATCCACTTCTCTCCCTTTCTTTCCATTTCATGTCAAGCTGCCATTATCACTCACCTGTGCAAATTTAGCAGATTCCTAACTGATTTCCATAACTTTACTTTGTCCTCAGACATTTATTTTTGTATACTGAAAAGAGAATTTTCTGAAACACCAATCTAGTTTTCTCACTGATTCTCTACTTTATCTCTGGCTTAAAGCATTCGAATGTCTTCCTACTGCCTTAAAATAAACTAATCAGTCTTTAACAAGGTCCCTAGTCTGGGCATGGGTCAGATCTCTTTATCCCACATCAAACAGCTGTTGGCTCACTCTCACTTCCTCCAACATCCTCTGTTGACCATTTACTATTCTATTCTTTGTGATTGAAATGGTCTTCCCACACCACCCATTCTCTAACTCTGTGCCTAAAGAAGTCACTATGATACTTCATAACTAAATTTTTGCTTACTTAGAAAAACTGACTGGAATGATTTCCTCGTTCTATCTGCTGGTGCCATATCACTGTCCTTTATTCATATCTATAATTTTTCTATTTATTTATTGGAGTGATTACTTGCTTGATGTTTATCTTCCTACTTAGACTGTTAATTCTGTGATGTTATGGGTCAGAAGTCTTCTTTGACTTCATTCACCAGGGAATCTTTAGTGTCTACACAATGTGTGGCATGTGCTTAATGCTCATAATAGTGGGTTGAATTAATGAAGAAATAAATACTTGTTTTGTAATTTGTGTCTGGTAACACATTGCAATGTTCATGGTTTTGGTACTAGATTTGTATATAGGATATTTATATGCATCATGTATGTTAGAAATTTACTTTCCCAACTGCCTTTAATTCTGCTTATCCTATTTTCTTTATGTTGTAACAGTAATTCCATCTCCTGAAATATGGGATATGTATGATAAATATTATTTCATTTTGAAATATTAGCTCTCTGAAGTTCAGGATATACTTTGGTAGTTTTGTCAAAATAACTCAGGCACTTCCACGTTAGAAGTAATTCTAACTATAATAAAATGCTTGTGATGTAGACTAAAATGTTTAAGTTGTACATTAAAGAAGATGTTTTGCCAATGCTTGAAACTTTAAATAGAGAAAGACTGTAGTTTTCAGTCTGATTTTCACCATGGTAATAATCTACTTTGATTACAAATGTCAATCACAGCTTATTACTACTTGAAAATGTATAATTTTTAAGAAAATTTATTCTGATTTATGTATAACATACCATAAATATATATTACCTAATACCTTTATATGTATTTAATTTACATATCTCCCTTATGGCTACCTTATTCTATTCATAAAGAATACTTTTTTTTAAAGATTTTATTCATCCACTTTTAGAGAGGGAAGGGAGGTGGGGGAGAGAGAGAGAGAGAGAGAGAGAGAGAGAGAGAGAGAGGGAGAGAAACATCAATGTGCAGTTGCTGGGGGTTATGGCCTGCAACCCAGACATGTACCCTGGCTGGGAATCAAACCTGCAACACTTTGGTTCCCAGCCTGCGCTCAATCCACTGAGCTTTAATACTTTAATGGTCAAGGTCTTCTAGAAACATAGGTACAAAATTTTCAGTGTACAGCATATTTGACTTTTGATTCAAGGAGAAGGGCATTTGAAAGGAAATGAAGATTTGTCTTTTATTTCTAATTCTAATGGTAATGAGTGTATCATTTAGAATATATATCTACATATGTATTTCTGCCATGTAAATTAATGTTTTCATTAAATCCACATGTACAAAATTCAAAGTACATTTGTTATAGGCCATGTATTATGAAAGTGTTGACTTCACTAAGCTGTATTGCTGCCCCACAGTTTCCAAACAGTTAAAACTAATTTTAGAGTAACTAAGAAACATAGGACAATTTGTATTTGCAAAGCTGTTTTCCGGCAAGCATCCCAGAGAGCTGTGTATAATCCAATAAAATCACAATTAATGGTTAGTACTTAAATTCCAAATCAAACATATCAAACAAAATAAAAAATAACAGTTAGTGCCAAAATGCCAAATTAAACAGATGGACTCTGATTCTAGATTTTAAAAAAGTAAGATTTACCACTTTAATGAAAACCAACAGGCTATTTAAAAGTCTTGAAATTGTTTTGCAGAAAACTTTTATGCTAAAATATAGCTAAGTAAAATTTTAAAAAATGTCTATGTGTATATCTATCTCCAAACCACTGACACAGTCCTGTTTTCATAAGCATGTGTCTGGAATGAAGGAGCATTTAAATAACAGGTCTTCTATCTTAATTACAAATAAGTTTTAGGCAAACAATATTAAATCAGAGGCAGAATGGAAAAAAAAACTAAGTGACATTTGTTCTTAACTAAAACAACTAGAGTTTCATAAAATGAATGTGTTTTTTTAAATGTTCCATTTTTAGTTGAGGATAAAAAGGAAAATTATCTGACTACATAAAAAGAAAAATAAATCTATGTGGTTCATTTTATTCTTTCAGCTATTGTAAATAAGATAAAGAAAGAAATTCCACCTATCACAGAAATACCCGATTTTCTCTGTCATTTCCCCAGGACAGTGATTTTCTTTAATTTTTATTTTTATTTAATTACTTTATTGTTGTTCAATTACAGTTGTCTGCATTTTCTCTCCACCACTTCCTCCCCTCACACCAGCCAAACCCACCTCCCTCCCTTGCTTCCACCCTCCCCCTTGGTTTTGTCCATGTGTCCTTTACAGTAGTTCCCGAAAACCCTTCTCCCCACTGTCCCCTACTCTCTCCCCTCTGGCTATTATTAGGTTGTTCTTAATTTCAATGTCTCTGGTTATATTTTGTTTGCCTTTTTCTTTTGTTGATTATGTTCCAGTTAAAGGTGAGATCATATTATATTTGTTCCTCACTTCCTGGCTTACTTCATTTAGCATAATGCTCTCCAGTTCCATCCATGCTTTTGCAAAGGGCAGGGGCTCTTTCTTTCTCTCTGCTGCATAGAATTCCATTGTGTAAATGTACCAGAATTTTTTGATCCACTCATTTACTGATAGGCACTTAGGTTGCTTCCAGCACTTGGCTATTGCAAATTGTGCTGCTATGAGCATTGGGGTGCATAGGTTCTTTTGGATTGGTGTTTCAGGGCTCTTAGGGTATAATCCCAGCAGTGGAATTGATGGGTCAAAAGGCAGTTCCATTTTTAGTTTTTTAAGGAAATTCCATACTGTTTTCCACAGTGGCTGTACCAGTCTGCATTTCTACCAACAATACACTAGGTTTCCCTTTTTTCTACATCCTCTGTAACACTTGTTTGTTGATTTGTTTATGATGGCCATCCTGACAGGTGTGAAGTGGTAGATCACTGTGGCTTTAATTTGAGTCTCTCCGATGGCTAGTGAAGCTTAGCATCTTTTCTTATGTCTCTGGGCCCTCTGTATGTCCTCCTTGGAGAAGTGTCTGTTCAAGTCTTTTGCCAATTTTTTAATTGGGTTATTTGTCTTCCTGGAGTGGAGTCATGTGAGTTTTTTATATATTTTGGAGATCAAACCCTTGCCAGGATAGTGATTTTCAATCTTTTATATCTCATGGTACATATAAACTAATTACTGAAATTTTGCAGCACACCAAATTTTTTTTTTTGTCTGACAAAAAGTAGGTATAATCTTGATTTATCCACACCAACAGCTATTGTGTTGGCTGTGGTCATTTTTTTTTATTTGACAATCTAAGGGAAAAGAGGTGCATTCCCCTGAATAAATAGTAAAGTATTGCATGTTTTAAAAATTCTTGGGGCATACAGTTTACAAATTGCTGCCTGAGGAAATAAAATTTGTTTTCCAGCATAAGAGGTAGACATACTTGGATCTAAATTACTAAAATGTGACATTACTCGCCATTCAACTTCCATAGCTACTGCAAAAGTTTCAGCCCCAAATCACCTCTGACCTGAGGAAAACATATACTGGCTTCCAAACTCACAAATTTCTCAATTATCACTCATCTGGTCACAGATTTCCTCAACAACTTCCCTTCTTCTCAACTCTGATCCACTGTTAGGGTGTCCCATAATTGGGTCTATTATCCTACCCCAAAATACTCTGATATACATAGTGCCCTAACCTCAAAATACCATTTGCCATTCTTAAAATTTATCTCAATTTTAAGATTGAAATGATCTTTTTTCCTTTTCTCATTTGAAATTTTTGTATGCTTATTTAAGCTCAAACAAAATATTACTTCATTTCCAAATAACATTAATTTTTCCTCCCAAATAACTTAATCTTCTTTGCATATTTTGATTCATTTTAATCAGTATAATTGTATTTGTACCACTTACAACAATACAAAAATTGTATTTTTACCACTTAAAAAAAAACATTTTTTAGGGTACATTTAAAAAGTTTAGTTATTTTTAACAACTTTAATTATAAAATCATGTGCAATTGTATACTTTAAAAATATTATTTTCCCATAGTTTAAAAATATTTTAAAGTAGAAGTAAAATAATATTTATTTATAGTCCTATTTTCCAAGTGCATACTTTATTAACAACCAGTTTTCTCATTCTGTCCCTTCTCCCTGGCTGCTCATATTTATTGTAGATTATACCATTAACATAATTTTGAATATTATCTTTCACTCTTCTTCCTTTCATTATTTAGATAAAGTGAAGGTTAAATTGTAAAAAAATAGACCCCGAAATATGATTTGGACAAGGGAAAAGTTTATTTTTCTCTTTTTTATTTTTTATATTTATGCATGCATATAATTAAATTTATTGGGATGACCTTTGTTAATAGGATCACGTAGATTTCAAGTGTACATTTTTATAATGCATGATCTGTATATTGATGTTTGCCCACCACCTAAAATCAAACCATTTACAGCCACCATATATTAGACCCCTTCAACTTTCCTTCCCCTTCCTACCCCATTCTTCCCTCCTCCTACCCCCCTGGCAACAACCACATTGCTGACTGTGTCCATGAAGTTATTTCATTTCTCTCATAATAGTCTGTACATGGGGAGTTTTGACTGGCAAACTAGATCTATCCTCAAAAAGTCATACAGGGAAACAGGTGCTTTCATTTTGTCATCTGACACCACTTAAGTTGATTTCATTACTCGTATGTTAAAATTCAGTATCTACTATGTGTGTGTTTTGCTTATGGGAAGGGGAAACAGAAGAAGTCAAAGCAAGCAATATATTGTTAAACAAGTGAGAGGAAAGTAGCATACATTTCTTCTGCCTGTATTTAATATCTGAGAACTTAGCCTAACAGAACCCTCTGGCTAGGAAATGTAGACTTCATTTAGGAGATTATATGCTTGGGAAAAGATGGAAAAGTTATTGAGAGGACTGCTACATTCTGTCACATACTTCATTAAAGTGTAAACAAACCTGTTCAATGCCTGAATAATATATATCTATATACACATATATATATGTATTTACACATGATACAATTTATCTTTATTGTTAGATAAGTAAATTTCTTATTTCAACTAAAAAACAAGGCTACAATAAATTTCTGCCATTAATATTTTTCTATATTTTTATTGTTTCTTCAGCACAGTTTCCTTAAAGTGAAACTATTATATTAAAATGTGCTACACTATTGAGTTCTCCATGCATATTGTCACTTTGCAATCTAAGAAAGACATGTGGGTTTATAACTTATTTATATCAGTAGTTCTACAGAAATTTTACATGATTAACACTATAAATAGTTGAAACATAAGTGTTTTTAATATATTGTTGGAAGATGATTTTCCATAAATCTCTTGGATTTCTGGATGTCTTGTGAGTGGAAACCAGGGCTGATATTTCCAGACCAGGTTTTTCAAGAATGTTTGTATGGTGAACAATCTTAGAAATAGAAATAGTGCCCCTCTGGGACAAAGGATGAGTTTGCTGCAGCCTTGAAATACAGGGTATGTGTCTTCTCTCAGGGTAAAGGAGCAAAGGACAGGTGTGTTTACAACCCGGTATAGTAAAGATAAGGTCTGTCTCCAGAGCAAGAACAGAAGAGCTTAGTGTCAATTATAGACTGAGATTGTCTAGGTTGAATCCTGTGTTGTGATACACATTGTAATTGTTCTTTAATAGGAATTTTACTTAATTAATTTTAGTTTCATATTTGCTTTTTTTAACATTTACTCTTCTCTAATTTGTTAGTTCTTGTCCTTCCTTTTGATGAAATTTCCATGAACATTAAAATGATTTATAATATTATATAATACAGTTATGATATGATTATACAGATACATATGTTTAAACAGTATATGTATATCAATGAAACATATATAGTAGCATTCTGAATGGAGAACATATTCTTATTACACAAGCTATTTATTTATGTATGACTCTATGGGCCTTTCTTAATGGAAATAAACTAAACTTTATGTGTTGATAAAAGTTTTACATCACTAATTATTAGAAGTTTTAAAAAGTGGTCTCTAATTTATAAATAATTACACAAAACATGCCATTATTTAATTAGTGCATATGTTCACGTGGAAAATGCTAAAATCATTTAGTGTTTTTCAATTTATAATTACAGTACAGTTGAAAACATTGCAAATGCTTATTGTATTGATTAGCTGCTCTCATGTAGTTTGCTGACTGAATTTTGAGTCTACATTTAAAATTTAGAATTTGCTTTAGAGATTAATTTTTTTTCTTTTTTTTCCCTGAAAATGCACAAATGAAAGACATCTTTATGTTGATTAAAGGTGGGAATTTTGTGAAGTCTATTTTATTTTGTTATGTATATAAATATATGCATTACTTCTAGGAATTCAAATATTCTTCTGTACTCAGTGTGCTATCTAAATACTTCCATCGTCCCTTGCTTTGTAAACGAATCTGTTAGATTACTGAACATCCTAAGTAGAACTATGTTGAATAGCTTTATCTTATTCTCCTACACAATAGAATGTACTTATATTTTGACAATTCTTGAATTAAGAATGCTGGTATAAAACAGAATTTGGAGATATTTTTCCATTGTGTCAAGCTTCCTCAGGCACAGTGCTCCTTGTATCTCTTGCTAAGATCAGGTACATAGCTAATAGCCTCAGATCAAGATTCTCCAGAGCAACGGGTCTCAATTCATACTCTTACTACAATCCAGAAGAGCCTCAGGACAGCAGCTCTCAGCAGGATGCTACCTGTTAGCTGAAAGGTTCAAGTTAAGAGAACCCAGTACAGATCCTAACAGGGGTTTCTGAGCACAGCACCCCCAAGCTCTTTGTAAGGCCGCACTTTTTCATCTGTTGACATTCTGGGCTACACCAGGAGGAGAAAAAACTTGGCACAATAAATGATAGCTCCTTGCTCTAGAATGTCCCAATGATCTGGAGTACATATATTACTAGTATTTCTATAATTGATGCACTGCATAGTGCATCTTAAGAGATATTTCTTAAAAATAATTATTTATGGACCCCACCCCAGGTGTATCTTAGGAGTGGGCCCAGAAATCTGTATTTTAATACTACCTCTTGTGTTATGGATGTGGTCAGCCAGTTCCTTGTCCATTAACTAGTCCTTGGGAACTGCACACAGCAAAGAATAACATGTGATGGAAAATTCAAGCAGCCCAGTGGGGATCCTGGGCAGACACCAGCAGTTTGTCAAAATCTAGTAAAAACAGACATAACAGACCATGATGACATTTTTCAGTTTATTATTAATACTGAGAACTCTCAAGTTTTGCTTATTTTTAAGATAGAAGGAAATTGAACACATTGCACTAAGAGTCTTATTACCAATGAAGATAGAAAGGTAAAGCTACAGAGAATAACTCATACTGTAAAGCAGGACTTTAGATGGCTAAGTAAATAATAAAGAGTATGAAATTTATTTCTTAAAATCTTGATATATGTAGCAGAACTAGGAAAAAAGTAGTTTTTTCTTTTTGTTTGTAATTCACTAGATTGTCTAATTCACAGTCTTGAGTCAGGTGGAGGAATCAATATTTTACAATCTCACCAAGTACTTCATATGCATTTTTTAAATTACAAAGTTTTGGAAGACAAACTGCACATGTAAGATGTCCCCACACCCAAAATTTGATTTGGATGTAGTGACTTGTGAAGCCACAAGATACCATAAGGAAACAAAAAGGTTTATTAATTACCTAATAGGACTTTTCTAGGGAGAGAAAGATAAGCCTCTAAAATTAGTCCAAAATGGTTTGAGAGAGCAAGGAAAGGAGACTGACCTGGGTTTTTTGTTATTGTAGAAGGAGGGGGAGAGGAAGGGTCTACCTGTGTGGGTAGGGGCTCGAATGGTTTGAATTTTCCCGCCTGCCTCAAAGGAGAGCATGCAGGCTTTCTCACCAGCTTTGTCAGATGTGAGGTTGAGTGCAACAGGGAGAAGAGAGCCTTAAAAGCCGTCAAACATCAAAAAATTGGTTCAGAATTCTTGTTATAAAAGTGTTAGTCTACAATGTTACACATAATTGAAAATAGATATAATAGACATATATTCTTAAATTATATTAGTAATAGTAAAATGAAACTGCATAATTAAGGTGTCCATCCTTTTCTTAGCCACAATACCCATGATTGTCTTAATGCCTTAATCAAAATATCCATTATTGTTCTAGATAACGGAAGCCAATTTCTAAATAACTACAGATTGGTGAGGGTAGGAGTGACATCACTGACAGCAATAAGTCACTTGAAACAGATGAGCATCTGTTTTTATCAAAATGAAATAGACTATCTACTTTGAACAACCAATGCCATTTGCTTTGCTTCATGTTTGTATACATATTGTATTATTGTAGTTGAAATATATGAAAGGGGAAAAGGAAGTTGAATTAAGCCACAAATAACGTATGTTCAATGGTGCCACTTTGGGAACATTTTCCATTATTTTAAAGCCAAGAAGAATGTGTCACAAGAAATACTATGGCCTTTCTGCCCTTTGGGTATTGCCACCAGTTAGACCCATGACCCTGCATAGTTGTTCAACGTGGTAAAGCTTTTCTGCTGCTAGCAGTGGAGGAGAATGGATTCACTGAGATTTTAACAGATTGACAACATCTTATCTTACTTGTGCACACATGCTTCATGAAGGTAAAGAAGGCAATTTATCATCCACTGTGACTATTTATTTGCTTTTTAATTGGCTTGGACTAGTTTTGTACAAGAAACCATTAAATCATAGTTGAATACAAAGGAGGCCTGTGATGGGTGAGAGCATCTGTGTTGGAAATTTCTAAGAGAATAAATGACACCTATTCAAACACTTCACAGAGCATTTATAGGAACAATTAAGTTACTGGTCAGTGTGGTTTTTGGAGATGTACAAGGTTTGTGTGATTCTGATTAACAAAGCACTGCTCCTTCAGGCAAGATAGCCTTTACATTTAGCTATTAATGAAACTGTCACTATGAATTAGTGTGGATTGATAGTCAAGAGAAGTAGTGTGTGTGTGTGTGTGTGTATAAATTTATTAGACATGTGGGGCTTAAGTTGTGATCACAAATGGTAAAAACTTAAATATAAGTACAAATTCCATTATTTGTTTTTATTGAACTAATATAAATTAAATATATATAATTACTCAATATAACCAATTTTAAAGACCATTGATTCCAACTCACATTTTCTCTTTAGCATGCGATAGACGTTTACTGCATCAAATTACCATTTGGAAATAATGATTTGTAATTTTTCTGAATGTGACACATAAAAGAAACATTTAACACTACATGTATGTCTCCTTATAATGGGGACAAAGTATGGCTCTCCCTGAAGATAGGGGAACCCTACCATTTTCCCCAAATTTTGCAAAATTTTTTCGGAGGTAGGCAGGGAATACCCACAGAGTGAAAAGTACAGCATTTAAGGCACATTGCATATCAAAGGCAAATTAGCAGCCAATTCATTCCTGAAAGAAGGAGCTGTGGGAGCTGCCTGGAGGCAAATTACTACGGTGACTGTGAGAACATACACCAGCAAAGTGACTTTGCAAAGGGACTTATGACGTAGTAGGGGCAGTGGTGGGGGTTAAGAAGGAAGCTTACACAAGGCCTGTGGAAGCTGTGGAAGGATGCCCGCCCTAGATGCCTGTATGTGGCTGGAAACTTTTGCCCTGACTAAAAATGGCAGCTGAAAAGTGTCAAAGACACTGGGAAGCTGACAAAAAATGGTGGGCACTATTATACCATAGGAGTCAGATATTTGGCCACACAGGAAGTTTTAAGCCAAGCATTTAAAATTGGAGTGGGCCAAGAAACAAGGGAAGTTTGCCATGAGGTCTGAAGGTTTACCTGGGGGTCTGCCTGTAAAAGATGGTGGCAGAGTTGGCAAATCTGCAGGGAACTTGCCTAGCCCAGGAAACAGACACACTGGTAAGCTAATGGCTGAAGTAAAGGCAGATCCTGAGGAAAGAAACTGATGCTGCAAGAAGGACTTAGGCTAGTGAACCCAAACTTAGAAGAAATGCTTGAAGCTGAACTGGGAACAGGAATGCTGAGCTGCAGACTTCTGTGTTTCTGAAGGACATCACTTCTTTGGTACAGGGTCTCTTGGTATGGGACTTTAGAGCTTGATGCAAGCACTTTCACTCTGGGTGTTTGGTATTTAGAAGTTCTGGGCCACTGACCCTACTTCCCACATGGATAGGAATGCCCCTGGGACCAGAAGACACAGGGCTTAAACCCAGCAAAGGATGGAAGCCCACTCCCAGATTCAGGGTCCCATGCAGGGATATGTGGCTCTCTGGGCTCGAGTCTCTGGGACTGTGTAAAAAGTCACATAGTTTCCTGAACCTCTATATGACGACTAAGGACAGCTGACTCCTGATTTTAAAGGAAAAAGTTGCTAAAAGAAAATGTTGACTCTGTAACCCACAAGTGCACACTCCAAAAAGG
Organism: Phyllostomus discolor; assembly: GCF_004126475.2. Lineage (NCBI taxonomy): Eukaryota > Metazoa > Chordata > Mammalia > Chiroptera > Phyllostomidae > Phyllostomus > Phyllostomus discolor. The sequence continues at coordinate 132,054,578 of NC_040906.2, read as the reverse complement.
ATGGAGATTTGTTTCTGTGACCAGCATAGGGACAAATAAGAAAAATGGGAAACTTGTGAGCATGGTTTTGCCCTGTTGCCTTTTGGGAAGCAAGGGAAGTTCTGGGCCTTGTGGAAAAGAAGAGATCCACACAGGAGTACTCTCATCCTCCCCAAGATTGAAACCCTGTTAATAAAAACCTATTTCCTTTGATGCAAATTATTAAGTCATGTAAATTCCAGATGTCAAGTGCCAAAACTCAGTTTGCACAGTCATATTCATGCACAGATGTCTATGAAATTCCTTTTGCTTCCAATGATAAATTTAACAATAGCAATGAGCTTCTAATAATATGAAAGTTTTCACCAGTTAGAATTGCAGGCTTTAGGAAAAGTTGGGGCTCCAAATCAGGAGAAATTTCTCTCTCCTTTTAGACTAAGCTGGGGTGTGTGTGTGTGTGTGTGTGTGTGTGTGTGTGTTTTAAGTCAGTAAATGAAAAGTTAAGAAAATCAGGAGACAGTCATTGATTACAAGTTTTTCACCAAAGTTTCTATTTTTTGTAAGATAATATTAAGCAATGCTCATCCGTTACACACTCTGGTTTATAAATCCCCTGCTCTTGTGGTGTTTCCCCAACCCCTATTATTTCATAGCTTTGAACAGTCAATTAATATCACAATCTGTCTTAAAACATCAAGCTCTATGACAAGGACTCTTAAATTACTTGCTTTCCTGGTAGAAAGTGAACTACCTTTATATGCTCAAGTTAAAGCAATTAATTACATTTGTGTACAACTTTTATTATTTATGAAATTGTGAGGTAACTTCCTTTATTTTTTAATAGGACATATTAAATACAGCAAAAACTCAGATCCAAAGAAGGACAATAACTATTTTATAGAATATATTCTGCTTTTGTTCTTCCTGATTCATCAGTATATATCTTTGGGAATACAGTAGTTCAAGCTTTGCATAAGGATTGAACATTAGGGAGCACATTTGTTCAAGGTTTCTCTGATTTATGCAGCTTGAAAAATTATTTAGACATGGCATAGTTAAAAGTATTTATAATCATTTTGTAGGCATTAACTACTTTTTAATAAACCATAGTGAATTAATAACTGTTTCTATTTTATTATATGTCTATATTGTCTATAGTATAGTATACTACATTGCAGTTTTTGTTGAATGAATGGGTGAATGAAGACTCTATGAGAGGTACTGAATGCAATACTTTATTGCATTTTTATTCACTGAATCTTTGTTAAATATGCAAGCAAAGTATTACCATTATCATTTAGTCCTGCTAAAATTTAAAGATTTTATTGCTTAAAGATTATATTGCTTAAATATTTTAAATGTTGTATTCAAGATTAAATAGCAAGGAAAGAGAAGAAATACATTTAGTCTGTGAAAGCTTCTCTCAAAAATAATTTTGTTTATATTTTTCCATTGGTTATAAGTCTAATAACTGTTAAATAAATTGCCCCACATTTTATAATTTCAAATTATCAAATTAAAAAAAATGATTCAATAGTGTGTGAGAACTGAAGTCATCACCATTTCCTCTTCCTTCATTAAATAATACTGGAACCAAACATATTTTCTTTCCGTATGATAAACTGTACTGAGTTGAAGCAAAAGTAAGGCACTTACTTGCTTCTGTGAGATAAGATGGCTAACCAACTAATATAGATTACATACTTACCCAGATTAACTCATCAAATTTTCTCATTAACACTTGCTTCAAGACTTTCACCTTATTATGCCTAAATCTATTAAGGTCATAAATGTTCTCCAAATCCAATTAGGCCCCTGCCTTAGATGACCTACCTCTAAAACATCCAAAAAGGCCCTAAATACCAAATATACCCTTGTCTGTCTTTCCCATTTAAGACAATACTAACACTCTGACAAAGCTGTTGTTTTCTTGACTGAGTAATTCTAATCAAGTTGGCTTGTTTTTCATCAGCATTTTTTCTAGTATTTTAGGGGAGAAATTTGACAGCTAACATCTATCATAATGGTATTAATTAGCAAGAATCTGCTCAGAGGAAAAAAAACGGTGGAAAATTATTAAAAGAAAATATAATGAATGAATATTTTAGGCATGACTTAAAAGTTACAAGGTATCCTCTAGTTAGGTCTAGGTATGACAGTCATTTATCTTCCATCTTTCTGCATTTATTCTCCCTACACTTCTAGGTGGTATTCTCAGGGAAAGAATTTTGTGTCATAATAGCTATACAGCCTTTTGTTTCTCAAGAAAATGTATATAGAATAAATAGATAATAATAAATAGAAAATCATTGGGAAATTTTTGAATAAAAATTTTACCTTTATATAATGTTATGAGCTACCCTCTTCTGTAAAATGGAAATAATAGTAATTAACTAAAGCATTTACTAAAAATTATTTGAGATTATGTAAATCACTTTATGTAAATTTATTATATAGGCCACAATTTAGCAATACAATATTACTTTTACTGTTTGGAATTGAAACAATTTCAAAATTGTTATTGAGTAAAAATAATAAACCAATTTGTTGGATAAACCAAAAAACTTCATCCCAAATTCATCAAAATAACAAATTTTTGCTACACTATAAACATCTCTAAGGCAATTCTGTGAAAGTAAGATTTGATTTTTTAACATATTTGGTCACTACTTTCAACATTAGCAAAATTAAATATTTTCCTACTCACATGAACCTAATTTATTGAATAGCACACTTAAAAGAAGTAAAGACCCTATTTTAGGTCAGTCTACATTTGTTCATCATCAGTATCCATAAATATGATTGTCTATATGGAACAATATCAAACCAAACATACGTTCTTCATCTTGTGTCAAAAATCATACAGAAGAAAGATAGCTGTGTCTTAACATGTTTAATGAGAAGTCATACAGCTAGTAAAAAAGTGTATTTTTGCTTCTCTCTAAGGAAATAAATACAATACAATCAAAAGACCAATTTATGACCATTTATAAGAATACTTTATCAATGATTTCAAAAGAACAAATGCCAATCATATGTTCAATACAATGTTCTTTGTTATAGAAGGCCCAATTATAAACATAAAAAGAGGTAAAATAGATCTTAACATAGAAGAATCTAGAGTTATCAACATTTTAATGTGTGTTCATTTTTCTTAGTCACACTTTGTAAAACCTCATGTGAAGAAGGCTGAGTTAGTCATATATTCAGTATTTGAAACCATATTTTCACTGGTTAATTTAGTCCTCTCTCTATTATATATATTATTTCATTTTCATCCCAATCTCATTAACCAATAATTTTTATATCATATTATAATCTAATAGGCTTTAGGGGTTTGCATTTTATAAGTTGCCTGTTTCTATTTTTGTCCATTTTTACACTGAATTCACCACCTTCTATCTTCTTTACAACTGTACTTTATTTAAATATTAATATATTATTGATACAGACCTGTAATGCTTTACATATTAATATATTGTCAATGAAGGAATATTTACCACAATCAGTCTTCTGTCAATGGTGTTCATGCTCATGATGATATTCTTAAGGATAATAAACTCAAGTTCACATGATTTCAGAAATTCACTGTTTTGGGTGAAATGGATAATTTCTTAATTTTTAATTAACTTTAAATTTAACTTCATAACTTTATATGTAGGTATTTAATAAATTTGTATTTTATCAATTTATGTGCTGTTGGGTAGGGACCTAATTTTCCTCCATATAGTTAGGCAGTTCATTCAATAACACCTACTATTAAATGCAGGTTTTCTCCCCTGCTTTGTGGGAGCAACTTCATCATATATTAAAATAGCATTAATAGGTCTGTCTCTAAGTTCTGTATTTTTTCCATATATTTTTATTATTGTGATGATGCTACATTTTTTATTTTATTCTAAACATATATTTAGGGTCAATATTTGCCATGGCAAGTCTTCTCACATGAACGCTTATTTAAATTGTTTTAGTTACTCATAAAAAATTATAGCTTCATAAAGTTTTTAGGGTAAATTTCATGATCCTCAGAAAAATCCAACTAAAATTCTAATGAGCAGTAATTAGAATCTAGTGCTTTCAGCGAGCAGGGGTGGGGAGGTATGATACTAAGAAATTCTGTCCAAGAGCATTAAATGCTTCTTAATTTATTCAAATCATGTCTGTATTTTATTGCAATTAAAATTTTTTCTTATGGGTTTTCATCTATTTAAAGTTAATTCCTAAGTAATTTAGAACTGTTGTTACTGCTGTTTCAGGCAGATATATAGGTATAGAAAGCCATTCTACTGCCCCTGGTGCCTCTGACTCTGAAACTCAGGAACATATTAGTCCTTGCTAGAAAGACTATTATTGCATAGATCTTGTAACCATACCAAAGAATTCTTTTTAAAGAGCAAACGAAATTTGTGCCAGGAGTAAGGAAACAATTTAAAATCTAGCAACCATAGCAAGTAGCTATGGAACTAAGAGAATGAATTAATTAAATGGTACATATGACTCTAATAAAACCAAACATAAAAACAAAATAAATAAGACAGTAGCACAGTACTTATTAAGTACTGGAAACCATAGCAAGGACAAACACATGAATGGATTCTTCAAGTAAGGTGTACTCCTTTTGTTATCTTGAGTAAACTAAATTACTCTGGACTAAGATTAAGCTGCCTGTTTTTCTGGTGGATACATGCTTGTTCATATGTTACTCTAGGCTTTATTTGTTTAATGTATTACTAATTGAAGGGGTTTTTTTTGTATTCTGACATATTAATGTCTGTCCTAATTCAAGTTTGAAAATTAGATATATTCAAAAACATTTTATACCGCTATAACATCTTATCTTTCAAATTCTTTTTAAGTATATTTTATTGATTATGCTATTAGTTGTCCCATTATTTCCCCTTTATTCCTCTCCATCCTATAACCCCCTCCCACCATCATTCCCCCACCTTAGTTCATGTCCATAGGTTGTACATATAAGTTCTTTGGCTTCTCTATTTCCCATACTATTCTTAACCTCCTCCTGTCTATTTTGTACATACCATTTATGCTTCTTATTCCCTGTACCTTTTCCCTTGTACTTTTTCCTCAGACCCCTCCCCACTGACAACCCTCCATGTGATCTCTCTTTCTGTGAATCTGTTCCTGTGCTAGTTGTTTTCTTAGTTCATTTTTGTTTTTAGGTTTGACAACAAACACAATTACCTTTCAAATTCTTTAAAACTGAAATGCAGGTGACTATTTTTCTCCTAAGTGTATTTGTAGTGGGATAAATCATTTTAAGTGTATTAAGTATAAGGCATTGTATAAGAAATTTTTTTCTAGTTTGATTTTGGTGCTTTTCTTCTTCTTTTGAGGCTGCAAAAAAATAAAATAGCTAAATAGAACAACCAGGAAGCCTAATAAGTAGAAATGAGTAAAGGTAAGATGACACAGAAAAAGAAAATAACCTAAGTAAATTGCATTTGGCTCTTAATTTTAGTTAGGGGCTTTGAGATACATTGACTACAACCTGAACTACTTTTAACATTCGAAATCACCGCAGTAATTTATTATATATTTATAAATGCAAAACCATAGAACACACTTAGAAATTAATATATTAAGAAACAGGCAAGTCACTGTGGATTAGATCCTGGTGAAATAAATGTACTTCAGAGCTGGACACTTGAGTGTGCATTAATCACTTATTTCCTAAAAGCTATCCTAAGTTATTTTTAACTTCTACCTTAAAATTATATCTTGCTTGCACTAACATGCTTTTCCCTAAATTTCTAATAAGCACCCATGAAAATACAATAAAGTGGTGAAAATATATAGTACATGAAAACTTAATTAGCCTAGTACTAGAATTAGGTTTGCATGGAACACTGAAAATTTAAGTAATAGACTATTTAATTCCATCTTAATGAAAATAGATTCAGACATTCCCCACTCTTTCTCTAGCCATGTTTCTTGTTTCAGAAATATAAATCCAATCCCAATCTCCAAACAGAGAATATTATTCCCTAACTGAACATGCACACTTTTGGAGTCCATCAGAATCAATGTCCATAGACATTCTAGGACCTGAAAAATCCACAGGAAATATAATCAGTGTTTATTGGGCTGACTGCTCACTGTAGTTACCAGACAGAATAGAATTCTCTCCTGCCTGTATTTCCTACCAGGAATGACAACAGGAAATGTGAAACTATAAAGGGTGCTTCTGAGAAAGCAGTGGGTGTCAAAGTGCTCATGGTCTTGATGAATTCAAGCAATCATCACAGTGACCATAAAAATCAAAACTGTAAGGAGATAGGGACATGTAATGATGCAGCAGAAGGGAAGGAAATAAGGGACAGATGTTTAAAATAGTGATACCAGGTATGGTGTCCTAAGTCAAGAGTTTAGAATCTAATTGGGTTCTTAAAAATATAAATAAATAAAATACAATAGAGATATCAGAAGAGTATTGTTGTTATGGATAAAGTGCAAAGTATGAGGTAAAAAAAAAAGAAAAAAAGATCATTAAATGCCAGGTGATGAAGACACCAAGAAGGAATCAAGGTTGAGATTATTTTGCTGATGATAGATTAGATAGATGATAGATAGATGAAAGAGTGAGTGAGTGAGTGAGTGAGTGAGTGAGTGAGCGAGCAAGCACTGGGACTGATGGAGGATGATGGGAAAGAAAGGAAAGTAAGTTTGTGAACCAGAGGAGAGGATGAGAGTGATCTGTGCTTCACAGGTGTGTTCCATAGGCCAGCAGCATCCAATTTTCTTGGAATTTTTTTTGGAAATGCAGAATCTCAGGTTCTATTCCAGGTTTACTGAATCCCAGGTTGTTGCCTTTTAACAAGAACCCCATATGAATTAATTAAAGTTTGAGACACATTGGTATAGAGAGACAATATGCACCTCAAAGAATCAAAGGATGTTTTTTCTTTTAAAGGATAAAGAAGGAGCAACGTCTGGATGCATTGATAATGAGTGTGAGAACAGTTACTCAGCCTCCTGTTTCTGACATATGTTGATATGTAAGAAAAGAGCCTCAATTTAAGGAAACTGAAGAGGCCTTTTCTCTGAAGAAAATTAGCTTTCTTTTTAAGCTGTGCTTAAATATTCTTCCTAGAAGGAACCACATTTTATTCTCTCGAAAAACTTTAAAAATGCTAATATTTAGCTACTGTTACAGTTTGTTATTTAAATTGGTCTCCATGCACAGCAGAGATAGATTTTTGTTTGCTTTTATTTCTATATATATTTTTAACTATCCAATAGTGATTACAATGTACATCTGGGGTTGAAACCACTAACTTCAGGAAAATATGAAAAAAAGTAAAAATCTTAGAAATTGGGAAAAATGGGATTTTTTTTAATCAGGGGAAATCAGATCCTAGGAGACCACCCTGGAAACATTTGGGCACACAATGTTGAATTGGAAAGAGCCATGTTGTATATGTCTGGGTGACTGATTAATGTTAATGCTTGGACAACACAGCAGATAGTGACTCACTTAACTAGACTGGAACTACATGGGATTGATTGTTGGTTCCTGAGGTGGTACAGGCACCAGATCTACTGCTGTCCCTCTTAATGAAATTTTCACTTGGTGATTCTTTGTCTTGGTACAAGATAATGACTTTTATTGGAAGAACCCCCAAAATGTTAAGCTTTGAACTTTCCCAGTTTTCACAAATAATAGTATTCCCAACCATGTGCCATGTCCTAAACCCTAAGTGGTACAGTAAAGTTCACTGGCACTGGCTCACTGAGTCTCAGAATAGGAATTTCTTAACTAGGGAATTTAAATTTACAGAAACTAATACATAGTCTGCAAATGGAAATTCTTGTACTGGGTGTTTGGGATGTTTGCTACCTCCTGATATTGTTCTGTTTCTTTTTTTTAGATTAAAGATAAGGAGACAATCTTTTTTTTAAGATTTTATTTATTTATTTTTAGAGAGGGAAGGGATGGAGATAGAGAGAGAGAGAAACATCAATGTGCGGTTGCTGGGGGCCGTGGCCTGCAACACAGGCGTGTGCCCTGACTGGGAATTGAACCTGTGATGCTTTGGTTCGCAGCCCGTGCTCAATCCACTGAGCTATGCCAGCCAGGGCTATCTTTGTGTTTTATGGCCCTCCCACTGTGGTGGGGCCCCTGGCCAGCATTGTGGCTTGTCATGTCAGCCCCATTGACAACCTTGTCATGCTCTGAGGTATCTCTGCCTCTGCAGCACAAGTTTTATTTCCTTCAATAAAAGACATGAAAACACACACACACACACACACACACACAAACTAATACATAAACTAGTCTTCGTACAAATGTAGTCAAAAAATGAAAAATCAGCTAGCTATTGAGAGTTTACCTTGCTTTGGTATTTTTCTTCCCTTATTTTATCTCCATTATTCCTGGTTCTATTTTGATGTAAAGCTTAATTTCACAGTAGACATTTTACTTAAGACTTAAAATTGCATTTAACTTAAACATTTTATATCCTAGCACATATTCTGGTATATTTCTGTCAGCAACAACTTGCTCAGGCATAGAATCATGAGTTATTTCTTTATTATTCCTTAAAGCCCCTGTGAAAATTGATTATTTGTAATCTTTACAACAACTTTCAAACTAGTTGCCCTGCTACAAGTTTTGCCTTCTAGTAATCCATTTATCACAAAACAACCAATTGTTTCATTAAAATATAGATGTATGTGTTATTTCATAGCTAAAACTCTCTTGTGACTCTCCATCTGTCAGAATAAAACACAAACTATTAATTTAGCCTTGCTGGTATATACATAGCTGGTTATTGAACTGTGTGCAGATGACACAAGTCACAGAGGCCATTGATACTGAGATAGAGCTATAAGGCAAACAGGGGAGGGATACTGAATTTATTTGAAGAAATGGAAACACATGCTATACCAAATGGTCTTAGACTCCTTCTATGTAGGTCAATAGAGACAGTTGAATAATCCTTATAGAGAAACAAATATGGGGAATTTTCATTCATTAACATATACCCTATTAATAAGATCTGTATTTAACTTTAAAAATATACCTGAATATTTAAAATTTATTGGGATCAATAGATAGTTCATAATTTGGTTGTGTTCTCTAAAAGAAACCTCACCAGTGACTCATCACATGAATACCAGCATTTGTCCCAGATATAGACTGGGACCCAGTCTATATCTCCCACATCATCTCATACAATTCTTTTCAGGTACAGAACAGGTAACTAGAATGTGCCCTATACCTCAAAGGAAACAAACCCAATCTCACCAAAGAGTGCAAACCTCAAAACACTGAATTCTCCATATTATTTCAGTCTCAGTTAACTTTCTTTTCAGGTCTTTCAAATCCACTTAGTCTAAATTATGAATATCCCAATCCTCCAATTTCCTCATATCAGTTCCATTTCTTTCTTGTAGTTAGTATTGTTTATAATTCTATGTTTCATGTTTTGCTTTTCAAAATTTCACTAAATTTTATTGTTTTGTCTCCTTCTACATCCCAGATGAAATAGTCTACCATTTTTTTCTTCCACCTCCAAACATTTCATAACATAGGAGAAAAGAGACCTGGTGTTGCTCTTATCTCCAGCACCTAGAACAGTGCCAGGAACATTGATAAGGCATTTAATAATTCTGTTTTGTATGCCCAACTCTTCCTTGGAAATTCCCTCTATCGCTCCTATTTTTTTGTTTTGCTTTTCCTATTTGTTTTTAAATTAAGTTGTTCTATGAAGAAAATTAACTTTTTAAAGCTTTGCTTAAATATGCTTCCTGTGATTATGAATATAGTTCTTCCCTATAAACAGACCATATTATTATTATTTTTAAAACTCTCTTATATATTAAGTGGAAATTATTTTGGTGCTTTATATTGCTTGGTCAAATTCTCTTATGCTAAATAATTACTGTTTATTTCTTATTGTCATTCATGTAGACTGAGAAGGGATGAATTCTTAGAAAGACCTATTCAATTACCTGAGCAGAGGGGCAGGTATTTTGAGTAATGTCAAGCAATCTGTAAATTACTCCCTTTACATAATGAGCAAGTCAAAGAATTAAGCATTTGGTGATCAAAATCCCCTTCAGTGCCTTACTTTTCTGCACATTTCTACCTATACATGCTTTAATTCTGGGAACAGTAGTCCCCAAATAGCTTCAGAATGTACATTGTCCAATTTGGAATGATGTTGGAAAGTGCTCAGCTATAATAGAAGCAGATTTTACAAGAGAATTTTGGCCTGTGAATCAGTTGGTTTTATGCTATGTGATGCCATAGTGACAATCCACACCCTAAGGAGCTTAAAGTAGTAGAAAGAAATAACTTGCTCACATGAAGTCCATTGTGGGTTTAACTCACATAGATGCTATTATTTGTGTGAAGGTTTGGTATCTCTCCTCACCCTTATTTCCACCACAGCCTTTAGGCTGGAGAAGAAAGCACAGGTAAATTTTGGACTGATAATTAAGTGTACCTGTCTGACAGTGATTTTTACCACTCTGCTCACACTTGACTGTCCAAAGCAAGACTAATGGCCACACCTAACTTTAAGGAAATATAAAAATGCTATTATTCCATGTGCTGGGAGGAATGAGAACTGGATTTTGGGGAGGAGTTGAAATACTTCTGGTGGCCTCTAAGACCCTGAGGGGGCAGAAGGAGTAGGCCGACAGCAGGAAATACCTTCCTGTGTGACAGATCCAATTTTTACAATCACAAACAGATTATTCATGAAAATGAATAATGTTTCAGTGTCTGGCTCCAGATGCTGGTCATTGCCCTGGTGCTGGAGTGGGCTCCCTCTATGCAGGCCACCACCACCATGAAGATGTAACTACCTCTGATGCAATCCCCTCACTGCAGTTTTATCCCCTTTTCCCATTATTTTTTTTATTTTATTTTAATCATCCCATTGTTCTTATCATAAGACACATTATAGGGTTAAATTATTCATCTTCCATAAGTCATGCTTCCATGCCTCACTTTGCAGGATATTATGAAGGAACAATGCATTAATTAGAACAATTAATTAGGACACTATATTTGCGTTGTCCTAATGCATTAATTAGGACAATGCAAAAATGATGACTTCTTAACTTTGTTGTTGAGCTGAAAGTAAAGGCCCTTAGAATTAGTGATAGGGTCATACTGATTTTATAATTTTTTGTATATTATGGGCTGTTAGTTTTAGTTTCTGTTGTATTTAAAATTATGCATACATTGATTTTTATGTGTGTTTTTATGATTATTTAAATTTGAATGTGGGGAGAAAATAAATCACTATTGGTATGTTTTTCAAAGGTTATTATTTAGTGTTGTCTGGTGTCAGTTTTGTACCTGTTGATCTAGTATTTAAACTGTCATCAGAAAAATGTCATAAATTAGTATATAGACAGATGAATGGATGGATTGATACATGCAGACAGATTGATGCATAGATAACCATAATTATTCCACTGAGAGACAAGATAACACACTGTTATTGAGTCTTAGAAGTCAGAGACATTTGAATTCAAATCCTAGGTCCACCACTTATCTGTGTGCTGTTCTACAAGTGATATAAACACTGTAAGCCTTAATTTTGCTCTCTGAGGAAACACTATGAACAAGGAGATATCTTTTCTCAAAGAGTCATGTCAGAGATGGTTTTTGCTGTGTAATAGTGGTATATTCCTGTCATAATCTGTAGAGAGATTAAATGGTATAATACATATAAAGTACTGATCATGCTCTCATTATATACATCCAATAAGTTTTATATGATATATCAAATAAATTGTTTGCATAACTGGAATATAAATATAATGTAATAAAATATAATATGTGATCTATAGATCTCAGTGTTCCTCTCTTTCTGTCTTTAGCATGTCAGGCATTTTTGTTGAAAGCATATGGTAAAATTATTAGCTAGTCTAATCTTAGTCACTAAAAATAAGTAGAAATGAATCAAGTGAAGACAGGACTAGAGATAATTTCAGGAAGATGGAACATGAATGAACTCATAGAGAAAAGGTGTGGTTCACTATAGCTAAAATAAAACTGCAGAACAGTGGGTTTTGCAAATGAACATGGACAGGTAGAATGAGTGGAAAATGAACATGGATGGCAGAAGGAGCATGGGTTATTGAAAGCCTTAATTGTTATGGAAAGGTACATGGAATTTTTGTTTTGGATTTGATGAAAATTTATTTTGGAATTGAAAAAGTGGGAGCTATATAGTCAGACTTCATGACATTTTGTTCAGTCTGATAGCTGTGCAAAGTATGTATTTATGGGATACTGGAGGCCAAAATGTTTAAGGTAGACACCCTTAGTAAAGTGTTTCAGGTAATAGATAGTGAAGGCTGAAGTCAGAGTAACAAGCAGAGAAATACAAACAGCTTGGATTATTTATTGCATATAATTGATTATTTATTGAAAACTGGTAGGATATGAGAAAATAGTAAACATGGATTTTGGAGCATAAAAGTAAGTATTCTAGGGTAATGAGAATCACCAGAGTGTGATCCATATTTATGAGAAAAATGATGAATAATATAAGCAAAACGGAGGGAGTAATAATTTGATGAAATGTAAAGTACATCATACAAGTCTATGCTGGAGATATGAATTTGGGAGCCATCAACTTATAATAGGCTAATGTTGTGGATGAAATAAGAATAATGGATAAAATAACTTAGAGAAGTGATTATGAAAGGCAAATTAGAGTGATCACAGAGGGAGGAGGAACTTGAAGGCAGAGGAAAGCGCCCATGAAGAAGATAAAGACAACCTCTAAGGACAGTCTTACCTCTTCATTACTATTAATACAGAGAGAGGAAAATAGAGTAGATTATCACTACATTTGGTAATGCTTACTATGTACCAGGCAGAACTACGAGATGCTTTATGTAATCTTTACAACTAACTGGAAATATCATTTTAGAGTTAAAAAAATGATTTGGAGGGATTACCCAAATTTCCAGAATTAGGATGCCTGAATTTCAGTTCAAAACACTCTGGAATCAAAGAGCATGTTTCTTTTGAACTAATTATGAGATTTAAGAGTATGGAAAGTGCCCTGGCTGGTGTGGTTCTGTGTACTGAGTATCAGCCTGTCAACCAAAAACCCTCCAGTTTGATTCCCAGCCAGAGTGCATGCCAGGGTTGCATAGCAGGTCCCCCATTAGGGGCATGCAAGAGGCAATGAATTGATGTTTCTCTCATACATCTATGTTTTTCTCCCTCTCTTTCTTCCTCCCTTCCCCTTTCTCTAAATAAATAAATAAATAAATAATCTTTAAAAAATTCAATAAGGAAAGAGAATATTTAGGTTGATGTAGATTTTCTCTAAAAATGTAAACCAAAGAAAATGTATTTTGTTTGGTTTTGTTTCTTAAAGGTCACATATATTTACTATGCCCATGTGTTTTTATTCATGTGTTTAGCATTCTTTTTATGTTTATGTTAGTGAAGAAATATTAAATATACTATCATTTCAGTAATAGTAAAACTACTATTTGTTGAGTGTTGCTAGGTTTCTGATTCTTTACATAACTATTATACATGTAGTTATAATCCTCATGTTTATTTCCCATGTTTTACTATCCCTGTTTTGTGGGTGGAGACATTACAAATAAGGACATTTCTAAATGGCAGAGCAAAGATTGTCATGATAATCCTTTTCAACCCCCTCCCAGCTCCATGTTCACTCTTTTTCCTGTAAAACACTTCCAGGTTAGAGTGCCATCTTTTGTTTTCAAATGACCGCCATATTCATTTTAAAACAATCCTGAAACAGCAATTCAAAAGAACCTGTGCACCCCAATGTTCACAGCAGCACAATTTACAATAGCCAAGTGCTGGGAACAGCCTAAGTGCCCAACAGTAAATGAGTGGATCAAAAAACTGTGGTACATTTATACAATGGAATGCTACACAGCAGAAAGAACGAACAGTTCTTAGGTTCCTTTGTGACAGCATAGATGAAACTAGAGAGCATTATGCTAAGTTGAAATAAGCCAAGTAGTTAAACACAAATACCATATGATCTCATCTATAAGTGGAACCTAATCAAAACAAACAAACAAGCAAAATAGAACCAGAGACATGGAAATACAAAACAAACTGACAGTGACCAGAGGGGAGCAGGGAGGGGGATAACAAAGGAGAGAAGGGGAAAGGTCATGAAGGAACATGAACATATATAAAGGACCCATGGACAAAGACAATGGGGGTGGTGTGGGCAGTGGAGGATTGAATGTGGGAGGTGGGGGTAGGGAGGGAGGGGGAGAGTACTGGGGGGAAATGGGGACAACTGTAATTGAACAATAAAGGAAAGAAAGAAAACAAAAGAGTATCTAACAGAGCTGCTATTGTGCTGCCTCTTTAATCACACCTAGAAAGGAGAGTATGGTGTTTAGAAGAGGTTGGTTGTAGTATGTCTCCTTGTCTTAACCATCATGCAACAAGGGTCCACTGGCCTCCAGGTACTTGCAGGAATAAATTAGTTACAGAGAGAAATTTTTAAAAAGCCAGTAAATTGTTTCATATCCCCCATAACTCACAGTAGGACAAATAGCTAAATAATGTTGTTTGTTTCTTTCATTTAGTTATATTAGGGTTTAAAGTCATAATAGTGTAGGACTTGAAGTAAGAAAAATTAAAAAAAAATGACACCAAGCAAATAACTTAATAAAATTCTCCTTTCGAGCCAGCTAGGAAAAACACTGCCCTTTGGAACTCTGTGGCTTGATTTTTATAAATAGTCTTAAGGACCCATACCATCTGGTTCCATATTTTGCTTAATAGGTCAGCTAGAGTATCACATGGGCAAAACTGGAAAATAAACACTTTGGGCAAATGATTATAGGTTTTCTGTCTGAAAAGCTCTTAAAATTCAAAAGCTGAAGTTGAATCCTACTGTTGGCCAAAAGTATGACAATATGACTCAATTCTGTCAGTATTTTCCCAATGATAACTTCTTACAATTTTCTTTCTTTCCTCATTTTTTTATGACTCAATACACTATACAAAATTGAAAGGGAAATGGATAGCTCTATATGCCAGATAGATCATCAACTTCTCATTTTATTATTCATAGAATCTTATTTTTTCCCTAAATTACAGTAGCTATAGAGCAATAGAGTTAGATTTAACTGAAATTAGTACTTTGTTCTTTGAATCTACAGAAATTGTTTTGCCAAGCAGTATTCTTTTGATCCCTAGACACAAATGTCATTTCCAAGAGATAGAACACTTAGTATCTCATCTTTTTACTTATGTGCATGACCTGAAGAGGTTTGCAACAGCAAGACTGAGGTTTTTAAATCCTCTAACACGAAAGGTGTATTATGTGAGCAATTTTACTGGCATTTTATATTAATGTTGCATGCTATCACAATTCATTTTTACCAATTTATAGAAACATGCTGAACACTTCAGTAAAATGTATAATAATTATACTTGCATACCATAAGAGTGGAAACAAATTATATATATTATATATGTGTGTGTGTATATATATATGTGTGTGTGGGGGGTGTATCACCAGTATATTATGAAGAACAACTTAAATGTAATACAAGTGACTACTTACTGTAAAGTATTTTATTATCTGCCATTAGTAGAGTGATAGCTGCTTCACTGAGCTTGTGTTTGCTTCTTACTGCAAAATTCATAAAGCAGTATTCATTGAAGTTATTAGAGGTTTGAGCAAGTGACCATAAATGTTGTCATATATTTTATCCAAGAACTGTACCATTACATTATCAATGGAATCTCTCCTTTTACATTGTATTCATTTCACTGAATCACTGGCCATTAACTTGATGTAGGCATACAGGAATTTACAATGTAAGCCATGCTATTCATTAAGTCATATATGTAATATTACTTTATAGGTCATTTTAGCATTTTTGGAAAGAGCTTCTAATTTTTTTCTCTCATTTTTTTTCATTTCTTTTTAGAATTACTTATTTGCATATTAGAATCTTAGTACTCACGTATTACATATATCCATTTCCAATTCAGAGTCTCGACCATCACCTCTAAAACACAAGAGATTTTGAATTTCTTTTAAATTGTTTTTAATTTTAACATTCTCATGTTCTTACCATATGAGTTGATAAGTAATGATCACAGAAGGAAAATTATAAGATGAAAGCTTTATCTCTTCTACTGTAGTTTATTTTTTGACTGTCATTACAGTAAATCAAGTGATAGTTATCCTTCCTAGGTAGCTTTGAAAATCTGTCGTAAAGATGGTTTCCAAGACTAGAGTTAACTTACTTTATTTAAAGATATGACTATAACATAAATACCAGTTCATATAATTAGTTTTTCTCTAATTGAGGAGGTTCATGATTATTAGTACAAAGCTTCAAAAAATATATAATAAAATGACAAGCAAACAGTCATAAAGCTTTATGACCTGAATGGTCATAAAGCAATGGAAAGCATGTTGATGTGTTTGTCAGAAAACCTGTTGTCCTATGGTTCTAGGCTTGCCTTGGACAAGTTGTTGAAATCTTGGTTATTTTATACATTAAGTAGAGGGTAAAAATCTCACATGGATATTGCAAAAATAAGCTTGAATTTCAGATTGAAGCTTTCTATGAGATGAAAACATAATGATCATTGTGGCTATAGAATAAATAGTTTAAGCAACCAGACTACATGTTGAAACCATTTTAGTAGTTAGTCAAAATTCAGGGTGTAAAATATGCACAAATTATATAAAAATTTGTGAGAAATAATTGGGGAACCAAGGAAAAAGAAGAAGAATAACAAGATCTTGTTTTCATATTGCTAGGAGGATTTCTCAAGCATTTGGAGAGAAAAACAAAACAGGAATTAAACAGACACATGTACACACACACCCCTAAAGAATTAAGTTAAAGATAGGAAAGGAATAATAATGATGAAATTACAAAAAAGGGTCTTTTTAAATATATTGTTTTGTTCAGTATTTAATGTCCCTAATTTATGTGAGAAGTCATAATTCATAGCACAAGCATAGAGCTCAATAAAGACCAAATGAAACTCATAAATCCTTAATTCTAAAAATTTCATTTTCCCTATTTAAATTAGAAAAGATTACCAAATCATGGTGTCTTTCTTGACTGATTTTGTTTCATATCCCTCATTTCACTTACAATTAGCTGCTAAGTCCAATCAATTTTATCTGCCGTATTTTACCAATGCAATCTCAAGGTTTGCTACCCACAGCTAGGGTTGTGCCTCAGATTTCCATAATCACTCTTCTACAGCATTAGATGAACTTCTATCTTTCAATTTCACCAACCCGAATATATTTCAATGCTGTGACAAGAGTTATCACTACCATCTTTATAATATATAAATTTTATCATGACATTATTTCATTAAGTCTTTAATGATTCTTTGTAGTACACAGTTGAGAATAGAGGAAGAGTTTGATTCAATTCACATTACACACCATATACAACCCTATATCCACTCCATGTGTCTTGTGTGTTAGACACATGGAAAACCTTGTGTACTGTTAGTGGGAATGCAGACTGGTATAGCCACAGTGGAAAACTGTATGGAGTTTCCTTAAAAAGATTAAAAAGAGAACTACCCAATTTGAATACCTTTTTCTTTTTTTCTCCTTGCCTGGGGAAATATATATGGTAAAAAAAAATTGCTGTAAGCAATGTCTGAGATTTTGCTGCCCATGTTTTCTCCCGTGATTTTTATGGTTTTGTGTCTAATGTTTAAGTCTTAAATCCATTTTGAATTTATTATGTGGTGTAAGATGATCTAGTTTAATTTTTATGCATGCATCTGTCCAATTTTTCCAACACCATTTATTGAACAAACTATCTTTAGCCTACTGCATGTGTTTACTTCCCCTGTCAAATATTAATGGTCTATAAAGGTGTGGGTTTATTTCTGGGCTCTCTGTTCCATTGCTCTATATGTTGGTTTTCACACCAGTGCCGTGCTGTTTCAGTTACTATGGCCTTATAATATAGTTTGATATTATATGAGGTAGCATGATTCCTCCAAATTTGTACTTCTCTTTCAGGATCACTGCTACTATATGAGGCCTTTTGTGTTTCCATATAAATTTTTTGAAATATTTGTTCTAGTTCTATGAAATATGTTATTGGAATCATGACAGAAATTGCAATGAATCTATACATTGCTTTGGGTAATATGGACACTTTAATTATGTTAATTCTTTGTATCTATGAACATAGTATGTGCTTCCACTTAATTTTATCTTCTTCAATTTCTTTCTTCAGTTTCTTATAATTTTCTGAGTACAAATAGGTCTTTTATGTCCTTGGTTAGGTTTATTCCTAGGTATTTTATTCTTTGTGAAGCAATTGTGAATGGGATTATTTTCTTAATTTCCATTTTTGTTCATTATTGGCATATAAAAATGTGACTGATTTCTGGATATTAATTTTATATCCTGCTATTTTGCTGAATTGATTTATAAGTTCTAGAATTTTTTGGTGGACTTTTTGGGGTTCTGTATGTACTGTATCATGTCACCTGCAAATAAAGATGTCAAACTAAAAAGTTCCTGCACAGTAAAATAAAACACCAACAAAATTAAAAGACAACACAGAGAATAGTAAAACATACATACTGATTGATACAGCTAATAAGGAGTTAATATACAAACTTTACAAAGAGCTTGCAAAACTCAACACCAAAACAACAAACAATGCAATTAGAAAATGAGCAAAGGAACTGAATAGACACTTCTCCAAAGAGGACATACAAATAGACAATAGACATATGAAAAAATGTTCAACATCACTAATCATCAGAGAAATGTAAATTAAAACTACAATGAGATATCACCTCACACTTGTCAGAATGACTCTCACCAATAAATCAAATAAGTGCTGACAAGGATATGGAGAAAGGGGTACATCCAGGCACTGTTGCAAATGCAGACTGGTGTAGCCACTATGAAAGCACTGTGGAAATATCTCAAAACATTAAAAATGGATCTATCTGCCTTTTGACCTAGCAGTCCCACTTCTGGGAATATAGCTGAAGGAAGCCAAAACAGTAACTCAAAAGAAAATAAGCACCCCTATGTCCACTTCAGTGTTATTTACAATCGTCAAGATATGGAAGCAGCTCAAGCATCCATCAGTAAAGGAGTGCACAAAACAACCATGAAACAATTACACAATGGATTACTACTCAGCTGTAAAAAATAAAGAAGAAAATTTTACTCTCTGTGACAGCATGGATGGACCTGGAGAACGTTATGCTAAGTGAAATAAGCCACTCAGAGAAAGAAAAATACCATATAATTTCAGTCACATGTGGAATCTTATGAACAAACTGAACTAACAAGGTAAATAGAGACAGACTTGTAGATAGAGAGGAGAACAGCAGCTAAAGATGAGAGGAGGTTAGGGGGTAGCAAGGACTAAACTAAAAGGAAAAGGGACTCATGGACATGGACAATAGTGGGGTGATTTCAGGGTGAGGGAGTTGTAAGAAGACTAAATGGAATGGAAAAATACAATAAAGATAATACTAAACTTAAAAAAAAATCATAGAACTACCTTATGACCCAGCTATTACAATTCTGGGAGTATATCCAAAGAAACCTGAAAACACTGATATTTAAGAGTATATAAACCCCTTTGTTCACTGCAGTGTTATTTAAAGTAGCCAAGATTTGGATGCAGCCCAAGTTCCCATCAGCAGATGAATGGATAAAATAGCTGTGGTACATTTATATAGTGGAATACTATTCAGATATAAACAAAGAAGGAATTCTTAACTTATTCAACAGCATGGATGGACCTGGGGATTGTTAAACTACATGAAATAAACCAGTCACAGAAAGAAAAATACCATATGATTTCACTCATATGTGGAATCTAATAAACAAAATGAACTAACCAACAAAATAGAGACAGGCTCACAGACAGAGCAGGCTGACAGCTATGGTGGGGGTAGTTGAACAAATCAAGGAAAAAAAGGGAAAGAACTCATGAATATGTGGTTGTGGAGGGCAGTGGGGGTGGAAGAGGGTATGGGGGGGATAAACGATGATGAAAAATAAATTTAAAAAATATTCAGAAATTTTACTTAAAAAAAAGTCAGTGAAAGAACAGGCGTGTCTCGGGTCCAGTGAAGTGAAAGAAGAATGAAGTAAGCTCTCCGCTATGCATTAAAGTCAGGTGCTTTAACAAATTCTGTTTCCTCAACAGACAGTTTGTTTTAATTAGTATAAGATGAGAGCTATACAACTATTTTTTAACTCATCTGAAAATTCTAATATTTCGCCACAGTTGAAAAGTCCCAGGTTAGTTATTCTCAAAATTTGGCATGTATAGGATTTACCAGGAGAACTATTTAAAACACCCATTTCTTGACCTCATCCCAGAATCACTGATTCAGTAGGTCTAAGATGGAATCAAAGATTTTGCTTCTCTGAACAGATTTCCAGGTGATGGTGATGCCACTGGCCCCAAAGATAGTATTTTGAGAACCACTGGTAGTGATAAAACACCAACATCATCAGCAACAGCAAAACAGTGCTTAATAATTTGAGATCCCAGTATTTAAACCGCATATATTTAAGTATCTATGTTGCATCTACAATTGCATAAGTTTAAAGAAAAATAATTTATGAACTGAGTCCTGTTAGAACAATCATATCCTAATAGAACAAGTTGGACCCATATACTTAGCTAGCATAGAATTTTTAGACCCATATACTTAGTAGTATAGAATTGTTTTGAAGTAAGATATATCTTGGTATTCTAGCAATAGGCTTTAATTATTATAATCTTATTCAAGGCAGAAATGCTTAACAGCTGTCAGAATTTGCCAGCAATCATGATTTTTAACTTCAGTATACTAACTCAACTTTTAATTCATGTGTAAGAAATTAAGGAAACTATTGTTGATTTTCTAAGAAATATAAAATATCTCCGAAGCTGATGAGTCTTTTCTTCCAAAGGAGTAACAGTGACACACAGTTCTCCTCTGAATTACTCTAGTTATAACAAGGTTTTCAAGTGCCCATTGCAAATTTCAGCTGTTGACACATACTTAAAGTATTTATTAAAATAGAAAATTTTAAGTCTCCAGGTTTTTAAATAAATAATTGTATGGTGTTAGGCCTATGTCATAACATTTTTAAGCTGCATTTTCCCACCTGAAAAAGCAATGAATTACTGATAACACTGAAGGTGGGAATTAATCAAATTTGAGCAAAAGTTTGTTACTGCTATACTTTCACAAAAGGTTAGTTTTAACATTTCCAAAGACAGTTTATATATGTATATATTGTTATTTAAGGACTTTATTTATTATTTTTAGAGGTGATGGAAGGGAGAGAGAAAGAGAAGGAGAGACATTGATATGAGAGAGAAACATTGATCGGTTGCCTCTCCGGTGCGCCCAGACCCGGGCTGGCCAATGTTCTGCATGCATTCCCTGACTTGGAATCAAACCAGCAAACTTTCACTTTGCTGGATGATGTCTAACTGAAAGAGCTATGCTTTGTCAGGGCTACAATTTGTATATTTTCATTTGTATTTTACACATAAATTGGGATCTTGAAGTAAAATTAATTAAAGGAAATGAAATATGCCTACAAATTCTGAGTATTGTTTATAGCTACATTAACAAGTATAACAGAAAAGACAATAATGTCTTTAAGCTTTTGTTTAGATAAAATGAAAAGACATATCTTGCTTTGACTAATATTCTTTCACTACATTTTAATCACTAATTGATTTTGGAGTACAAATTGTCATTTTTTAAAAATCAGTATTGAATAAACATGATGATAGTGCATAATACTCTATTGAAAATAAATAAGATGCTTCAGGAGATTCAAATTAATATTAATAAAAGTCACTTTGCACAAGCTACATATATTTTCTCAAAGTCATTAAAGACATAGAAAAGAAATTGAATCTTAAAAACCTTCCAGAGCTACTTACGTAATTATAATTGTACTGCATTGTTTAAAGATAGTATTTTCCTATGCATCACATTGTCATTTACTCTTGTAAACACAGCAAAATATACTCGATTTTTCCTTTCTCTTTTGAAAGAAAACATGTCTTTTTTTAATGAGAAAATAGCATGTATTCAAACATGATTTGCAGTATAATTTTAGATGAAAACAATTACTTCTGTAGTAAATTGTTTCAAGTTCATAGGAATTTCACGGTACACTGTGTCTGGGAAACCTGGAGGATTTATATTAGACCATGATTTCAAAACGGGAAAGAGAGGGCTAATGCTAATGAGTAACATGTAGTATTGTCTGGAGACTAGGTCAGCACCAGGCTGTAAATGGAAAGCTGACTATTAATGCCAAGTGGATAACTAATATCTGAAATATAGCAACAAATAAGGTCATTACCCAATCTGATACTTAGACAAATAGCAAGGTCAAGATGAACTGTGACTCCAAGCTACCAATCAGGCAAATGGTTCTGCAATTTGATACAGGGCAGGGTACTTGAGAGATAAGTCATCAATTCACAAAATCAAGAAGTCATTAAGTACAGGAAGGTCAAACAGAACCCTGAATACATACTACTTACCATCTTCAGATAGTTTAGTGGTTAAGATATAGTTGCTCTTACCTTTCTTAATCATATATGTATATAAACCAAACTCTCTGTAGAACTGGGCTTTATATGTTTTTTTAAATTTTATTTCTATTTATTGTTTCTCTCTTTTTTATTGTTGCTCATGTACAGTTGTCTCCATTCCCACCCCCACTCCCACCCACCCCAACTATCCCCACCTCCCACCCTCGATCCCACCTCCTTTGGCTTTGTCCATGGGTCCTTCATACATGTTTCTTGATCACTCTTCCCCCTTTTCCCCATTATCCTCTCCCACCTCCCCTCTGGTTACTGTCAGTTTGTTCTTTATTTCAATGTCTCTGGTTCTATTTTGCTTGCTTGTTTGTTTTGTTGATTAGGTTCCACTTAAAGGTGATATCATATGGTATTTGTTTTTCCACCATCTGGCTTATTTCACTTAGCATAATGCTGTCCAGTTCCATCCAAGCTGTTGCAAAGGGTAGGAGCTCCTTCTTTCTTTCTGCTGTGTAGTATTCTGTTGTGTGAATATACCACAGTTTTTTTGAGCCACCCATTTAGTGATGGGCACTTAGGTTGCTTCCAGCACTTGGCTACTGTAAATTGTGCTGCTATGAACATTAGGGTGCATAGGTTCTTTTGAATCAGTGTTTCAGGATTCTCAGGGTATAATCCTAGCAGTGGAATTTCCCACTTGAAAGGCAGTTCCATTTTTAGTTTTTTAAAGAAATTCCATACTGTTTTCCAGAGTGGCTGCACCAGTCCGCATTCCCACCAACAGTGCACTAGGGTTCCCTTTTCTCCACAACCTTGCCAGCACTTCTTGTCTGTTGATTTGGTTATGATGGCCATTCTGAAGTGGACTTTTTATTTTTAAGTGGAGCAATGACAGTGAAAACCAATCAATCAAGAATCAAATGTCCTGTTGAAGAACTCAGAGTGAAAAAGCACTGATTTGGAAGGGCAACTCTATTTCTCAGTCCTTTTTCTAGAAACTGGATTTGTTCCATCTGTGTAATTAGCACTCACTACCTGAGTCCATAGAATAGTATCAGATGCACCATGGTTTGTGATTTTTAATAATTCTTTAAGTAATGTAAAGAAAATAAAAGTATTTTTAAATATGTTGCCTCATCCTTCAACTTTAACACAAAGGATTATGTGAATGGTTTGTAATCTTAGAGAATTCAGCTATGACGTAGGAGGTCAATGAATGCTGCTAGTTCCTAAAAATCGATTATTCTGAGCTTACAGTTATAAGTATAGACTTGTAAAAAATAAAATTTCATTTAGTTTAACCATCCCCCTGATTCCTGAATCCCAACTCAGCACTTGTGATTTATACTTATCCCCTTTAAACATGAGCATTTCCACTAAATGCTCAAAGTTTCTCAAAGTTACCACATTTCATCTTTAAATAATCACTTTGAAAATTCACTCATATTTGGAATAAAAATATGTCCTCCTAATTTCATCTATGTCCTCCTCATTTTATGTTTTTTAAAATATTTTATTTATTTATTTTTAGAGATGGGAAGGGAGGGAAAAAGTGAGGGAAACATTAATCTGTGTTTGACTCTTGAACACCCTCTAGTGGAGTCCTGTCCCACAACCTAGGCATGTGCCCTGACTGAGAGTCAAACAGGCAACCCTTTGGTTCACAGGCTAGCACTCAGTCCTCTGAGTTATACCAGCCAGGGCCCAATTTCATCTTGTCATTCCACCTCTCTAATTTCCTTGCTTGAGAGATTAAAAACAAGATCAATTAACACATCTTCCTCATGTCAACCTTTAGATATTTTAAGATTCCTATGATATACCTTGGGGCTCTATCAATTTTTGTTCCACCTGGGAATAATCCATTGCTGACCCTGTTTGTTACACCTGGGAAAAACTGCCTCTTTTGAGAGGCAGTTTTAATTTGGTTAAACAAACAGGATCAGCAATGGATTTTCAACTCTGTGTCTGAACTACCATGTGATTCTGGTCAAGTCATTCAACAGTTTCCTTACATCTCCAAATAAAACAAAAACAAAACCAACAACAAAAAGTGTTTTGAACTCCAGAATACTTTTCTGACTGTGATACAATGTTGTTGCCCTTTTTATCACCCTTGAATTTTTTTTCAAACCTCTTTTCATTTGATGCATTAACTGTGCAATCATTTAAATCATACTGTTTGGTACAAACGCAAGTATAGATATATGTGGTACTAATTCCACAATTTTCTTTTTTATCATTTGAATATGTCATTTTAATTCCTAGAGTGTCTTATGAGTAGGACAAGTTATATTTATTTCATTAGTTGACAAAACTTGCCTTTAACTTCCATTTATAGTGTTCCTTCTGGTCCAATATATAAACCCATTTACTGCTTATACATATTGTCATTTATCCTGCACAACCAGAAAGCATTTCGGCAGTGAGAGCTTTACTAGGTGAGATGGGAGTTTAGTTTCAGCTTGACTAGTTCAAAGCTGACTGAAGCACTTAAATCTTCATTTATTAGTCATTCTTTCTCATATAAAAGGACACAAAACCTCAGCTGGCTTCATCTTGAAGCACAGAAAACTCATCTAAAGCTCCTAGTCTATAACAGTGACATCTCTAATGTTACAAGTGTCTGTGAGATAACCCTTTTACTCAAAGAAAATGCATTTACTGACTTCAATATATTACTTTTATTCCTCCAAACACAGGCAATTATATCCAGTTATATATTCCTTATGAGTACATTGGAAAAGAAAATAATTTTTATATTGTGCCTCTTTAGAATCTTTTTTTTAAATCTTATTTTATTTACATTGTGGAAAGGAATAATACCTCACAGAGACAATATGTAGGACATTTTGAGAAGCCACACAACACTACTAGTGATTGATGAGAATCCTATTTAAATGTGGAGATTAAAAAAACAACAAAAAATATGCTTGTGTTAACATCATATTGACTCAATATGATACCTTACAGGGAAGATTGTGTTTGAAAAACTTATAACATTTGATCTAACAATTAATCATTAAAAATAAATGTATTTGTAAATTAAGAAGTGTTTTGCAATTTTTTTGGTAAATACAACTAAAATACCTTTGGTTGCTAATAGATTTAAATTCTTAAGAAAGTAGTATTCATGTCTGTCTAGTCTCTTTGCTTATACTCAACAGCTGGCATAGGGCTGACTCTATAAATGTTTGCCTGACCGCAGTAAAGAGTGGATGGTAAGTACATGCTTTATGTGTGAATGAATGAATTACTGCTGGATTTTATGCATGATGAAATAAAACATAGCTATTGAATTAACTAAAAGGATCACATTCATAAAAGTTAGCTCCTTTTACTAATCTACCATACCATAGGAATTTGGAATAAATTACTTTATACATGTCTATATCAAATAACACTACCTTCAAAGAAACAACTCTGAAACTTATTTTACAGTTAAACTACTAGTAAAAGAAAAATATTAAATATTTAGATATTCCTTGAATTTCTGTTTTTATATGTAATTAAACCCCTATACTCTATTGGAAAGCTCAACTTTACCACATTTATTAACCATTCTCAGTTTGACCATGTCATAGTCCTTTTACGGAAACTTGCCTTATATAAGTAGAAGTATTTTATTTTCCCAGTCGATGCTACAGGTATGTGTGACAGATTGAGCAATGTATATTTCTTTGGAACTGAGAAGCATTTATGAAATTATATGCCTATAAACTAAAAAAATGAAATTCATACTTAAAAATAAACATTAAAAGTCATGAGTTGTGTTCTAAATTCAGATCTGCCAATCATCAACCATGTGTACTTGTACAAAAAATTGTACCTACTTTGGGACTTTTTTTTTTATCTATCTAAATGTCCTAGGGTTTTATTGTGCATTTCATTAAATTATTGTGAAAACATTAAATAATGAAGTACTTATTTTTGAGCACATAACCCTATTTAATTATGAATTTGCAGTAAATACAATAATTCTACTACCACTTATAATAACACTTGAAGACACTAGACATTTTGTATAGTATCTACTTTAATTATGCCATAAGCTGGAAATATATGTATTTAGTGCCCCCACTTCTTATGTAAGACAACTAATACTCAGAGAATCTATGCAAATTTAGGAAATCAACAGTTTATAGTTGTCAAAGCCTGGATGTGAAATCAGGTGTCTCTGATGCTCTTAATCATCATAATATAATCATCTCAAGATGTTCAGAGTCTATTAGGTATTTTTGAAGTCTTTAACTGAGTTGTATTTAAATTACACTATTAGAATAAGGATGAGGACTCCCATTTGGGCATCTTACCTTTGAAATTCCTATGGAATAGATAGATGTATTTCAAAGGTATAATTACATGAAAGTAAAATTGGGCACAATCTGCAATGTGTTGACAGAGAAATAAAAAGAGTTATGAGGAACACAAAGGGCAGGGAAACTTTCCTTTCTTGGAAAGTCTTAAAAGGCTCAGGGAAGAGATTATATATGAGATGATATTGGAAAGATAAAGAAGAATTCTGTAACACGAAATTGTGGGTGAAAAGTAGGTGGTAGGGAAAGGAAAAATGATGAATTAGAAAAGGTATTCTTCTGCAAAGGTAATATTCATCCATGCTCATAAAAGTGAAGTAAAATAGGATTTGACATCGCTTTGCTTTTGGCAAGGCAATGATCTGGAACTGTAATCAGTGCAGAGAGGCAGAAGAAACACAGGTAACTCAAAGATAGGTTGAACTAAATTGTGAAATGCTTTGTACGATAAAGTTTTAACTTTACCGATTAAGCGTTGGAAAGCCAAAATGCATTTACAAAGAGAAGAGTGGTTGCTCTTATTCTAGAGAAAGTAAGAAAAGAATGGATAAACAAGAGGTAGGGCAAGCAAACGTTCAGAGACTGGCATAATGCTGAATGAGAGATGTTAAGGGCTAGGATTAAGGAAGCAATAATGTGGATGAAGGGGATGAGCTAAGTGTGGGAAACACCTTAAATAATATTGAACAAATATTGTGACCAGTTTAGCTGGATGAGAGAGAGAAATTAATACCAACCTTTAAAATATGGGGTAAAGATGGGAGTGGGGATAGGAAGTAGGTTTATTGTTGTTTATATAGAAAAAGACATTCAGGTTATGACTATTACAATAACTTTATTATGTGAGACAACTAATACTCAGAGAATTAAGGTAAATTTAAGAAGTCAACTGTTAATAGTTGTCAAAGCCTGGATGTGTTTACAACTGTAAACCTAATTTGCCCAATTCTGTTTAGTGACAAGGTATTTTTGATGTCTTTGACTGAGTTGTATTTAAATTACACTATTAGAATAAGGATGAGGACTCCCATTTGGGCATCTTACCTTTGAAATTCTTATGGAATAGATAGATGTATTTCACAAACAATTAAATTTTATTTCCCATGACTTAAGTCAGAAGTATGAATTAGTATGACATATGACACCTAAATTCTCTAGAAAGAGTCAAGGATTTTTTTTTTTTGAAATATATACACTTAACTATAGGCAATGAAAAGACAGAGAAGAAAAAATTACAGAAACAGAGGAGAGTTCAGGTTGAGGAGCATATGACAGAGTTGAGAAGCACTGTGATAGAATGCAGACTAATTCACCGGAATGTTAAAATACTGCAAAATGCATAATATTCCATAAATTGAAGGTAGTATTCCTATTATAAAATTATTTGTATATTTATTCATTTATTTATTTGGGAACAAAGAATCAGTCAATGAAATGAAAAACAAGAATTATGTAGTTTCTGTTATGGGTTGAATTGTGTGCTGACAAAATATATGCATTAAAAGTCACAGGCCCCAACACCTCAGAATGTGACTTCATTTGGAGATAGGTTCTTTAAGATACAATCAAGTTAAAATGAGGTTATTAGGGTAGGCCCTACTCCAATATTATTGGGGTCCTTTTAAGAATGGGAGATTCTGGACACAGACAGGAATAGAGGAAAGACATGTGAAGAGAAACATGGAGAAGACAGCCCTCTAAAACTTGAGAAAGAAGTCTAAAACAGGTTTTTCCCTTACAATCAAACAATTTGACAATTCGATTTGGCTCTAGCTTCCAAACTGTGACACAATATATTTTTTTTTAAAAGCCACCCAGTCTATGACAGTTTGTTATGGCAGCTTAGGAAATTAATACACTTGGTCTCAAATGATCTCAGGGCAATATTAAATTAATATTGAGCTATTTGTGCTGGTATTTGAGCTAATTTGAGCTAATATTTGATTGTTGGAAAGAATCAAATTAACCTCTTCTGTTTTTATAATTAGCAATAAATTCCATAAGTTTATTTAAATATTATAAAAATATTTTTCTGTTAATATAAATGTTTTATTGATTGAAATATAAGCACTATAATACTTTTGAGTACAAGTAACACACACTAAACTTAGTATGTACATAGATCATCCAATTATTGCTTACAATAACATAATGAATTATTATCATTTATTCAAATTACACATGGGAAAATTGAGGTGCAGAAAATTTGAATAATTTGGTTATTTTTAAACTGCTAGAATGTGTCCTGCTTAGCTTTGACCAGGCAGTGCTAGAGTTCTAATTTGATAAGCACAGTTATTACTCACTTCACTATCGATTACTCATAAATAGTTATGCTATTTTTCAAATATTTTTAAATACCTAGATGTGTATTATAATAATAGAACAGTAAATTTAATGTTTTGTCTATGCAATTATTGGTCAATTCATTCAGAAAGATTATCACTTATTTGTATGAATATACAAAGCAAAATGTTCAGGCTGAAGATAACTATATGATACCATGAGAACTAAGGAACTGTGCCTGGCTGTATTTCAAAAGGTTAATTATTCAATGCCTAATTAAAGAAACTAACAAAGATAAGACTAAAATAAATTAGTGAAATTAAAAATTGGAAGTAAACTGATTTTTATATAAAAATAATGTTGCAAAATTTTTGTGTTTATATTTGCATAGTTATATACTGTGATGATAATTCATTTTATACAATAATTACAAGTGGTGGTAAATATGTAAGCACTTTGTACTTTACATTACAGCAAATCATAATGTTAGAATAGTCTAACAAATAAAGCAAGACAGCTCTATCTTTCTGGGGATTTCATTATTGAATTATCTCTACAGCATTTCTGTTTTAACATAATGTACAAAGTTTCTGTTTTAACAGAATGGATCTTTGCAACTTTGTTTAATACTACAAATTTTACATTAATTTAAACCTGACTATATTGAATAGAGTTTTATTAGTTTTATTTTTAGAGTTTGTATAATACATTTAAGATCAAAATATTATATTATTTTCTTCTGGTAATTACATTGTTGTATTCTAATATTTATATTCCTATACAGATTAGATCAAACAATTCACAACAAATATAAACTAGTACCGAAATAAATACAGATGAATTAGTAACAAAATATGAACTAGGAATAGAATAAATACAATTTCCTATGTCAATCTTTACATTAACTAATCAAAAAAAGCAAAATCAAAAGGAAATAAGAATTCAAACTCTGAAAATTAATATCGTTATTTTAAGAAACTACGAAACTGAGATCATAAATACTATGTAAAGTTCAACATCCCTCAGATTATTTTTTAATAATAACATGTATTTTAATTGTCTAACCCTTTAAATTAAGTTTCTTTTATTTATAATGCAAACTAAAAATTAAGAGAAAAATACTAAATTTGTTAATCCAGATTATGAAAAATAAAATAGTAAAATATAAGTTAGGGTTCACTTATTTCTTATACCCTAAAAATACATGTTTAATCATGTATAATTTATTTTTAAGTACAAAAAATTAGCACAGAGTATTTTATATGAGAGAGCAACTCCAAGTAGGTTTTGTTAATACATAAATACATGCCATTGCACATTTACTGCATGCTAGGCCCTTTGCTCTCCTCTGTGTCTATAAAACATTTATTATTATAATTTATAAGGAGTTATTATTATTTCCAATTCAAAAAAAACAGAAAAAACAACAACAACATAAAAATGTTAAGTCAATCACCAAATACATTTAAGAGTAAGTAGAAGAAAAAATTCTTGGGGAGAACAGCTTCCTGTTCTGGATCCGTACATTGTAAAGTCTTTCAAATGATCTGGACTTATGACACACTTTCAAGGTCCCATCAGCCTTTACCCTGAGTTCACTTTTTACTTCTATTCAATTTTCATTTATTTCTTATGTTTTTTACTTAATATTTCCTAAATAAATAGGCTCTCTACTTTCTACTATGGAAAATACAAAATCAAATCTAACATGTTCTTTTAAGATGGAAAATTGTGGGACTATGGATATGCCTTCCACTGAAAGGGGATTCAAAGATTAATTAATGGATAAAACATCAAAAAGAAAAGTAAATGAATAAGAATGTTGAGAAATGGAGCTCCTCAAATGAGATCACTCACAGGTGCTCAGAGTCACTGATACTCTCTGATTGGATGTGGTAATCACAGCACAGGTGGAGCATGAATGCAGTCTCAGCGATTGAGTTATGTCAGAGTTTGGAGGATTCCTGGGCCACAGTGACTTTCCAGTTTTTCTTTTACCTTTAGTCTTTGTCATGACTGTATGCTTTTCTAATAATTGTTTACTTACCACCGTCTTCTGTCCACTGACTGAAAAGTCAAACGACATTTTCTAGACCAATTAACATCTCTAATGTTTGATTCCAATATTTCTCAGAATGCTGGGAAAAGGCAAAATCCTTGTATGCCTGCCCTAGAAATATAGCCTGGGATTTGTAAAGCCCGCCCTAACCTTTCCTTGGTGCCAACGACCCACATTCCTTTTTATTCATTTTGAATGATGCTCGTGGTACTATATGCTTATTTTCCTGATTCACATTCCTTCTACTTTTAGAGTGTTAAGTGCTGTAGTTTTTCCTTCCAAAAATACTAATTTTATTTTGAGAATGGTTTTGAAGCTTTCACAACACTGATATGATTAGAGACATTTACCTACTTTTAATGTCATAGAAATACTGACAAATTTAAAAGCAGAAAAACTTTGAATTTAAATTATAGTTGGTTAAAAGGAAATAAAACATCTATATATTTCCAGAGGCTTGAAGAATTTGAT
The DNA here is from genome assembly GCF_004126475.2 of Phyllostomus discolor. Taxonomy (NCBI): domain Eukaryota; kingdom Metazoa; phylum Chordata; class Mammalia; order Chiroptera; family Phyllostomidae; genus Phyllostomus; species Phyllostomus discolor. Next base: position 132,022,910 of record NC_040906.2, on the reverse strand, counting down.
GTAAATTATTATTTCCCCATCTATAATATTTAAATTACAGAAAGTATTAGTTTAGATAGGGAAAAGACCTAGTATACTGATTACATGTCAGGTAAGAGGCATTAGGCTTAAAGCTGAATACCAGACAATAGAATACACTGTAGTGAAGGGAAAGTTTTGACAGAGTATTTTCTAGGGCAGATCAAGCTTGTATTTTAAAAAGTGGCCTTAATGAACTCTCCCTCCCAGAGGTTTTACTTTCCTAGTCTGGGTGTGAATTCGCTGCTGTGGGAGCAAGCCCTACTTAGACAGGTGATCTGAATGAGGATGTGGATTCTAAGTGCAGCCTTCACCTAATAATCGCAACCCTTTTGTTTTCAGCATTTGAGCACAAACCATCAGACTTTATGTACCTATATATGAAAAAATCATAGTCATATAACAGCCATCATCACAGCAAACAGGCTTGTGTTCCAGTGAAAAAAAACCTGTTTTCAGAGGACGATGGTGACTCAGTGTGCTCTTTTGGGGAATCTTTCGAGTGATTGGAACAGAGAAGACCAACATTCAATACTGTCACCATCTCCCCTGTAGCCAGGATAGTTCTGTGTGTCATTTGGGCAGAGCCCTGAATTAACTGTGAAATATTGACTGATGTTTACCTATGACAAAGCAAAGCTTACAAATATAACTTTTTCTTGTAATCAATTTTATTAGAAGCAAAGATATTTCTAGTGGTATGTAGTCTTCATTAAAGACTTCCAGTATATATTTCATTTATACTTAAAGAATATAGTACACATCAGCATGTGCTTAGAGTAATACACAACTAGATAAATTATGAAATATCAGCCTCTAATTAAATACTAGGAATATTGAATCTCTTAGCATACATTACTTAAGTATATACAAGTATAGTTATATTATTATAGCATAGCAACTCCAAGTGGAGTTATTGTGATATTCCCCCCCAAAAAACACCATGTGCACTGGCTGATGTGGACATGCAATTTATTACATTACGGGGGAGCACACTGATGCTGGTGGGTCAGTGTGAGAGACAGACCACCCCTCTTCCATGCTGAGTCTCACTATAGGGGGTCCCAGATCAAGGAGGCATATGTCCTACACATGACTCTAAACTGTATTTCTGCAGTGTGTAAAAGGTAAAGAAACAGTCACAGGACAAGAAGCTGCTCCCCCACAAAATTAAGAAGGGAGTTACAATCTGTTTCTAAAACAATACACATTCCTTCTGGCCAGGGCCCCTTGACCAGCCCTCCATCATGGGAAGGCGAAGGACTATGACTATGTCCATTGACCCCACATATAAAAGAGGTTTTAAATAAAATCCCTAAAAAATGCATATTTAGAGACCAGGCTCTAAAGTCAAAAGGAAGAGTTTCTTGGCTACAAATTATTTGGGCTCTGCATCCAATTGCAACATGTTTGGGAGGACACACACCAAGCAATTCTCTGACACCAGCTGGGTGTCCTAAAATTCAACTAAATTCTGGCACTACCTATCTGGAGACACCATCAGCTTCTTCAGGTTAAAAAGCTCAGTCTCAGAGACACCACTTTAGATATCAATCACTAGTCCAGATTGTTACCAGTGCTGCTAACTGACTATAAATTGGAGGTTCGCACAATCCCCTCCTAAGGTTTGATTAACTTGCTAGAGTTGTCCATGGAAAGCTTTTTCATTCACTAGATTGTATAGATTTATCAAAAAGGATTCTAAAGGATGTAAATCAACAAAGAACCTTCTGTCCTCATAGAGTTTGGGTCCCAGCAAGATGGCACATGGAAACATTCTAGTTGCCCAACATGGAAAATCTTTGCACCCTCTTCTTCAGATATTTTTATGGAGGATTCTTTTTAAAGGTATGATTGATTTGACCACCAGTTCCTCTTCCCTGCCTGGAAATCAGGATCGGGGACTGAAAGTTGCACTCTATTTATGGGTGGCTCCTCTGGCAAATAAACCCATTCCTCAGGTGGCTTCCAGAAGTTACCTTCATTAACATCAAGAAACACCCCTGTCCCTCTCATCACAGGAAAGTCCAAGGATTTTAGGAGCTAGGTGGCAGAATTGGGACTAAAGCCAAATATATACTTCTTATTAGAAATCAAGATATCATTGGTTTATACATCTTGAAATATTTGCCATGGTTGGAGGAAAAAAATAGATAAAATTAATAATAAGATGATATTTAGGAAAAGAAGGTTGAATAAGTAGTTGTCATTAATACAAAATAATATTTATGATGTCAAATGTACATATATAGAAGTCAATGCATCTAAGATAATAATAAATATATTATTATGTACACAATTTTACTAATAATGATACTAAATATATCAAAACTTCTACATCATCATAGAAAGAGTCATAGATTGAATGTTCATGTAGATTTCTATCAATATTATCAGTTTGACTTTAGGAAACATGAACTTTTAATATTAAGGTAAGTCAATTGAGAAAAATACATTTGATTTTTAAAGTTTTGATTAATTCAGATGGATCTATTTACCTAAATTAAGTAGTAAATTATACAATACTTGATGTATTGGTTTTAATTATTTATTAAAGAAGTTTCTTCCCTGTTTTAAAGGTGTGAGTTTAATGCTAAGAATTGAATAAATGAATGCAATTTTGTCTGCTTCAATGGAGCTGTCAGAATTGTGTCAACAACTTTGTTTATACCCAGAAGGAAAACTATTCTAAACAATGTGCTTTTATTAAGACGGAAAGTATAAAAATTGGCAAAAGATATTAAAATTCTTTACTAGCAGCCTTGAAATAGAATCGTGTTTCCTCTATAAATATATATTTTTTCTGAAATCTCATGTGCATTTGTTTATCTTTTATCTGTTTATCTGTTTACCTCCATCAATCTGCCTAAAACAAATAAACTACATTCTTGCATATATTTTCTTAAAACAATAAATATTTGTGTAGTTAGTTCTCTAATGTGTTACCTTTCTAAAACACTAAGAATTTATATATTTTTGGTGAGGAAAATCAAGTATGTTTTTCAAGTTATAACATGATAAAGAGCATTACATCAAAATGAGTGATAATGTAACAATGAAGAGACAGCTGCAAGACTTCAGAAGTTGTTTATTATATATATATGTTATTGTTAAAATATCAAATAATTTTATTAATAGACTCTGGGCAAAATTCAGTGTAAAGGCAAGACGTTTACTTTCCAGTGCAGTAATTTTTTTAAAGGGTGTCTTAATACATGAGATTCTGGCCTTGTAGAAATCTGTGGTTTTGGTTTTGATATTTGTAACTAAAGTTACTACTTTTACATATTTTTCCTTATTAATATTTGTCTCATCAACATGAAATAAATTGAGCTATTTGGTTTTGTGCACACTGCAAACAAATAATAAGCAGTGTTATATGTATTCACAGTCCTGTATTTTTCAATAGAAAAATGAACATGTCTCATATAAATTGGTTTATCTGTGTGCACCATATCCATTACCTCCACCATTGGAGAGGTTGAGATTTGAGGCCAAAATTGGTATGACAATAGGGTGAATGCTAATCTCAGAGTGATTTTATTATTAACTATGCTTGACTAGGTTAGATCATTTATGTTAGGAAAATAAATCTTGCCATTTATATGGATAATTTTGTGGCTTACTTGTCAACCTTCCTGTGAGACATGGATCTGATTAAACTCTGATTGAGAATGAGAACTGCAATACATTATTAATGAACTCTGGGTAATTGTAAAGTTTTATGACTTAGGGATCAGTGGAAATTGGTTCCATGGTCAGTTTGAGAAATTATGAGAATACACCTTGAACTGATAGTGCTGATAACTTAGCATTAGTCATGCTCGTCCCATAGCCGTGGCCTGTGACAGCACTAATGATAGTCATTTAGTGGCGTGACCATGCATTAGAATACATTTAGAGGAGCATGAAATGTCAAATACAGAGTAAAGACTTTTCAGCAGTTCTTGGCGTATGAAACCTTATATTCCCAGAAGTTCATGTTTCTTGATGTTATGACCAATGTATAGTCATCTCAAAGTTAGTAGAAAAAGGCTCATTACAAATTAACTAAACTTATTTTCAAAAACAAGTATTTTGGATCCAAAAATTTATTAACAATCAAGGCCAAGGAAAACAATGTAAAAGTTTGTTCTTTAAAAATTATCTTTAAGTGACGTTTATCAGTGAATTAATTTTTCTCTCTCTTTTTATTTTTTAATGAACATAGGATAGGCTAAAAGCAAATATAAAGCTCATGCTTGTAAAATAATGTCTTTAAGTAACCAAGCAATATTGACAAATTTCAGCTTCAGATAGTCTTTTGTAAGATAAAATAAAATATTATAAATGTACAATGAAAATATTAAGTGATGGATATTAAAAGAGTCAGAATAACATAATGGGCAAGGACATAGGTTTGGAAACAAGTCTAGAGGAGTCCAGGTCCCCAATGTTCCAGTAGTTGCTTTAGATTAGTCATTTGTCCTAAGCCTGCTTCTATAAACTTTGAAGCAGAAATAATAGTTATTTTAGCAAGAAAATTCTTCTAAGGAGTCACTGAGGTATTGAAATTGATCATTTTGGTACCTGATACACAGTGAACACATAAAGTATTTCCAATAGATTTGAAATAGATTTTCCTAAAATATGTTCCTAACAATACATGTACATCACCTACACTGAAATTTGTATTTTCCCTTAGTGCTATACAATAGCAATATATCATGAGCCACATAAGTAGTTCTACTTCTCAATAGCTACATTAACAAGTATAAAAGTAAGTAATTGAAGTTAATATTTATATTTTATTTACCCAATATATCTAAAACATTATATATAAATAAATATTAAAATTATTTACATTTTTCTAATTTAGTGTGTAAAGCCAGATATGTATTTTCATTTAGAGAGCACCTTAATTCAAATACTCATTTTTCTATGGAATTACTCAATCTGTGTTTTCATTTTATAAAATTTTAAGATTGAAAATATAAATTTATGTACTTCAAGTAATTAAAATAGACCTGTTTTTAAATTTAAATTTAAGTAAATTTAAATTAAGTAAAATAGAAAATTTACTTTCTGTTATACTAACTGCATTTAGAGTGCTCAACAGCTACATGTGGTTAGTGGCTGCCATATTGGACATTGCATCTCTGACAGTTTTTATTAAATAAAATACATTTTTCATAAGAAACCATACTCCTTGACATCAAAACAATTGAATGAACTACACTCTAACCACTTTAGTTATCAAATTAACTTTTTTCTTTATAATTAGTTTTTACTTACAGAGCAAAAAAAACCTAAATTTATACCCTCAATTATTTTTAATAGATACCAATTAGCCCGCAATACATGCATTGTATAATATAACCAATGTAATTATTACTTATAGTTTGTAGTCAGTCCACACTTGGAACTTCATTTGTTTACATATAAATACCCTCAGTGACCTAGGTCAATTTAAATATCAGATTTAGTCACACTCCCTTGACCTTCACTTTGTTTTCAAGGTATTACTTAAATAGCACTCTTTTTTTCTTTGGCAATCTTACTTTGCTTCTGCATCTTCTATTTTGCTATTGTGTAATATAACTTTCTCAGTCAACAGTTGATCTGCAGGGAAAATATCTTAAATAAAGAAAGATGGTTTAACAAATACATTTTTATTTAATTTATACTGTAATATTTTTGATCAGTTACTGTTTTACTTTTAGAACCTGTTTATTGTACATGATGAAATAACAGTTTGAGATGAAATTCCAAACATGAGTGCAAACATCAAGTGCATGCAGGCAAATAAGTATGTGGGACAGCTAGACTACAATAAGGCTGTTTTGATTCAAAAAAAATTAAATTAAGGAATCATTTTACAGTAACATACCACACAAAACAACTACTGGGCTGTACAAAACAGAAAAGAGAAAATCAATTATGGTTCAATAATGCCACTTCCTCAATCAGTTAGAAATTTGCAAAAGTGCCTTGTTTACAGGAAATCTGATGGCATAACATTCTGACAGTTTTTCATCTGTGACTATTAAGCATTGCTTGTTTAATTATAAAGGAAAGTACAATTGCAATCATCTGAAGGAAAAACATTTGTTTTTTCCAGAAGCCCTAAAATTATGTCAAAGCATTTTAAAAATTAATTTGAAGTTGTTCTCTTGTAAATAGAGAATGGCATGTTTTCAATTTTCAATAGGAACTCTAAGTGTGAGGTGGAATCAAGGAAATAAAAACAATTGCCGTGTTGTTGAGACTTTTGAAAAAAATATGTTTATAAGACACTTGTTTTTATGGGAATTTAATCTAGAAAAGGATATAGTCTTATCAAGGACAACTTGATAAGTTGTCCTTGTTTATATTCTATATGCCTCTTCCTCTTCCGTAATACTACAAAGTTAATTTTAATTTTTATAAGAAATTAGGAAAGTTAAAAACTTGTAGTTGTGTTTTTAAAAATTCTATTATATACCTAACTTAATTAACAATGATTTATTCATGTGTGTTATTAGCTACTCATATTTTCCTCTTTATAAACCATGCAATTTTATCCATAAAACAAGAATATTTTCTTTTGTGCATGGTTAGCTTAAGTGTTAAATCGAAGTACTAATGCAACCAATGGCAGAGCTGTGAATATTTGATTTCCTATTTGTCTCCGTGGTATCAATGGACATGGCCCTTCCCCCTCCCATGACTCAAAGCTAATCAGAGGGTCACTGGCCAGAAGACTTGTGTATTGTCTTGGGGATGGACGGTAATTCCCTTCTTATCTCCCTTTGCAAGCAGCTTCTTGTCCTATGACTGCTTCATGACCTTTTACATACTGAGATAATGTAGCTTAGAGTCATGCATTAGACATGTGCCTTCTTTGTCTGGGAGCCCTTATAATGAGACTGAGACTGGAGGAGGTACAGTCTCTCTGGCACCACCCCGCCCCCTGGCTGTTGGTGCACTCCCCTGTAATGTGACTAATTAACGGCATGTCCACATCTGCTAGTCCTATGGGTGGCTGTTTTCAGAATATCACCAACACTTAAGCAGCTCCCCGGTTTGGGTTTGGGGTTTCTGTGCAACAGTCTGTCTCTTTAATGGTGACAGGCTTAGCATCCCTTGACTAAAAAATGTGAACCTTTTGTGAGAATGTCATTCTGCAGAGGCCACTACCACATAGAGTTGACTGTTAAAATTATTAGTTACTTATATGTTTGTTCACACTCAGACCCACGGCTAACAGACCACGGCCTGTTAATGATATATGAGAAAGCCCCGAGGAGTTGTGCGAGACTCTTCTGCTGTGTGCTTGACATCGCGTATGTCTCTGCGAGAATGTAGGTAACCCAGATACTCACTGATCATTGTGGCTTTCCCTCTGTGTCCACCTCAGTTTAGAGTTGACTAGACTTACTGTTCTTCCTTTTAAGACCCCTGTTTCCTGATTTTTGACTCCCAAGTCAATTTACTGCCTGGTTTAGAGCTGAGCCCCAAAGGGCACTCTGAATATTTGAGAGGGTTTCTTGGATGGGGAAACCCATTTCTGATAGTTTCAAGGAGCACCTATTTATTCAAATACGGTTAGCAGCTGTCTCTCCTCCACAAATCCCCTACTGCTTCACAGGTAGCTCACACCAGAAGCAGTCAGCATGCCTTTTAGCCAGAGCACCATGAGAGGAAGAGAGATTTGCAATTTGCTTATTGGGTGTTCACCACAAGTGTAAATCCCACAAATCTGGATTCATAAAACTAAAACTGAATCCTAATTTTATTCCTTTCTGGGTGTGTAACCTTGAACAATAACTTAGTTCTCTGAGTCTCAGGTTTTCCATCTCTAAAACTGTGATGATAATAGCTTTCCACAAACTCATTTTGAAGTACAAAGAGAGAAAATGTATGAAGCATTTAGAGTGATTCATCATACATTATAAAGGTTCAATTAATGATAAATAATATTGTAATTATTACCACCTGAAAAAGAGATTTTCTATGGAAAAAAATGTAATTAGACCTGTCCTTGAAGTGTTATATAAGTTTTTATGTAAAAAATTCTATATAAATGTGTATGAAAGCACAGAGCTCAATCATTCCATTTTAGCTGTTTTGCATAGTTTATTATACTTAGCATGCTTAGAGAAAATCAGAAAATGAAGAAATTGTTTTTTTAATGTGCAACCTGATAGAAATAATACTAATCAGCCATATGATATTAGGGATATAGTATCTGTACATATTATAATGTAAAAACATACATGATCCATGACATATGCAAACTTATTGCAGAAATAAATCATTTTACTATGCCTAGACATGCCTTTTTGACTCAAACTATCCAAAGTTCATCATTACTCAATCAACATATACGAGAAAAATAAAATATTATCTTGTGACTTGATACTTTGAACAATAATATAAATAAAATATAAACATTTCAGTTTATTATTCCCTAATAGTACCACAATAAAAGAAGCTCTTAAAATACCATAATAAAAAATGTCAAAACATATTTCTGAATTTATTTTAAATTTTTATTGACATTTTTCCTTGGATAATTTAATTTGTATAACAATGGTGAAAATCTATTTTCCCTACATTTACACTGTCCAGTAAAAATAAAATGTTGTGGTACCAGCCTCTTATAGTTAAATTATGTAGTTGTCATTTGGACTGTAAAGTAAGTTTGTTTCCTCAAATTCAACTTGATTTACTCTTTTAATATTTGATTTTCTTATTCTGTCAGATATAAACTGCAGTAGACATTGATGAATGTGTTTCTAAACCCTGTAAAGATTTAAGTGTCAGATTTTTCTAAAGTAGTCTGCCAGATAAATAACCAGATATTTATACATTTTAGGCCTATCAAATGGATTTTCATTTCAAATAAAATTTTTCAATTCACTGGGGGTTAGACTTGATGTGTTAACAATTCTTCAGTTGATATAATTCTTTGTAGGAATATTAGACTCTGAAAAACTCAGATTCCACTTACTATGTAATTTTCTAAGTATATAGCATAGATACAGCAAGTAGGGTTCTATACAGGGGGTATCATAAGACTTTTAAATTAAAACAAGGACTTAAAAATACTATTTAGACAATACACTATATATACTTTACAGTATAATCCTCTGACTTCATTTAAACATTAATTAACCTAAATTTCCTGAGATTATTAATAAAGTATTTATTTTTATTTTATTATTTTAAAAAGTTTTTAGTAAAGTAAGACAATAAAGAAAAATTAATAACTCATTAACTAATATTTATTGTATTGGGTTATTTGAAAGGTAGTTCAAATATATAGATAAAAGGATACATCTTAAATGTTTATATAGTATTTTTATTTCCTAAACAATATTTACTGTTTTAAAAATGTGGAGTTTTTTTATTACACTTTGGTGATATTAAAACAATTCAATATGTGTGAATGCATGTAGGCAGTGTTTTGTTAAAGCATAAAATCTTTGAATTGTAAACTGGGTAGACTATTAATGCCTTGGTTTTTAACAAACGTACCAAAACACCTGGTGGGATGCAAACATAATGTAAAAGGGACAATAATATCAAAAAGAGTGACAAGGAACTCATGTTTGCAATTTCTAAATCTGTCCACAAATATACTGAAAATGATGAGAAGATTGCATGAGAATCCACAATATGAAATGAAAATTATACACATTTTATTAAGCAGTGATTTTTAGTATAATTATACACAGTAACTACTTGCATTATATCATGCAATTTTAATACCACTTCAACTTATTTCTAAGAAATTACTGAAACTCTTAGCTATTGTGTCTGTCTTATTAGAGCAAACTTGTATGAATATTTCCTTTGTATTGAGGTCCCACTGCCATCTCTGGCAATTGTTTGTGCTATGTCTTTATATTCTAAGCCTGCTTCTGACCATGTATAAAATGCAGGTTGATGTTTATTCCTCATTTAGTCTTATTTCTATAAATATATACAGAAGTTGTCAAAAGTAGGTTTATAGTTGTTTTTATGAAAAACATACAGTAAGTAATAATTAATACAAGAATAAACTATGTTTTGTGTACTCCAACTGTAAATGCACTTTTGCTCTACCTTGTATATGTTTAATATTTACCACCTGTTTTCATGTTGATGTCTCTCCAGTTGTATTGGTTATCTAAAGCTTAAACTTTAGAGATTTCTCAGGGAGAATTCAAGGGATTAATCTTTGCATTCTTGTGTGTAGATAAATGTAGATTTGTGTCCTTTATACTTGACAGTAAGTTTTGCTTCATAGAACACCACCTATTTAGATATTATTTTCTATTTTATCCTTATTATAATTATACATTTAGTAATTATTTATTAAGTTATGAATGGTGGTAGGCCCAGAGAATTAAATAGTATACAATAGAAAAAAGGGTTTTTACTTAACAATTGAGTGAGAGATACAAACAGGTAAACAGAAACTTACAGAAATTTATAGAAATCAACAGAATAGTAATCCATTGTACATAAAACCTATTTCCTATATAAACATCTCTTGACAGATATTTAGGTTGTTTCCATGTGTTAGCTATTTTTTAATAATGCTACAATTGAACATTATGTAACCATAAAAGATGGAAACCCTACTATTTGTGACACCATTGATGAAACTGGAGGCCATTATGCTAAGTGAAATAAACCAGGCAAAAAAAAAAACACACAAACACTTCATGATATCACTTATATGTGGATTGTTTTAAAAAAATAGTTAAACTTGTTTAAAAAAAACAGAGAGTAGAATGGTGGTTGCTAGGGACTGTGGAGATGGTGGTCAAAAAGTACAAACGTTCAGTTATAAGTTCTGAGGATTTAATGTACAGCATGGTGACTATAGTAAATAATGTTGTATACTTGAAGTTTGCTAAAAGAGTAAAACATTTTCACCAAAAAGTAACTTTGTGAGGTGATGGATGTTTTAATTAATTTGTCTGTGGTCATCTTTTTACCCAATATACATATATCAACTCATCATACTGTATACTTTAAATATATACAATTTTATTTGTAAATTAAGCCTCAAAAAAAGTTTGGGAAAAAAGGAAACCTATAGAACAGATTGAGGTCATTAAATGCAAAAAAAAAAAAAGTACAGTGATAACTCAGAGGCAAAGGCCTTAACCTAGACTTCCTTCTACAGAAAGAGAAGGCTTCTTAAATAAGTCTCATCTAGGCTAGGACAGAGACATGAGTAAGAATTGGCCAGAATGTTAGTATCTTATTTACAGCTAAGGAAAAAACATGAAAAAAAGCATAGAAACAAGAGTTAAAATAATATTTAGTATATTTAAAGAAGAATTTTTTAAGTAGAATCCAAAGGTGACTGTGAGTGTGTATGTGGGTGGCTCCTAAGTATGGCTAGAGAGGAAGTGACAAAACATACACGAGAGGTTTAATCAGGGTAAAGCCTTTCTAAAACCTTGCCAAACATGTTAAGGGAGTTGGACTTTTATCTTAAGAGCAAGTGAGACACATATATGTATCTTACACCACACATAGTATGCTCATATTTGCTTTTGGAGAAAGGTAAAGCTGGCATTAGGATACAGAATGAATTGGTAGGTGGATAAGACCGAAGGCAGGGAGGCCAGTTAGAAAGCTCTTTTTATATTGAAGATTTGATGTCAGTCAGAAATAGGTAGTTGCAGTGGTGGGTGGAGAAGAGATGGATTAGAAAGTTATCTAAGAATTGTTCTGACCTCATATCTTTGTAAAAATGGAAATGAAATTACCCAATGTGTTAAGCATTTGATTTCATTATTGAAAGTGTAGTGCTGAAGGGAAATGTCATGTTTCTGGCTGAAGACTCATTAGAACTGGTATCATTCACAAGAAACAGAATTAGAAAGCAAAGATTAGACCAAATAGATGAAGTCTTGGTTTGGAATCTGTTAAAGTTGAGGTGTTCAGAGGACATCCAGAGAGGTGTTTTTGAATTACAAAAGTGGAGGCATGTCAGTATTCAAGATGTCAGTAAAATAAGGGGAACTAGATCAGCAGACTCATGAAGCAGAAAAACAGTGAAAAGTATAGCCAAGATAGAGTGTACTTAAAGTCACATAGCAATGTGAACTAGCAAATGCCACCTCAAAAGTATGTAAGGTGGGACTCAAAGATGACAACCTGAACCTTTAATGATGTCTTATAAGATTGGTATGGAGCAATTTTTGTAGAGGGGAGGGCAGAACTTACTAGTTGTATGACTGAAATTAAGTAGAAACAAGGAAATGGGTGTAAATAAATATTTTAAGAATCTTAGCAACAAATGTAGGGAAAGAACAAATTGGAAAATGGTGGACAATGATGGTTTCTGGGTATTTTTGTTTGTTTGTTTTGTTTTATGGTATAGTATTTTTTAAATAGTTAATTTTTACTGTATCTTTCATTACCATTATTCCCCCTATACCCATTTCCACCTCTACCCACCCACCTCCCTCCACTACAATCCCCACACTTTTGTCCATGTCCATGAATTTTTTATATTTTTTGCTCAATCCTTCTACCCCCTAAACTCGTACCCCAGGACTGTCAGCCTGCTCTCTCTGAGTCTGCTTCTATCCTCTGTTTTGCTTATTAGTTCAGTTTGTTCATTAGATTCCACATGAAATCATATGATATTTGTCTTTCTCTGACTGGCTAACTTCACTTAGCTTAACGTTCTCTAGATGCCTCCATGCTATTGCAAAGGGTGATTTTTTCTTTTTTAGGCCAAGTATTATTTCATTGTGTAAATGTACCATAGCTGTTTTATCCATTAATTTTCAAGGCATTTTTCATTACTTCCTTGATCCCATTGTTAACCCATTTATTGTTTAATGATATGTTATTTAGCTTCCATGTCTGCTGATGAGAGAAAATGGTAAAAGGGGGAATTCTGAAGATTCAGGTGACAAGGAAAGGGATTATAGAAGAAGATCCCCCAAAACTTAGGAAGGCTAACAACCACATGTATATACTATGTCTCTTAAGGGGAATAAAAAGAGTATGAGAAAAATACAAGAGTAAATGTGGTTAAACATGAGGATGAAAGATCCTAATTTGATGGCATTGTCCTATGACTGCTGTTCTCCTTGTGTGGTTAAAAGTTAGTCTCTCTCTCTCTCTCTCTCTAACTCTGTGCTTATTTTTATTAACAGTTTATTGTCTGTCATTGCTCTTATGTTCACATTGAAACTCCATATTTTGTCAAATTCTTTTCATTTCTCATTTTGGAAGACTAAATAGAGATAAATGAACCTTTAGGACAGCCCTGGGGCCTTGGTTAAATTCATGATTGAATTTTCACATCCGACCTGTGAGGACAGCCTGTGGGACATCCATGGGCACCCCAAGGAGGGGGGCTGGACACACAGGGCCTCTTGCCTCCTCTGGAGCCATCAGACTGGGCCAGGTGATGCTTTTACCCTGAGAACAAACAGAACAGCATGTGAGTCTAGGATATAGAATGGAACCTCTATGTGTGTCAACACGCAGTGTCTGTGGTGGAACTCAGGTCCTCCTTTAAAAGGGTGCTTAGTTAACAAGAGTAGAGGTTAGAGGAGTATAGAGAAATTTAAATGTACACTTTGTACCTAAAAATGGTTCATGGACAGCATCAGAATTTTACAGATACCTGAGAGTAGGGTTTATTAGCAGAGTTTAGCACAAATTCAATTATTGTATTAATTCAAAGCTGTGGTTACCAATTCTTTCTTTCTTTTCTTTACATCAATGTACCTATGAAAATTTGTTATGTGACATACACTGATAAGGCTGTTTGAAGAGAGAGATAGCTGGGGTCAATATCTAGGCCCATCTGGAGCCTGTGTTGGCACACTGACCCAAAGTTTGAGAGCTCTGACCAAGCTTTTGGTGAATGTCACTAACGTAAACAACAAGGAAATTGAAATACTCGCAAGAATGCTTTTGCAGAATAGAAGAAAGAATATACAAAGACCTGAGGGAAATCGAGAGAAACTAAGAATGGGTAACAAGGACAAGAGATGTAGATCAAGCCATTGATTAAATAACAATATATGTTATTGTAAGTTTCTTTTTTAATTTTATTTTATTTTAATCATTGTTCAAGTACAGTTTTCTCCCACCTACTCCCATTCCAGCCCACCCACTATTCTAAGTTTCTAAGTGGATGAGAAACATTAGCAATCAGGATATAGAAGAAAGTGTTACTAATTACATTAAATTACCAATGCAATGATTTTTACAGAAATATTTACTAATAGTTAGAGAGTAGCAGTGTGACTAAGGATTTTAACCCTGTTTTCACACTGTTCAATTTCTGTATTAGAATGGACAGCTGCTTTCTTAAGAGGTATTTACTTTACTGAAATTGTGAGTAAATTATTAGTTTGCTCTATGCTAACTACATAGAATGTAATACAGGTAGTAAAACTATCAAAAGTAGGTAGTGACATCAGATTAATAGAAAATGTGATAATTTTGGATGAGAAGAGTCTTCTCTCTGCCATGGCACTCTTTTTGCATTATTCTGTCCACGCATTTAGGTATGTTTCATGCCATCGTGGATATTAGAGTACATAGGAATACTTTAATGCTGCTACTCTTCAAAAGTCTTTACTCTTTACTCCTCTTCTTTACTCCTCTTAGTAGTTAATTACTTTTGTTAGTTCATGATTCTTTTTTATTAAATAGTCCCTGTTCAAATTACTTACATGGTTTCAGCCTCCTGTCTGGACTTTGACTGATATATCCATAATAGCAGCCATTTATATCTAGCTGCAACAGCATTTCATTCATTCTCAAGCATGCTATTTGCACCTCTTCACATTTTACCCTTTCTAAAACCAGAGAAAGTCCAATACTTGATAGTGTATTTATCAGTTTGTGGTGTGTCTAACAATTTGTGGCATGTTAGATTTCATTAAATATGGTGGTAATTTTCTTCTTTAGTCTCTGTCTTAGTTACTAAGTGTTTAGGGACTATAGACATATAAATATTTATGTATGTTTAGATATTCAGGAGAAATATCTTGTCTTGGTTTAGACATACATATTTTAATCCTGGTGTTGAAAAATGATTTGGTGGGGAACTTTGAGTTAGACTGTAAGTTGAAATTTCTATCTAAACTATTTATGTCTAACTTTTTGTCTCTTTTTGAATATATGTAACTTTCTCTCACTGTCTACTTTTCCTCCTTCCTTTTCTCTGATCCAATAGAAAAATGTCATAAGTATGAGTAGTAATGAAAGTAGATACCTAATTCATAGAAAATGTATTGCAATTTTTCTCCTAACAAGGTAATTTTCATAAACTACTTAAAAGTAAATTAGGAAATAGACCACTTTCTGTATGATAGCCTTTCAAGAATAAGAATTCTACATGCTAAATTTGACTTATCATACTGGAATGACCAATCCCATTTGCTATTCCTCCACAGTTAAGCAGATATTGTATAGTTCATCTCCCAATTGTTGCTCACAGTGTATCTCATTAGTATCCTCACAGTGCTATGTGTAACTATTTGTGAATGAATAAATACTTTCATGGCAGTGAGATTAGTATATGATTAGCATGTATCTACTAAGAAATGAAATGATTTGGAAGCATAAAATCTAACCAATTTAGATAGCTTCCCTGATGAATTCAAGCTTGAATCAATTTATACTCAGACTTTTGAATGCATTATAATTTTGACTAAAAACTGAAACAAGATTATTTCTGCAAATCTAATGTCTCCTTTCTGAAGTGCTCTCTGATATAAAGTCTGCTGTACCATGAAATAGGTCTGTTGTACTTTTCCTTTCAACTCTGATGGCATGCCTAATAAATTCCTGATTCATTATACAGAAAAAAATATTCATTTCTGAGACTGAGCATTATAGGAAAATGGGTTTCCATATTGTTATTCCACCTGATAGACTATTAAGAAATCAGCAAGTGTATAATTATCATGAGTAGGCATGTTATTACCAATTGTTCATGACCTGGAAATAGGTTCAAAATTGCTAATAGTATAATCAGAGATAATTTCTAACATTTAGGTGGCTCAGAGCTTTAAGAAACAATAATTTCACGAACTTTATTGTAATTCTAATAACAATATTTATGTTTGGGCAGTGAAAATAGCTAATATTAAATTTGGAAACCAAGATTATTATATTAACAGTCCATTAATTATGAGGACCCTCTGATTGATCAAGAATGAGAAGACTTGCTTTTAACTCAAGTTCAGATTCCAAGGCTTTGAAAATGCCCTGCCTTCAACAAATGACATTGTTAGCCACTTGATATTTCTGATTATTGTTGAATTAATTAAACTGAGACATTACATCAAAAACTTAAGATAGCCAATAAGCTTAATTTGCAGTAATGCCACTAAATTTAAATATCCCAAAGCGCAAATGCAGTTGGTACTTATAAGATTGGTCCTATAGCAATAGGAAAAAAAAGATAGGAAAAGTGGTGATTGAAAACTAAAATATGTGGTTCATATTCTTCTGTGCATTCCCAAAAATTTGAGTTTACAAGGCCAATTGCCAGTTCTAAATGTTTCCAAGGCATGTGTGGCAACACTGTAAAGAGGAATCACTAAAAATCTGATTTTGTGTAATTTCATTTAAAAATTTTTGCTTTCCCACATAAATGATTTCTAAATGAGTATATCTAATGATTTAGTTTTTAAGACTTAAAAAATTTAAGCAGCATAAACCAACCCATCAGCAGGTTATAATCTATGAAGTAAACATTTTAGTCAACAAAGTGTATAACAGTTACCAGTGATTTTTTTTTTTAATTCATAAGGATGCCCCTGTGGTAATCTTATTGTGTCACTCCAAATTTTTCATGCATGTCCATTAGTTTCCACTTGCTCTATAAACTCACAATGCACATCTTGTTATTAGACATGTGCAGGTTCAACGGGCACAGACCCTAGGTTAAAGAGAAGTAGGTGTAGGGGCATCCTGGGGACTTATTCACACAGGGAATCAATCTTCAAGGCACCCTGCTGCTTCCATGTCTAGTGCATGGACTGTGGTGGACTCTGTATGTGGACATTAAGATAAACAGCAGCCTTTAATTTTAACCTCACAGGCTGGGTTATTTGGCCCATTCAATCCCTCTGTCCAAGATCTTAAGTAGTAATTTATTAGCTTTCAGTTCACGTACTGACTAAACATTTTTTCCAATTCCCCTTTATAGAATCTATAACTAAATACTACCTGTGAAAGTGTATGTTTGGTAGTACAGACACACAGACCACCCTTAAACCTGTTTTTTCATGAGTTTGAAACAATGATAAATAATAACACATCCATCGAACAGAGAACCAGAATATTGAATTGATTAATTTTAATCTGTAGAAGGATATGGCTTAGTATGAGGTACAAAGGGCACTTGCAGTCTGTAGAACAGAGTACTTAGGCCATTGCCTACTACCAGTACTGGCAAAGACAGTGATTCAGTCTCAGCCAACTGTACTTTTGAAAGATTAGCTCCATCTAACCTAAGAAATTTGAATCAATGGCTATTTTATACCACAAATGTAACTCTTTGCACAATTTTGGGGGAAGATTAAGTAGAGGTGCAAATGGGCCAGGAGTTTTAAGGCAAAGTTTCTCTAAATGAAACTGAGAATAAAAAAGAAGAGACACTTCCTTTAAGTGAAGGTTTCTACCTCAGTTAAATCCATCACCAGTAAAGTAATGTTTTCCTTTTATGCTCCTCAAATAAGACCTTTTGTATATTAACTCTGATCTGGGCTTTATTTTGTTTGTTTTATTTTTATAGTGGATACTAAATATAACTTATACATTTATTAGAGATTTTTTTAATTTAAAAATATATTTTATTTTTTCCATTACCATTTATTCCCTCATACCCCTTCCACTCCATAATAATCACATTTCCATTTCCCTTTTTCCTTTTTACTCAATCCCTCCACCTCTTAACCTCCCTCCTCAGCTGTCATCCTGGTCTTCATCTATGAGTCAGTCCCCATTTTCCATGTTAGTTCAGTTTGTGCATTAGATTCTACATGTAAATGAAATCATATGGTATTTATTTTCCTCTGACTGACTTATTTCACTTAGCACAATATTCTCCATGTCCATCTATGCTGTTACAAAAGGTAAATTTTTCTTCTTTTTATGGCCAAGTAATATTCCATTATGTAAATATCCCATAGTTGTTTTATGCACTCCTCTACTGATGGACACTTGAACTGCTTCCATTTCTTGGTGTTTGTAATGAACATAAGGGTGCTTATATTCTTTTGAATTACTGTTTTGGGTTTCTTTGGATAATTACCAGAAGTGGAATTGCTAGATCATAAGGCAGTTCCATTTTTAATTTTTTGAGGTTTCTCCATTTTGCTTTTCACAATCTCTATAGCAATCTGCATTCCCACCAATAGTGCAGAAGGGTTCCCCTTTCTCTACATCCTCACCAGCACTTGTTTGGATCTAGGCTTTAAATGAAAAAGGTGTAGTTCTAATTTGATTTGAAATGAAAGAATCATTCCCTCTTAGTTTCCTCACCAGATTCTACTCTAATATCCAAACAGAAATAGAACTGATTGCCTTAACTCCCTCTCTTTTACCTAAAAAAAATCCTAATTCACCATGCTATATAGTGAGATCATTATTTATAGTAGATTTAGAGTTTATAAATTAGTATTAACCATGTACAAAGCCATACATATATAAAAAAAATGAAACTGATCAGAACAAATTCAGTAGCATAAACAGCAAACTATTGAGTCTTCAAACTAATTATTAATGACCAGATTAATAATGCTACCATTAATATGTTTTGTGGAGAATTAAAGGCATTTTATGTGCAATTTCAGAAAAATAAATTAAAAAATAAACAAACTTCTTATTCTAACATTTGTTTCATATATTATCATATGATTACACATCTATGAAATATTTTATGTACTAATAATGACTCTGCCTTCCAGGAATTAATTAATTTACAAACAATGTTTTGTTGATGGGGAAATAGTTAATGGTGGAATAGACAAGATCCTTGTTCTTATATTAATTTTTATTGAGAAGAAAAACAGACAAAAAAATCCCAAGAAACACGTACACATAGTATGTGAGATAGCTATAATATATTCTCTAAGGGAAAATGAAATAGCGTTATGTAAAGGAGGTTTTGGATAGTCCAGATAAATCTGTTCAAGGGGTTTTCATTTATACTAAAATCTGAACAAGCGGGGGAAAGGACTTACTGCGTTTAGAGGGCTGCTAGTCTAAGATCCTCAGTCAAAAAGGAATAGGAAGCTAAAGGAATCTAACATGTCTGAAAACTAAATGAGCAAGAAAGGAGTAGAATGAGTTGTATGTTGAAAAGCTGTCAGGGACCATATCACATAAGGATAGTCTTTGGAGCACTGCCAGAAGCCATTATACTGGATTTACATATTGTGCTTATATACTTAAAAATCACCCTGGATATCATGTGGACTGTAGTAGAGGGAGGATGAGGACAAGAAATCCAGTTAGAATGATTATTATTCTTATTTGGGAAGGAGATAATTAAGACAGACTTTGGTATTGGTAATTAAGTGAGACATAAAGAGACAGATTTGGGATATTTTCAGAGACAAAGTTGCCAGGACTTGCTGACAAATTAAATGACCACAAGAAGGAATAAAAAACTCTTAGATTTTGTAATTTATCATAGTTAATAAGGAAGAATGAGATAGAACAGCTTAGAGAGTTTTGTCCACATTGAAGTAGTGATGCCTACAGAATAGCCAACTGGTCTTGCCAGCTATTATTTAATTAGCTGTGCAAACCTGGTTCCAGCACAACTGGAGCTGTTGACTGGGAGTGCTTGTCATATAAAGATCATGGTATAGTTGGTATTTCCTATAAGTCAGTTGATGTTTTCAACTAACTGAACTGATAAATAGAAAATGCATGTTTGAATGGAAGAATAAACAGAAAATAAAGTAATAACCAATGGGCAGGAAAAGATAATAAAGAACTTCAGAATCTAGGCAAACCACTAAAGAAATAAGGAATATGAGGACCTGAAGAGACAAAGTAAAGAAAGCACAGAATGTATATAATAGATACAGCATGTGAAACAGGGCTCTGATTATTAAAATTTGTTTTTGGTCAAGTGTATCATTCCTCTTTTATGGGTTCCATAAAGAAAAACCTACCACAGTGAGATTTAGCTCAGATGGAGCAAGTGATTAAAGAAATTTGTGTGAAAAAATATCACCAAGAAACAGATAAAAAACTAAACATGGAAGAGGAAATCTGTGTGTATTTTAGACAGAATTAAAATATAGACTTAAAATATATTGGGAAGAAAAATGAAGATAATTTATAAATTAATATTTAAAACTTATTTTAAAATAAGATGTAGAATGCTTATTTAATTTGTCTATCTGGAAACTCAAAAACTAAATGGATGCATAAATACTATTTTATTGAATGTATTCAGCTGGCTATGCCTAACAACTTATTTGTCAAACAAGTAGAGATTTTTAATACAGTTCACTGAATCAAATTAGAAATCTCATTTAAATTCCATTTACACTTTGGCAATGAAAGCTCTAAAATAATATACATATATGCACACCTTGAATGATTGAATGATGCCTATTGTCAAATCATGTGGAACATATTCAGAAATCAAACAGACTGAATCGTAAATTCTCTTTCTGACAATCATTATGATATTCACTATATTACCAAGAATTTTAGTGTTTTGTTCAAGATTTGTCCTAATCAGGGCTGGATATGATTATCTGTCCTTAAAAGATACAACGCTGTTCTCATTTATGTGCACTCACTCAGTGTTAAGTTTTTGTTTATTTAAGACATAATTTTTGAGCACCAATATGTATAAGCAGCTATCCTAAGTGCCAGAAATAGTAGAATGAATACTTACATTTGTTTTACTTTTTTTACATTTTTAAGAAAAAGACAGATACATAAGCACCTACTTGTAGAAAAGGACATAAATACTTTAGATGGTGGAAGTAAATTCTGTACCTGGAAAGAATAGTGGAGGCTCCCTGATATGACTTGACATAAAGGTTTTAAAAAGAACCTGAGAAAAACCACAGGCATTAAAAGTTATTGTGTTGCTTGGAGAAGAGGATGCAAGAGAAAATGGCAAAATATGAGAGATAATACCAGAAAGGCAAGCCAGGTGCAGGCGTTGATGTTTCTGTGGACTTTGTTGTAAGCATTTGACTTTATCCTCTAATTCCATATGTCTCAGGCTAGAGCAGTATTCTCTAGGGTTGTTTATATAAAGTTCAGTGAAAGTCACAAGAGTAATTGAAGCATCATCATGGACTGTCAAGTTTCAATACAGATATGCATTGTAGTGTAGAATGAAATATATCATAGCAGGGATAAACTATAGTGTAATATCAAGATTTACATGAATTTTAAAGTCAAAGTGTCAAATTTGAAAAAAAAACACACGAATAAATGCCTTATAGATATCTCATCAAACCCTCCTGATGTCGGAGATCATAAATTCCTTATCTTTATCAGTTGGGACTGCTTCAATAGTTCAGCTTCAGAAATCTGAATGAGGAATGGGGAACAACTGAAGGCTGAGATTGTAGGGTATGTCATCAGATTTGTCTTTAAAAATATAAGCTGGTAGCAGTGCAGCACTTGAGGAACTTAGGATCAGATAACTTGGAGTCATATTTAGGAATTTTAACTAAGGGATGACATGGTGATTTGTTTCATTTAATGTAGAGATAAGACCTAAGTCCCACTTTTATTGGGCTTCACCAGCAAGTGAGAAGAATATTATATTAAGATTGTAAATTAATATTTTACAATTTCCTTTTATCCTTTGGGAACCACAGAACTATAGCAATCTTTGCAAACTGTCTTATTGGTCAAAGACTAAGACCAAGACAGCTGTAAGGTTTCCCTTAGTTTAACTAAAGTTTAGACAGGGTTGTTCCTGTCTTTCTACTCATCCTATATCTTTTACAGAATCCAAATAGTCTCACCAGAGTTACTCTCCTCCCTTTTCGTGGAACATTTACTTCAGAAAAACTTGCAATTGTCAATTCTTTCTCTGCCCCTTGGAGGTTTACATCTTTTTTCAAAGCCTCTTCTTATTTCTACAACTCAAGGCTATCTCAAGAAAAAATCTGGCAGCCATCCTCTTGAAATGCAGCCATCAAGAAAGATAACCACACCTTGCCCAGAGCTGCCATCCTGCTATCTGTCTCTGTTTTGCTTGTTGTTGAGTTTGTTCATTAGATTCCAAATATGAGTGAAATCATATTTGCCCTTTCTCTGACTGGCTTATTTCACTTAGCATAATATTCTCCAGGTCCATCCATATTGTTGCAGATGATAAAATTTTCTTTTTTTTATGCCTGAGTAGTATTCCATTGTATAAATATCCTGTAGTTGTTTTATCCACTCCTCTACTGTTGGACACTTGGGGTGCTTCTTTATCTTGGTAATTGTAAATAATGCAGAAATGAGTACAGGAGTGCTTATATTCTTTTGAATTAGTGTTTTGAGTTTCTTTGGATAAATTCCAAGAAGTGGAATCACTGGGTCATAAAGAAATTTATTTATGAATTTTTGAGGTAACTCCAAACTGCTTTCCACAATGGCTGCACCAGTCTGGACTCCCACCAACAAAGTAAATAAAATCAAAAACACTTTAATAAAAATTACAGATTCTTAGACTGATTCTTACTTTCAAGTTCACTAAATAGAGACATTTTTAAATAGTTCCTTCTTTTATTTCTTCTATTATTGCCTGTATTTGCTTCTGCAAAAATTTTATTTGCTCTTTTGCATTTTGTGATTTAATTACAGGTGTTGTTAGTTCTTTACTGTGAAAGATGGACCTCATTAATTTCCCAATCCACCATTCCTTTCCAATTTTCTATTAATAGATATTATGCTCAGTTCTTATATTAACTGTTAAGTAATACATTTAAGCTTATCTTTCTTAATCAAATTCAGGCAACCTATGTTGACTTTTATAAAATTCAAGTATATTAGTGCCCTTATTCTCTTCTCTTTCTCAATTCTTTCCACCTACCAAATTTCATCATTTATATTTTTTTTGCATTGTCATTTCACACATTAAGGTAACTGTAATTGAGCAGTCTTTGCTGTGTTTAAAAGTTGATTTTTAATAGTTGAAAACAATAATCAACATTTACATTGTAATGAATATGCAAGCTTCTTTAGGAAATAGTAATGCTAAGATTACATTTCTGAAGTTCCTTATGTTGCAACCCAAGTTCATTTGAAGGAAAATATCTCTGACTTTGAGATCAAGTAGTGTATTTTATTTTACATTGGATCAATGATTCAAATTAGGTCAAAGTTTAGTTTATTTAGAACATTACCTTCTTTGAAGATTTTAAAATTTCTTATTGACTTCTTTATATTTAAAGAATTTATTTTCTTCCTATTTAAGTTTAGCAAATATAGAATAGTTTCATGTCCATAAAACATGTGGAATGGATCCCAAAAGTATCCTTGAAAAAATAATTTTTCAGAATTTACACATTCATGTTCTAATTTGATCAATGATGTTTTCCAGTTGTTGTGTGATATATTGTCACTGAATTCCTGAATTAAATATTTACCCATACTAATTCTCTTTTTTTCTTATCTTCTGGTTTATCAGGAGCAGATTTTAAAGTAACTTCCTGAGAAAGGTTATAATGAAAGGACATTTTTATTATTTTCATTACTTCAAGTGATTTTTTTCTCTAACAACATTTACAATTTTCTTAATATCCTTGATGTTCTGAAATTTTATAGCAATGAAACCAGATGTAATCTTTTATTTATATATAGTTTAAGCTTTTGTATAATAACTCATATCTCTTATAAGCTATATTCTTATTTTGTAGAACTAATATTTCTCCATATTTCCCTGGGGAAATACATTTTTTAAAAAATTTATCTATTGCCAATTGAATTTTCCTTAAACTGTAAGAGGTCTTGATCTGTTTCCAGGACTCAACCAAGAAAATGACTCTATTTCCATTGCCTCCTCAGCTGTGTTTGTGTTTCATCATTGTCTTACTTTTGTCAGTTTTCATCAACTTCAAATTTGTGAAATATCCAGTCTAATCCAGACATCCCCTCTCGAAGACCCAGTCCCTTCTTTTTCCTTACTATATTTATAGGACATTTCTTGAGTGTGGAAAGATAAATGATTAGGTTAATTGTACAATATACAGCCATAAGTCAGCATATGTAATAAATGCCTTTAAAATAATAAAATCAGAAATGTTTATAATTTAAAAAACTAAAATTTTCAATGATTATATGTGAAAACTAATATACATATATACATATGCATATGAATTGGAAAAAATTATTCAAAATATTTTGGGATTTGTTATAAAATATAACACTTAATATAATATATGTGTGTGTATATACATACATATATAATTCAAAATTGAATTTAAATTTTCATCTATATATTGACATATATAGAAAAATATACAATATTTCCTAATTATCCTGAATTGTATAGTTTTTTGTCACTAAATAAACTACATAAAGAATATTTTCTTTAAAGAACTGGTTAAATTCTATGTTATATTTATTTGAATGATGTTCAATTTAAATAACATATACATATTAATAATATATAGCTTAATTTCCCTCATCTGTTTTTAAATAAGACTTATATTCCTGTCACTTTGCTAAACTATTTTAAAGTAAATTATAAATGTGACTCTTAATAAAGTCTACACTGCAGAATGTGACAATGACATACAAAATATTGTAGTAAATAGAATTGCATATAAATAAGCTTCCTAGGCAAATAAAATTTACTGGTATGTATTATAATTACCAATACATTCATTTCCTAATTATCAGATATGGAATAAATAATCAAAAGTGAATTCTAAATTTTGCACCTGAGGAGAATTCAGTAGACAATTGAATATATGAATTATTGTGGCACAGGTAACATTTTAATTGGAGAAAGACAATTTTCTAAGGTGTTTAATTTGAAATAACAATGTGACTAGGGGTAAATTTGAAACAGGCACAGGGGATTCAGTAAAGAGTCAGAACCAGAACTATGAATATAAAGAATATGTTTTTAGGATTATAAGAAAAGTCTGAATGCAGAGAGTGCAGGGAGAAAAAAATAAGATATGATGTTAGCACTTGGGAATTCAAGAGGATAGGTGGGAGGTTGGTCTGAGTATTTGTCAGACTGGATAAAAAACAAGTCTAATTATTTACTCATATTCAAAGACTCAAATATGTTAACACTTAAATGATGTTTACAAGATATGCCATGTAAACCATTAAGCATATTAATATTAAACAATACAGATTTTAAGATAGGAAATATTATGGGAGACAAAGGGCAAAATTTCATGATGGCAAAATGATCAATAAATCAAGAAAACTGTAACAATTGGGCACTCCACACCCATCTATTCACTTCATCCTGAGAGTGTATCTCCCACCTGGCATTTCCACAATTTCCACACTGGGAGCTGTTTCAAGGGCATGGCTTGGAGGGAGTAAGGTGTCATTGAGACCATCGAGACTGATTACAGTGGTTGGACCCATTTAAGGCCTTTATCTAAACATTTAAAGTTCTGGAGGGCAGTGAGGGGATTCTACTCCTCTTGCAGTCGCCCTAGACAAGACTTCTATGTACGTTCCCCTGCTTATTAAACCTGCCACCTACATAGAGTGGCCTGCTTCTTTCTTCAGCTTCTTCTTGCACTCCATCTATTTGGGGGCTAATTTGCAAAATAATGGTAATTTAATGAAACAAGGAGCTGAGAGATTTTTAGTTTTTCTTTTTGACTTAAAAAAAAAATTGTAGACAGGACCCAAGTAGATATAACATACAATTTTTGAAGGAAAAGGCAGCAAATAAAGTCAGTTTGATAAACACTGTACAATCATGTAAACATTCATGGATGTGTTTAATTTTAAAGAAATAATGAAACTTTTGAATTAATTTAGGTTCACTGAGATGAGAATAAAGCCACAGTTGCTGCCACATAAGGTCTAAAACAGAGTAGGTACCTAGTTGATGGTATTAGGCAATATGTTGATTTTTTGCAGACAAATTGAAAATCTCATATATTCTAAACATAATCTTAGAGTTAGTTGCAGATTGCATCAAGTAACACATTTGTAATGAAATGAATCTTGTGCGTGTTTCTAAGTGATAGCTGTGAGGTTGAGGTGAACGAGTGCCTAAGTGTTGCCTGTGTAAAGGGACACATCTGTGTTGGTCTTCACTGCACCGTTAACTTCCTGTGTCAGAATGAATTTCAAGGCAGGCACACATGCAAAACAGCCTATGACAATTGAAGATTAATTTGTGGTGGAAGTAACTGTTTAGTTTTAGAAGATACAATTTATCTTATAAGCATGCAAATCAAATGTTTCCAAAATAACTTTTGAATATATAGTATCTGCTTAGGTTGTTTTACTATCTTCATATCATCACAGAAACAGATATATTTATTGTTGAATGAATATTTTGATTTTGTAAATGTATCAGTGTGTTTTTTTAGGAAATTTACAAACTTGAGTGCTTATGTTAAAAATTTAATATTTCTTTTTATACCACATTTCATGTTTTTACTGTGATAACTCTTACAGTCACCATGATCAAGATAGATGACTTATTTTGATAAAGAGCTGGTCATGTTTTAAAATATGGATGATAATTTACATTTAGAGGAAAAATCTAATAATAGGCAAATCTTTGCTTTCTAAGATTGGAAAAATTAGTAGGATTCTTGAAACTTTCCTAAGATGCAAAAAAGTATGATCAAATTGCCAACATTACAAACCAAAATGATATATAAATTCTAACTCACAAAGAAACTGTTCCTAATTCTACCTCTATATGTATAACTAATTGCTAAATAAAAATACTATCTTTTGTTTAAGAAGTAAGAAACTGAAATTTGTTTTGAAAACAATAAATGTTTTTTACTAAATCTGGAAGACTGGTTTTATGTAGTTAAACTGATCATCTCCAGAAAATATGTGGCCATTATAAAAACTTCATGTTTATTTATTAGTATCAACAAAAGCTCAAAGTGATTTCTTAAAATTATATGACAGAGAGAAAAAAAAAGGTCTTTTTGAGAGATATGTTTTACTACATCCCCATCTATAAACAACAAAAAAACACAAAGTTTTATATGTGATATTTTTTTCTCATAAAGTTGATTCATAAGGAAAATTACCAAATATTTTTAAGGTTTAAACAAAGTATTTATGCACTCACATTATCTTTAATTTTCACTTTTTCTTCAGTTTAACCTAGGTTCTAATTTCTTACTTTCACTTACTATATCATTTTGTCAGTGATAATAGTAATAAAAACAAATTTTCTATTTAGTTAGGTATGCTTCTCTCTTTTTAGATGTATATTACATTAATTTTTCTCCAGCCCACATTCATTTCACCATTTTAGAGAAAAAAATAAGAATATTAAGAAAATTTCTACTTATCTAAGTTGTATGTATAATGTGTTATGTGTCAATGTAAATTTTTCTACTCTTGTTAAAAATTATAAAAAAAAGTACCTGGCTGGTGTGGCTCAGTGGTTGAGTGCTGGCTTGAGGGTCACTGGCCAGATTCCCAGTCTAGGACACAATGTCAGGCTTGAGTGCCAGGTCCCCAGTAGGGAGCACAGGAGAGGCAACCACACATTGATATTTTTCTTCTTTTCTCCTTCCCTTCACCTCTCTAAAAAAATAAATAAATAAAACATTTAAACATATATTAAAAATTAGCTCTCTTCTATTTTTATGTATTTATTTTTAGTGTTTATTCTATTAGAGTTGTCCCAATTGTTTCCCTTTTGCTCCCCCACCCCGCCCACCCCTCTAGTCCACAGTCAATCCCCTCTGTTGTCTCTGTCCATGAGTCATTCATACATATTCTTTGATTAATCCCTTCCCATTCCTTCCACCATTCCTCCTCATCCTCTTCCCCTTACACAGCAATCAGTCTGTCCCATGTTCCTACCTCTCTGGTTTCATTTTTCTCATTTATTTTGTTCATTAAATTCCAGTTATAAATGAGGTCACATGGTATTTTTCTTTCACCAACTGGCTTATTTCACTTAGCATAATAATCTCCAGTTCCAAGCTATTGTAAATCTTAATTCAGTGTTGTTTTAGACTGTTTTCAACTTTTTGCAAATTAAAAAATAATCTAAATGGTTATAATATGAAAGTTTAGTTATAGCAGCACAATTTATATTTGGAGAATTAATGGAAAATCTGCATTGCAGAACTAGTTAAAAATGTTGACTATATAATTAACAGACATTTCTCTTTTCCTTTCTGTCTATATAGACCTGTTTTATGAAATTAATGGAAAGAAATTTGATGCATCACCCAGTATCCATAATACTACATCTGCAGAGCTCATGAATAACTTCAAATGTATGTGTCCCCCTGGCTCTATTGGTAAGTAACTTTGACAATTGTGCATTGTAAAGAACACTTACCCTGAGGAACATATATCAGGAAACTACTCATTCAGTAATATATTCCTTTTGTTCCTTTTTTATTTCATTTAACCTAACATTTGATTTGTATCCCAATAACTTGAATCATCCTATTGCATCTTTAGATTGCAAAGCAGAAGATAAATTAGTTCACATCCGACCACACTTTGAATGTCTACCAACTCAGAGGAGATTACTCTGCATTATATAATTTCAAGAAAAGTTGTTGCAGTTTGCAGTCAGGTGAAATAAATTGGTTCTGACAATAATATATGTGGTGCTCTTATGTGATGAGGTTAGTTTTAGATATCATCCCAGTGGATGGTATCTAAAAGGACTAAAATGGACTAAAAGATTTGGGCCAATTTAAGAATTATAACCTGGTACCTGCTTGCTTTTAAAATGTATAATACTATATTCCAAAAATACAAAATGTGACATAGATGCAGATAAGTGTGCTTCACATCCCTGCAAGAATGGAGCTACCTGCATTGGCCACTCTGGCAATTACTATTGCCAATGTGAGGCTCCATTTAAAGGTAATGTTCCAAGGGAGAAGGAAAAACAAATGTAATTAGAAAGCATTTCTCTCCCTTGTCTGAACTCATTTCAGTCTTCCAACAACATTATTAGTCCTTCGTTTTCTTAAAGCCATCTTCTAAAGTGACCAACCAATAAACTTTGTTTTTCATCCACTAAAATAATGTCTTATTTTTTATTAGAAAGGCCCCCATTACAACCAAATGATATCCTGAGAAGTAAGAAATATATTAGTGAACTATTATGTTATCTGCATAATTAAATGTCTTTTCTTATTACTTAATTTTTCTTGAAATTCCAAGGTTTTTTAAAATTCACCTTGTAATCTAATCATTTATTTAATTTTTGAAAGTAGATATATTTAATTTAAATTATAATCAGCCATTAACAAATACTTTTCCTTTGGTTTCAATTTTGTTCATACATCTCACCTTCAGTTAAGAAATTATAATTTTTTTCAAAAGCTAAATAAATTTATGATTGCTTTGTAAAATATAGATTTTGATAAATTACTATACAAACTAGCACATAAAAAACACTGGATATTTCCTTAAACTTTAGTAGCTTTTTCTAAGTCACAAAATTTGAAAACTGTATCAGTTAGTGAGTGTATCAGTCAGGGTTTTCCAGAGAAGCAGGGCCAATGAAAGATTATATATATTTATAGATACTATATATATTTTATAGAGATTCATTATGAGGAATTGGGTCACACAATTATGGGGGCTTTGAAGTCCCTCCACCTGCCTTCTGCAAGCTAGAAACCCAGAAAAGTCAGTGGTGCAATTCCAGTCTAAGTCCAAAAGCCTAAGAACAAGGGGAAGCCAATGGTATAAGTAACAGTTCAAAAACAAAAGAAAACCAACACAGCTCAAGTAGGCAGGCAAGAAAGAAGAAATCCTCCTTTCCTTCACTTTTTATTCTAGTCAGACCCTCTCAAATGTGGCTGATTTCCAAAGATACTGGGAAGAGCAAGCTACATTACTTAGTTCACTGATTCAAATACTAATCTCACCAGGAAACAATTTCACAGACCCACCCAGAAAAAAATGTTTAATCTGGACACTCAATGGCTCAGCAAGTTGAGTTAATGAAATTAACTAACCATCATACTTTTTAACTAAGTATAATTAATTTGGATATTTTAAAACTTGTATGTAATTTCTTTAGAAAGTATCTTTTTATAATTATTAATTAAAATATGATTACATGTGTAACTTCAAATATTTTACATCTGTTTAAACATAAAGAGTTATAGTTTTCTTATCCGTTAAATGGAGTTGAAGTTACATCTACCTCATTGAGTTGAATGTAGATTTAATGAGCTGTCATATAAATGCCACATTCCCTGCCAGAAAAGACAAATTTTCATTGTAAATTTAAATACTTTCTAGCCCTAGCTGGCATAGCTCAGTGGATTGAGTTGTGGGCTGTGAACCAAAGTATCACAGGTTTGATTCCCAGTCAGGGTACATGCCTGGGTTGCAGGCCATGACCCCCAGCAACCGCACATTGATATCTCTCTCACTCTCTCTTTCTCCGTCTCTTCCCTCTCTAAAAGTAAATAAATAAAATCTTTAAAAAATAACATAAAATAAATACTTTCTGTAACATATATATGTAAAATCCATACAGTAGACAATATTTTATAATGTTTAATTGGTAGGATATTAATACATATTTAATTATACATCTTTAAAGATAAAGAATAGTCAGTAATCACAATAAAGTTTAAAAAATAAATTTTATTTTAAAAATAACAAAGTTTGCCTGGTGCCTAGATTTTTTTTTCCATGCCACTCCCCAGTGAAAGAAATCAGCGTTTCTTAGACATCTAACTGATTCTAAGACCAGGAGACAAAATGAACAAGTGTGGAGAATATGGTAATACAAGAAACCAAGGAATTACTCAAAAAACAAAACCATGACTGTGTGTCAAAGGGACACTTGAGCCAATGGAAGGCACTCCTGGTGAGGAAAGCTAGAATATTTTGAGCCAGAAAATAAAAGAGGATTTAATTTTTATGCAAAATGTAAAATGAATATTTGTGAGTTCATACTGATAAAAATAAGTGGTTGATAATAAATTGTTGTTTCCCTTCCTCTCTTTCTAAAAAAAAACAAATAGATAATTAAAATAAATAAATAAAAATAAATCCTGTAAAAAGTAATTAGGGAACAATAGAGACATTTTGTAAACAGAATGATTTCAAAAAATTGATGTAAAAACTTTTCACTTTAGAGGTGGAACATAACTCTCCACCCTTAAAGTTTGGGCTACGCATGACTGCCTTTCAAACAGTACTTTATGCAAATCGGTGTTGCAGAAGAGTACATTTATTAGCTTTTTTTTTTGAAAATTTAAAAAATATCTACAGTGGCTTTTTACACATGTGAGTTTGTAAGATACAGTGCTGAGAGTATTTTAAGAATATACCTTGTTCAAATTTTTGTCATTTGGAATGTTTATATTACATTCTTAGTTATAATTTATTAAAACATATGCTAGAGAAAGAAATTTATTCAAAAATGAACTGTGATTTTAAAGCCAATTTATGGGGACAATAGAAAGTAATTAGAAAAAAATTATATATTTACTTTTGTAGACCTGAATAATGCAGCATTTTTATGCATTATAGTTATTAGCACTATAATTACAGATCCTCCACAAATAGCATTACTTTCCCATATAATTTTATTAATGCTACATAGCTTTTGAAAGCTGTAGAATCTTCTTTTTTTTTAAAAAAAGGACAAATAAATACAAAAAATAATTTCCTCCATATAATTTTTTCCTATATGTTGTTCATCCATTGGAGTTAGGAAATAGTTTGATTTAATCTAGGCTCCCTTCCAAATTCCAGTCTTTAAAACTAAAACTACTATCATGTCTTTTGTTCATTTACTACAAAATGAATTTTTCTTTATCTGTGAACACAGAATTTTAATAAATACACATGAGTTTCAGCTTCCCTGATAGATGTAATTATTATGATTTCTTTCAAAAAAAACTAATGATTTTTATGAAAGAAAGCAAGATATGTACTACATACATATTTGGATAACACAATTTTTTATTTTAATTAAAATAAAAAGATATGTTAGTTATTCCCAGTGAGCAATATTTTCATTAACCAGTAAGTTGGTGGGGCCAATCTTTGCTAATGAGGGCACCCTCTGTGCCCAGCACTTCTAAAAATTAGTCATAAATATCAACTTATTTTGCTATGCACAGTGTACTGGGTAGGATTTTTTGTGTTTTCTTGTATGGAACAAATAGAAATATATAAAGCCTCAATGTATGTATATTTTTCCACATACAAAATGCAAAGAAAAATATTAATTATGCAGACATACACATATTTACCTGTTTTTAAGTACACTTAATCATCTTCCCTGCGGAATTAAGTATGACTATATATGTGGTCAAGTTTTACAAATAATAGTTATTATTATTTAAAAAAAAATATATATATATATATATATAATTAATGCCAGCTAGCAGTTCCCAATCAACACTTTTAAATTCTAAATGTGATATCTGTGAAATATAGCAGAAGTGAAGAAACGGTGGAGAGGATGACTGTGTATAAAAAAGTTGCTCCTGACAGGCTTAGGCAGGTTTCTCCTTACCAATGAAGCACCTGATGAGACAAAGTCCATCTCAGAGTTTGAAGTGTTTCCTTAGTATGTGAAGATGACTACAACTTTCAAATTGCCTATTACATATCAGTGATACCTTAATCTATGTTTAGTTAATGCAGTTCTCTATAGAAAACTATAATTGATAAACCCAAAATTTTAAGTGTACATTTACTAGTAACTAACTAAACTGTTGACAATTTTATAATTCATAAAGTGAACCATTTCTATATTGGATTCCATTAAATAATGGAATCCTGGGAGAGAGTGATGTGCATAACATTGTTGTAGCAACAGGCTTTGTATTTTTATCACACTTTGGTGGTAGGAAACAAATTGTTCCCTGGTCTTCTAAAATATAAAAGTTTCCAATATCTAGTACAAAGAAAACAGAGTTTTGATATAAATTACTGTTTAGTTCTCAAGAAAATAAATGCACAGATGAATAAGAATGTCATTTTAATAAGGCTACATATGTGCAAGTTAAGTAGAGATACTGTTTAAGCAAAAGTCTTATTTGCTAAAGCTTTAATGACACAGGTCCCTAAATTTGTAGCAATTAAGATAAAAAGGCAGAAATGGTAATTAGTTATTAAACATGCTTGCAAAAGAAAGAAAAGAGAAAGAAAACTCTCAGCAAATAAAAATGCTTAAGTGTGTTGAAAGTCAGAATAATAATAATGCCATTTTCTGGTTAGGACACTCTGTATGGGGATTTGTAATTAGAAAGCAGATATAAGTGCATATTTTTAAGAGCCCCTGAAGTGAAAAAGACTAGAGTATGAATAATAGAGCAATTAGTTTTCCAGCCTTTACAGGCCATGCCTCAGTCGTTCTTGTGTTGAGTTACAATGGAGAGCTACAAATGCTATAACTTAATGTTCCACTCTATTCTGGGAGGACAAAATATTTGGCTGTACTATGTACATAACCATCTCTAATATTCTGAAATTCTTAAAAAATCAACTATATATTTATTGAATATATTCACAAAATGTCAATTTGATTTAATTCTTTTTAATAAAAGTAATAATATAAGTATTATTTCAGAGAGGTAAAATAAATTGAATGAACTAAAAGTTCTGAGTTTGTAAAAAGATTCCAACAGAAAGAAATAACTAGCCATTTAATTGTTGATGTTGATAATTTTAACTGTTATTTGTTTTGTGTTGCAGTTAAAATAGGAAGTCTGTAATGCATATTGATTTGAGAATCAGTATTGTGTTCACCTTCTTGGAGATTATATCATTACCTTTAATTCAATATAGATACTTAGAAACTGAAGCTATTTAGACACCAGAAAATAGGTATATCTCTGTATTATTTATAATGCAAATTAAGTATATTTTCTTCTTTTATTAATTTCTTCCTGTATAATTTAGAAGCATTTAATATCTTGATCAAATATTTTAATTGCATAATTGTAAATGTATTTCTTGTTAATGGATCAGAAGTAATAGTTATCAATTTGCCTCTATAACCTGTAGACTACTCCATTTGCATAGGTAATTATATTTGACTATATATCTGTAAAAATAGCATATCAAGTGAAAAAATACTGTCATTAACTATAAGTATGAATATATTATATTGAGCATGCTATAGAGTTTAATCAACAAGACACTCTAGTTTCATAGAGTGCCTCAGTATGTGCAGTGATAGAATGACAGGTCTGGAAGATTCAGAGAAATGATTAACTATAGGCTACATTTTATACTAATAACTTTTAATTTGCATTATCAACAGGAAATAATGTACCCTTGACTTTCTAACATATAGGTAAGGTTATAATTAGGTTTCAAATTACAGAGAATGACTAGTTTGCAATGTGTTATAATAATATGAACTCTGTAAAATTGGGAAGTGATGGCACTGATATCATTTTATAAATTAACACTTTTCTTGATTTTCCAGCTATTATTATTCACTTTTAATTTTTACTATTATTTACTACCCTGTCCTCTACTTCTTTATTTTTTCACTGTCTATACTTCTTTTCAGATTGATTAGACCTACCCACATGTCAACCACCTCTTCCCCATTGTGTGGAGAATGGTCTTTTCCCTTTAAATGGAACAAATTATATGTAGTCAATTTCTAAATTGTCATGCAAATCTAAGAACAGTGAATGTTCTGGTAAGAAGTTAAAAATAAAATAAAAGAGGATAGGCACAGGAAAGAGAAAGCATGTGACTTCAAAAGGCTCAACCATGTTCTGTGTAGCCAGAATTACCCTGACAGCAATGCCATTGGACTGTTAAACACAGTCCGAATCAGAAACGTTATCTAAGGAATACCAGGGGAGATGGAAAGCCATGGATCTGGAAAAGCCATAATCAAATGTACATTTTGAGAGATTACTCTACATTATAAAATAGAACTTGATTTCTTATTTTTTTAGAGTGAAATTACATACTGGTGGTAGAGGAAAAGTTAAATGCTTACAATATTCAAGCTGTTATTTAAAGATATGGAGAAAAGTTTTGAGGTAATTAGATGATTTCAGAAAATATTTAGGTAACAAACCAAACAGATTAAGCTTTTAAGGTATTTAGATGTGTGGTGTGAAGCAAAGGAAAAATCATACTCAGATGCCCAGGGTGGAAAATTAAGTTATTACTCTGAGTCCACAGGAGTAGAAGACTGTTTAATGAAAAGGGAAATTAGCAGAGTTTCAGATATACTGAGTTTGTCAGATTATATGTTATTAAAGTTAAACTCTCCCTTAAGTAGTCCTAATTTGTGCATCTGGAGCATAGAAGAGAGTCCTGGAAGGAGTGTAGTTTGCTAAGACACCGGCTAGGGAGAAATATATAGAATGACAAAGGAAATAGTGATCAAGACAGCACTGAGGGAAAAAAAAAAATCCAAGGAATGAATAGAAGAGGGAATACAATGAGAACAAAAGGAAAAAGCAAGGAAAGAGAGGGGTTTGATTAGAAAGAAATAGTAAGAAAATGTCAAATATTGTTGAGGAGTCCAGTACAATTTAGTGTGAAAATGGTCCAAAATTACTATTAAAGGGGACTCAATTAAAATTATGAAAATTTTCTAAGAACATTTTCAATGAAATTTAGTAGTTGATCATTGAGTTGAATGGAAAGTAGGGAATATATAGATGGAATTGGGAAGGGGAGGTAGAAAGACTGGATTACCCATTGGTAGTATTTAGTAGATAAAGAAGGAGATAGAAGTTTAAAAGGATAGAATGTAAGATGAGAAAGACCTAAACCTCTGAAATTTCCATTGGTTCATGGGATATATGGATAGTTTCCACTTGCCTTTCTAGATATACTCTATGTCAAAGAACTAAACTTATTATGTACTTTTTTCTTGCTCATTTGGAGTTTGGCAAATGAGAACCTAGTGTGTAATGAGAGGAAAGGAGGAGTACACAAGATATTTGTTCCTTCAATTCCCCTTGTGGACAAGCTAGTATGTCCCTTTACTGATTATCATACTTTTCCTAGGACAGTGGTCTCCACACAGCCTCTCTCTCTATTCACATAGTTTCAGGTTCTCATACCAGCTCACCCAACACCTTTAGGAGAAATGAGAGAAAATACTCCACTCTGCCCTGGTTGGTGTGGCTTAGTGGATTGAGCCCCGGCCTGCAAACCAAAGGGTCACCAGTTTGATTCCCAGTCAGGGCATATGCCTGGGTTGCAGACCAGGTCCCCAGTTTGGGGTGCATGACAGGCAACCACACATTGATGTTTCTCTCCCTCCCTTTCTCCCTCCTTTCCCCTCTCTCTAAAAATAAATAAGTAAAATCTTTAAAAAAATACTCTACTTTGTCTCTTTGGAGTCAGCAAACTTATTGTGCATTTATAAGTAGTCTCACATTAAAAACCTCTTCAGGTTTCCTCAAGTGTGCCGTCTCATTCGTGTCAGGATCCAATGATACCTTTTAATCTTTGTGTACTCATGGGGTGATTTTAGTATAGGAGTAGAGACTAAATCTATAGGAAACAAAATAGTTACTAGATTGGGCAATGGCATATGGTAAGACAGATCTAGAAATTTGGTGATAATGTTAGCTGTATAAAGGAAGAGGGACAGATATGCAAAAATTTAAAACGAAATTAACTAAGTGGAAGATAAATGAAGATATGTTTAAGAATTTAGAGAATTAACAAGAATTGGGGAAGTTATCTGATGACACCTATTTTCCCTGGAATTCAGAAGTGTAGTTATTTTCTGTGAATGGCAGGAATAGTAACAGGATTGAGAATTCAAGGAGACTGGACACTGTTTGACATTTAATTGAATATGCATTTCCCTGAAAGCTTATGATACATTGACTTTTTTGAAAATGATATTTCTAACCACATTGTTCTATAGGAGCTGGTATGCTGAGGAGAGGGAGCATCTACCTAAACCGGAATCAGAGACTATTCTTGGAATGAGAAATTCTACTCTAGAATTTCTCATTCTACTCTAGAATGAGGAATTTATGAAAATGCAACTCAGATGCTATTTGGCTTTGAAAATATAAAATAGGAATTCATAACTATTGGCAAAAAAACTTCTCAGCTTGGGGGGAAAATCATTTGAAGAATGATAGAGAGAAGCTGAAAGATAATATGGAAAGCTAAACAGAGACAAATAGACAAACAATGCAGATGTACCTAAGGGACATAAGCTGGCTGAACTTTTGGCACACTTGTGGTTTGCTGCTTTAGCCGATGCATTCTTATTGTATCAGTGCTGATCCTATTGGGGTTCTGTCTCATTTTTCAAAAAAAAAAGGGGGCATCCATTGTAAAAAATTAGGCAGTATTGAAGTTTAATAGATGCAGTAACAGAAGAGGGGCACAGAGAATAAGAGAGTTAGATTAATCCAGAACTGAGGATATACAGAGAAAATGATATTGGTTTGGGTGTCATTGAATAAGTGAAATTCAGTCCCACTTCTTGACTCTGGAGTTTCAGTGATAAGGAAAAACTGCTGCCCTGAAGATGGCTGAAAGCAGTAAGACAGAACCACAAGGGAGAGTGTTTTAATAAGGCAAGAATGCAAAGGAAATGTTCACTAAATATAGGGAAGGTTGTTTATTATGAAAGGGTTAAGACGACAAGGTTAGGAAGACAATAGCAATGGGAAATTGGTTCATGAGAGAAGCATGGAGTTAAATAGGAATGAAGGGATTAGAAAAAAAGCAGAAATTAACCCTGAAGGCTCCTAGTAACAGTGGAATCATATATAGACATAGCATTCCTCAGGTGACAATTGCAAACTGAACACATTATAAAAATAAGAGTGAGAGAAGTAGGCAGTAAACCTGAGGGTATCTTCTGTCTGCACTGAAGGAAGTTCTTTAGGCTGATGAGAGATAGTACCAAATGGAAATTCTGATTCATAAGAAGACATGTAGGCCTTGAAAATAAGATATATCTTGGCAAATACAATAAATAATTTTATTCTTTTAATTTATTTAAAGCACATACAACTGTTTTAATGCAAACTTTATAATAATTATTGAATTTATAACATAAGTAACTATAACATATGACAATAATAGTACAGCAAATGGAACTCTGTAGGTGTAATATTCTTATATCTTATGTGAAATAGTATAAAATAAATCTAGACCATATAAATGATATTCTAAAGAGCAACAATAAAAAATAATGTAAACAGATATGGCTACAGTTAAAATCAATAGAATAAGAAAATTATTTAACTAACCAAAAATGAAACAGGAAAATGTATAAAAGCAAAACTGAAACAAAGAAAGAAGAAAGAAGAGAGACAGAGAGAGAGAGGAAGGGAGGGAGGGAGGGAGGGAGGGAGGAAGGAAGGAAGGAAGGAAGGAAAAGAAAGAAAATGGGACAAACTGAGAACAAAAGCTAAACAATGGGCATAGATCTAACCACAGCAGAGACATTAAATGTCATGGGCAAAAACAAAATCCAACTGAGGTTTACACTGTTCAATAAAATTAAAAACAAAACCTGACTTTATTTTGTCTCAAGAAATGCATATAAATATAAAGGAATGAATACAATAATGAATAGATAAATGTATACCATTTTTAAAAGCATACAAATGTGATAAAATTATATTTGTAGCAGAAAAAAAATATATTCAAGACCAGAATAGAAAATAAATATCATAGTAATAATAGGTCAATTCATTAATAACTACAGCCAACAACATCTAGAGCAGCAGAATCTTCCTGTCAACACACAAATCCATGAGAAATAATAATAGATTGCTGTTGTAAGTCTTTATGTAGATTAACTTTTGGTAACATAAAAATAATTGAAACAGAAATTGTTATCTAGAAGTGAAGTGCTCTCATAACTAAAACCTAATATATGTGGCATTGGGATGATTTGAGGAAGAGGATGCAAAGACAGTGAGGCAATTTTAATGAAGAGCGATCAGGAAATTGTTTTTAGAGGTTGGAAAAGTGAGAACCCTGTTTTATGTTGACCACCTGTGTTGACATGGAAGATAGACAACATGACCTCATCGACTTGACATGAAGGCCAGCAGGGAAAAATGTTGAAATTGCCAAATGGCTTCATTTAGTGGCCAATGATAAAATAGGAGAAGGAAGAGATGAGCTAATGATGAGATTGTTTTTCAACCAGATTTTAGAAATATATTTTTAACCCAGGACTGCTGTGTTGGAAAATAAATGTGATTGTTATTTCTAGACTCTGCAGCTGGCAAAAGACTTTCAAAGTAGACTCAAAGCAATGATCAAATCCAGGAAATTATCAGTAAAACTGGGCTACATGGGAAATATATTGAAAGCTGTGTTTTTATACTCTTTGTTAGGACTATAGAATAATTTAAAGCAGAGACATGTAGACAGCAATGTAGCTAGACAAAAATCCTTGAAAAAAACCTTAAGC
Organism: Phyllostomus discolor; assembly: GCF_004126475.2. NCBI lineage: Eukaryota > Metazoa > Chordata > Mammalia > Chiroptera > Phyllostomidae > Phyllostomus > Phyllostomus discolor. The sequence continues at coordinate 131,983,363 of NC_040906.2, read as the reverse complement.
ACCTAGCCCAACTAATGTGACAAGGTAGAAAAGGCATAATTCAAAGAAATGTGTGAGTCTGGAAGCAAGCAAGCTGAGAAAATCACTCTGTTGTAAACAGCTTTCAGAATAGGCATCATAGAAGCACAATGGGCCAGTCGTCACTGCATACCTCCCTGCCTCTGCCCCCTTTTGAGTGTGTGTCCATTGCATTGTTCTTGTCTCTGCTTCAGCTTTGTATATTAACTATATAAGTGAGAAGATAAATGGTCTCTTTAATGTGTAGATCTTTGAATCAAGAAAAGCTATGCCTAAGCACTAAAACAGAGGCATTATAATCAAGTAGACTCTTCTACATATGGACTTAATTTAAATAATGATAGCCTATATTTTCAGCTAATTCTAATAGAACAAAACATTTGTGGGTTAAAAGAGTTTTCCCCAAGGGGATGTGATTTATAGTGAGAATAATCTTACATACTATCTTAAAATGGCCAATGATAATAATGATGATGATTTTGTCAGCTGGAGCTAGTTATCCATGCTTGTGTCCATGTGGCTGCCCATATGCTTAGCTTAGACTTCCTCACAGCATGGTAGTTCAAGGGTAATTAGATCTTTTTCTTTAAGTCAGATGTTTTCTTAGCAGTAGTTGTTCTCAAATAGAGATGATTTTGTCCCTCCAGGAGATATTTGGAAAAGTCTAGAGATGGTTTTCATTGTCCCAACTGGAGAGATGAGAGGGACATCTAGTGATTATATTATGGGTTGAATTGTACCCTCCCAAAATTAATGTTGAAGTCCTAACCTGAAGTACCCCAGAATGCGACCTTATTTAGAAATAGAATAGCCACCTTATATATGGTTTCACTTTCCATGGTTTCAGTTACACATAGTCAACAATAGTAGAAAATAATAAATGGAGATTTCCAGAAATAAACAATTCATTAGTTTTAATTTGCAAGCTATTCTGAGTAGTGTGATGCAATCTTTCACTCCTTCATCCTTCCCAGGATGATAATCATCCTTTTGTTCAGTGTATCCACATTGTACAAATATATGCTATCTACTAGTCTTTTAGGTATCTTGGTTATTGAATCAAAATATCATAGTATTGTTATGCTTGTATTCAAGTAACCATTATTTTACTTAAAAATTCTACATTCATGTAACTTTTTACAGTATATTGTTATAATTGTTCTAATTTTATTATTAGTGTTAATTTCTTACTATGCCTAATTTATAAATTAAACTTTATCAGATATATGTGTATAGAAAAAAAAATATATATATAATGTAGTTTTTGGTACTATCCTTGTGTCAGGCTCACTCGGGGTCTGAGAAAATACCTCCCACAGAATTGGAGTACTACTGTTGGGTCATTTCAGATTTAAGTAGTTAACATGAAGTCGTTGGTGTATGATGGGCTCCTAATCCAAAATGACTGTGGTCCTTATCCAAAGGGGAAATTTAGACACAGGCACACAATGAAGAAGATCATACTATGAGGATGAATGTACTAAAAGAAAACCAGCGCTTCTAGAAAGCTATGGAATGCCAAAGATTGCCAGCAAAGCACTGGAAGCTAGGAGGCAAGGATGAAACATATGCTCTTTCAAAATCCTCACAAAGAACCAATCCTATCAGCACCTTGATCTTGGACTTCTGGCCTCCAAAACTATGAGACAATGAATTCCTGCTGTTTAGACAACCAAGTTTTTGGTGAAGTCTTAGCAAACTAATACACAGTAGAAGCAAAAGATGTTATAAAACACTTTATAATGAATAAAATAGTCATATACAAAAAAACATATGTGGTAAAAATGTCAATATTGATAATATTGAGAAACCTGCTCTTAGAGCCAGTATTTCTAAAAGAAGAAACTAGAAACTCCCAGTCTCTTAAAAAAATCTGTGCTCCAAAATTGATAAAGAAACACTTTTGCTTTGTTTCATTAAGCAAGCATTCACAGGGCTCACCCAGATTTGAGAAGAGGGGTTGTAATTATTTCATCTGCTCTTGTCTACTATATGGGCCACAGCTTATTTATATTTCATCTACATGAGAAATACATACTCTTAAAAGCTGAAAATGTCTATGAAAAAATTATAAAGCATCTTGGAGAGAAATGAAAAAAGATTTATAGAGATGAAAAATATAACCTCATCATACATTAAAAGAATGAATATGGTTAAGATGATCTATAAATTCAATATAATGCCTATTATAATAAGAGTAGTTTTTTTTTGAAAAATTGATGACCTGATTTAAAAGATGGATATGTATGAACTTATGACAAAAACAAACTTCTGAATAAAAGAACAAATCTAGAGAAGTTATACTATTGGACTTCATAACTTAATATCAAGAAAGTGTTTTATCGGAAACAAGGAAGGAAGGAAGGGCAGGAGGGAGAGAAATCTATCAGTAAAACAACTGATCAATCAAAAATAGAACCACAGTGATATAATTAGTTTATTTTGCAAAATGAATCTGAAGCAATTTAATAAGAAAATGAAAATCTTTTCAACTAATGGAAATGAAGTAAGTAGACATTTATGTAGAAAAAATTGGCATTGACTTCTACTTCATACCATACACAAAACATTAATTTTAGATCATTGATCTTCATGTAAGTGTTAAAGCTATGAAGCTTCCAAAAGAACACATGAGAGAACCTCTGATCTAGGCAGAGGCTTTTATTTATTAGAAAATGCAAAGAGAGCATTATACAAAAAAGAAAAAAGATAATTCAGATTAATCAAATTGAAAATATTTGCTTACCAAGACACTATTAAGAAAATAGATAAGCATGAAAGAAAACAAAACACAAGCCAACTTCTACTGACAAAAGACTTAAAAGTAGAATACATGTAGAGTAACCTTAATTCAATAATATAAAAACAAAAAAATCTAAAAATAATGTACAAATTACTGAAACCAATATTCATTAAGGAAGATAAGCAAAAGTGAATAAAAGTTTCTTGCTATAATTAATCATCAGTGTAAAGCAAAATAAAACTAAAAATGGATACTCCAAAATGTCTAAAATTAAAAAAGAAGTTATTGAAAAGGTAAGTAATTAAAATTCTTATACATTAATGATAGAAATATGAGTTGGTTGACAGGAATAAAATGAAAACCAATGATAAACAGTTTGGAAGTTACTTTTATTAATTTTTACTTTTTATTGTATTTTCCCATTACTATGTACCCGCCATACCCCCAAGAGTTATTTCTTTTTCTTTTTTTGCCTTTTTCCCTTGATCCCTCCACCCCCACGTCTGTGCCCCAGCAGTCTTAGTTTTAAAATTAAACATATATCTAAGGCCAGCAATCAACTCCTAGGAATATAAGCAAATGAATTGAAAGCATTCATCTACAAAAAGCACTTACAAGAATGTTTATAACAATCTTGTTGATAGTAACTAAGACCTAGATGCAAGCCAAATGTCTGCCAACACCAAATTATAAAATAACTAGTAGCATGTATATACATTGGGCTATTTACTCAGGAATAAGAATGCTCAAACTACTAATACACAAGAATATCTCAGAAAAAAATGCTGAACAAAAAAGCTGGATTAAAAAGGCAAGTACATTGCAAGACTTCCCTTATGAGAGTTATCAGCTAGTCAAAAAAATCAGAAAAGTGATAGTTTCCAGGAACAGCATTGATCACAAAGGGAAATGGACAAATTGTCTGACATAATGAACATGTTCTAAATCTTTTTTTAAAGATTTTATTTATTTATTTTTAGAGAGGGAAGGGAGGGAGAGAGAGAGAGAGAGAGACATCAATGTGCAGTTGCTGGGGGCTGTGGCCTGCAACCCAGGCATGTACCCTGACTGGGAATCGAACCTGCGATGCTTTGGTTCTCAACCTGACATGTTCTAAATCTTAAATAAATATGTGTGGGTTAAAAAGTGTGTACATTTGTAAAAACCCATCCAATGTACACTTAAGATTTATTTTAAGTAAAACTTAGCAAAAAAGACTATTAATTAATTTCTCATTAGTAGTTTTGCATTCTGCAGTTATTTGGTTAGCAATTCTAAAGCATGTTACTGTGTGTGAGAAACAAGCTAATTAACAAATATGTTATGAATTGCATGTATTCTCATGAAACTTATTCTTTTTTGTCTGCATGTAGATCAGTCTTTATGCACAGATATCAAAGTATATGTGTGTATGCATATATGTTTACTTATATCTATGTATATAGAGACATATGCATGTAATTCCTAAGTCTACCCATTGATATTTGAGCAGTTTTATCACCCAGATCTTCACTTGATCTTAGCCAAAAGACTCAGGGGTGATCACCCAGGTCTTGATATCCAAATATCATTCTTTTCTTAAAGACACATGGCTTTTTAAAGAAAAGACAAATGTCAAGCCTGAGGAAGGGAAAATATAAGATAAACCATAAAATATTTTTACATGAAAGAATAAAATACTCAAAGAAAAATAGAATTTATCAAATGGATATGGAAGGATCTTCCTGAGAATAACTTCCATTGGCTAAATAAAAAACTGAATATTAAAATAAATAATGGAGTTAAGGGATTACAATTCATTTAACAATAATAATTGATGCCTTATATAAATACATAATGAATTGAAAATAGGCAAGTGCTAGGGGAAGCACAAATGGAATGCTCTTTATTATATCAGAATATCAGCTAACATGTATGAAAGTACTGGTAGAGTTATAAAATTGTCAGTGGTTACTAGAACTAATTGGTGAATGATTTATGAAATATGATATGTTCATAGTCTCAAAATAGCTTTTCAAAACTACTTAAATTCAAAAAGAAAAATTATGTTTTCATTGAAATAACATTACTAATAGTGGAAAAAAACTTAAAATAGCCCAGGAAATGATGTACTGAGGACACTGTATAATACCTCTGTTACATTACTTTTAAAGATACATAAAACCTGAATTTAAATCAGATGACATCAGATAAGCCAAAATTGACAGGCACTTTACAGAATGACTGCCCTGCAATCTGCAAAATGTCATGGTCAAGAAAGAACAAAAAAGGATAAATAACTGTTCCAGAATAAAGAAAATCAGAACTAAATTCAGAATTGATCTTAGTATTGATTCTGACCAGGGAGATGAGAGTGATTAGCAGTAAAGGATTTTATTGGGGCTATTGTGAACATGGCCCCAAATTGTGAACAGGGTCTAAGAGTTAGATAATAGTATTTGATTTCAATCATTTTACTGTGACTGTGTAAGGAATAACATTGTTTTAGAAAATACACAATGCAATGATTAAGGGTAAATGGCCATAATATTTTAAAAATTTATCTCAAATGGTTTACAAAAATAAATTCATATGGTATAGATAATGTAACATATCATAGAAGTGCATATAATATAGATAAATAAAAATAAAGAGGAAATATTAATGCAAATATAGCAAAATATAAACATTTTGTAACAACAAAAAGTATTGGAGTTTCTAGTCATATTTTTAAATTTTTCTGTAAGATATAAACAATATTAGAAAGTTAAAAATTTATATTAATTCTCCTTGGTGACTACCATGCATTTATATTTGGTAGAATGAAACAGACAAATAATAAATATGTGACAATGTTGAAAGCTTCTAAGGAGGCAGAGCAACAAAACAGCCATCACTGGGACTGCTGGCAATGAAAAATGGTAAATCTAGTTTGAAAAATAATTTGGCAGTTTATTATAAGTTATAAAAAACCCATACCATATGAACCAGCACTCAAGTATATATCAAGTGATGGAAAACTATGTTCACACAAAAACCTAAATGCAAACATTTATAGTGTATGTTTACACTTTTTTTTATGTTCACCAAAACCTGGAAACAACTGACATGATTTTCAACAGGTCAACTGATAACAAATTCAGGTATAACCATACAGTGGTAAATTGCTCGGCAATAAAAAGGAATGAATTATTGATTAACACATACTGATGAAACTTAACTGTATGTTGCTATGTGGAAGAAACCAGACACAAAAGATGACATGATTCAATTTATATTCAGGAAAAGGCAGAACTTGAAGGACAGAAAGCAGATTGATGGTTGCCAGAAAGTTGAGGGATGGAGTATTTAATGGGGCATTCCAGAGAATCTTTAGGGTGATATCATTTTCTATATGGTATTCTGATGGAAGATACATGAATGTATACATTTGTCAAAATCGATAGAAATATACAATACATTGTGAACTTTACTGTAGCAAATAAAAAAAAACAAAATCAACCAGAATATCAGAGGATCCAATCAGAATTCATTACAAATGTGTAACGTAACCTCACTAAAATCAAGTGGGAACAAATGGAGTGTACCTAAATAAATTTGGAAAACAGACTTTTGACTCGTTATAGCATGTGTCCCCAACCTCTGGGCCACAGACAGGTATTTATCCATGGGACTATGAGGGAAGCTCACCTGAGCTCCACATCCTGTCTCTGCCCTAGCCACAACCCAGTGCACAGCAGGAGGTGAGCTGCAAGAGCAAGTGAAGTTTTCCTGAGCTCTGCCTGCTCACAACCCCCAGCTTTGCCTCCTGTCCACCCCACGCCTATCCGTGGAAAAACCAGTCTCTGATGCAAAAAGTTTGGGGACCACCGGTTATAGTAAAGGTTAAAATATTTGTACAAAAACACTATACTCTGGTAAATTTTTATTCACAGAAGTAAAGATAGCAATTCTGAAACTGATGTATACTAGGGTTGAATGAGTAGTAAGTGGTAAATAATGAGAACCAAGCTACTCATTGTCAGAGAAAAACATAAATAAAAACAAGTGAGAAAGGCTAGAACAATTCCTGTGGTCATTAATTAGTGAGAGATACCTGAATTAGCCCTTGTTTTTGGATAGTATTTTCCAAAGGGCTAAGTGGACATTTTGGACTGTGCTGTCCTAATTTTAGCTACAGATACAGGGACACAACATAGGCCCATAAAATAGGTTCTTATTTGTAGTCTATCCTTCTGTGCACAAATGTCTTTCTACATGTTTACCTACATCTTACCACCGTTTCTTTGCTTATTTGCTCTTGTGTCTCTCTTACCTGGAAACTCTAAATTATTTTTATTTCTCTCTCTTTCTTTTTCTTTCTCTCTTTTCTTCCTTCCTTCCTTCCTTTTTCTTTCCGCCTTCCCTCTTTCTCCTCTTCCTTCCTTTCCCCCTTTGTTCCTTTCTTCCTCCCTTTCTCTTTCATTCTTTTTTCCTAGAAGATGCCTGCAGTGGACTTCAAGACTACATTATTCAACTTACCTGAATTAGTTATAATACACCTAATATTATTCTTGTTTCATTTAATAAACCAACAATGGGTAGAATTAGATAATATACATCAAGTAAATTCAGAAAATATTTGGTAAGACTTTGAATGAAATAAGTATCTGAAGAAGTCTTTTTCCATCTCTGTAAAGAAAGACATTGAAAATTATGAGATGGTCATAGAAAGATAATGACTGATGAAAAATTGGAGACAGTGATTCAGGATTGCATAATAAAATGAATAAGGCAAATTGAAGTACTTTAGGGACAATTTAACTATTTAGAATGTTCTATTTACTAATAATTTAGTAGATAAAAATATATTTTCAAAATATAGCTTGTATACAAGTGACTTGTACTAATCTTGAGATACTTGTTTTGAAGGGTCACTGCCCTGGGGTGTCTCTTATAATGATTTTTCCTTTGTGCCTTACTGTACCCTTTGCAGAGTTTCATTAAAACATGCATTTTACTCATGAACATATATCTGCCATGTTATTTAAAACTCAAGATCCGTGAGGCCTGGAATTGTTTTTTCTTCTTGCCTGCTTGAATGGTTGGCTCCACCAGACTACCAGTCATATACCATGTGCATTCACTGTTTATTTGCTGAATAAAGAATTCTGTTTCTTACTTGAATAACTTATATTCCCTAAATTTATAGTGGCTAAATAGATAAAAAGATAGGGGTCAAATGTCACACATATATCAATAGCAGAAATGTTCATATTTTTATATTCCTTTAAATTCATTTAAAATTAATTTTTTGTCACTACAGAGATTTTAGTATGTAGGATATGCATTTTCCTCTATGTTCTTTTAAATAGGTGATATATAATTGTTCTATCTTTTTCATTTGATGGTTTATACATTTAATATAATAGACTCAAGAGAACTAAGACCTCATAATTTTCTATGGCTAAATCTGATTTATCAAGTATACATTTTGTGGGTTATGAATATTGATTTTTAATGTTATGATGGCACAGACATGTACTGTAAAATCTCTTTAGTAATTCAGCCCCTAAGATATTCAGAACACACTTTCTATATATTTAAATGTGACTTAATATTTCTAAAAATATAGTAATGTTTTTCATATATAAGAAGAAGAAGAATATTTTTATTATTTAAAAATGAGATGTAGGAGTTTATTTGCTTCAATTTGAAGCCGTAACCTGAATTCACTTTTAAACACCCTGTTTAAGGATTTATTCCATGAAATTTCTGAAACCAGTCATTTGACTGATAATACTCAAAGTATGCTTAGAGTTGCAAAGGTTAGCATGCTAACCTTTGTCAAGGTTATTAAAAAGTCATTTTGGAGAACATTCAAACACAGTGAATGTTAGTCCCTAGAACTTTACATTTGGGCTATTTATCAAAAGACATGCATATATGCTTGTATAGAATCACATGGGATAAACAAAGTAATAAGTTCCATAAAAACTTATTATTTTCAACTGTTAGGCAACTCAGAGATCAAATATAAAGCAAAAATGAATTTCTCATTTAAGATTATTTACATGAAGCTACTTGAAACTTCTTACACTAAAAAGAGGTTTAAAAAAACTGAACAGTATGAGGAGCTTTAAATCTCCACTGAGATTTAATCCCCAAGGTCTGTGCCAGGAGGCCAGACAAGGGCATGGCTCCCCTAGCTGATATAAACAGTTCATGTCTCAGTTTCCTTACCTAAAAATGGAAGTAACAGTACCTACCCACAGGTTCTTTGTGAGGATAATATGAGCCAGCATAGAAAAGTCATTTAAAACAGTATCTAGTGTGTTTTAATTCCAAGTGGTTATTATTATTATCTAACACATGTGTTAGAATTTGCCTTATACTGATTCTGTATGCCTCACTAGAGAATCAAAACATATATACCTAAACATACACACAAAAGAAATAACTTTATTACATTGCCATCTTTATTTATTTACTCTGAGTAGAAGTTTATAGAACCTACCAGTTTACATTTATGCCCATTTGCCAAAGTTAAAGTTAGTTCTGTAAAATGTGGTGACAAAGCAAGTCCACTTGGGAGGGTAGAGTTGATGTTAAAGAAGAAGACTGGGCTGATGTGGCAGGAGGGGCCTCTTCCAGTCCTGACTAGTTTTTGTTTTTCAAACCTTTAACCTCACCAACCATTTTTCTTTCATTAAGATTGTTTAATTTATTGAACTACTATGTACCATATTTTTATTTGAAATTTGAATTTAAATATCACAGGAGATAAATTCTTGAAAATTTTCATCCTATCAGGGCTATTAAAGCATGGGCTTGGGGAAATGACTCGGCAAGGATCTAGGAGAAGCTCTTGGAATGTGTCCCCCAGTGGACGCTTACTGTTCTACTTATAAAAAGATTTTGTCATTGAACTAAAGGACTTTGTTTGCCTGTGTGCATCAAGGACCAATAAAATGCAAACAGAAGTTTGCAGAGTTGGGGTTGTGGGCTCTGGTGGGTGCCAGGTAAGGTGTAGTTGACTATTGCACCATGTCTTGATGTCAACCTGGCATCTTTCTGTCTAGTTTTATGAGGTGGTTGCTCATAGGGTCATTCTGCTTGTATGGACCTGAGGCTGAAATTCAACTGATGTCAAGATGTTTGTGATCTTTAGTTTGACCAAAACTCTCTCCTCTTGATCAACAGACCTAAGGCTTTATTCTTAAGAGTTTGATGCTGACCAGAACCTGATGTCCTAAGGGCTTAATAATTAAAGGAATAGACATGTAGTATGTAATGGTGCAAAGCTATCTGAGTGGACAAAAGTAGCTTAAATTAAGGAAAAAGTCATACTAATGAATGAAGTTCCTGTGCAGTTACAATTTTATGTTGTATTTCAATGACTCTCCATCCCATAGTGTGCAATGTATCATAGCAATGGGAAGTACTAGTGGATTGCCATCTTCCAAACCTGACTGCTCCTAATTTAACTGCAAGTCAGCATCTTGCCATTTGTATTCTGGAATCAAAATGGATAGTACTAAAAATGTAAATTTGCATACCAACAACTTTCTCTTATATTTGGTCTTAACATATTGTTGATGGTCCTATTGCTACTGAGGACATAAAATAGACTTGACTATTAATGGTATTGTGGTCCTTGCCAATAAAAGGTGGTTGGCATTTACCTGAGAATAACCAACCACTTTACATCAACAAGGATCTACTGAGACTCAATAGGCATGTCAGTTCACATTATGAACAAGAAAATATTGCCCTATGATATTGTAACAGCTTTCCTGAGATACAATTCATACATCATGATATATGCCCATTTAAAGTATGCATTTAAGTGGATTTTGGCACATTCACAGACTTGAGTAACCATCACTGCAACCTAATTTAAGAACAGTTTATCACCCCGAAAAGAAACCCTGTACCCTTTAGCCATCACTCCTCATCTCCCTCCCTCCTTCAACCCTAGGCAACCACCAATCTGCTTTCTTCCTCTAAAGATGTGCCTATTCTGGACATTTAATGTAAATGGCATTATATAATATTTGGTCTTTTTTAACTGGTTTATTTCATTTAGCAAAATTACTGATGATGCAGGATTAATGCCTGTTAGTCTCCTTTTTTTTTCTTTAAGTATGTCTTATCTCTTTTTTTGTTTGTCTCACTGTCCTCAATGACTGTATTCTTTTGTTTAAAATAGATATTTTCTAGTATATGATCTTGATTTCTTTGTTTATACTCATAACCATATACTGTAATGTGTGGATGGCTAAATTTTTTGTAAAATTTATGGAACAAAAATTAACCAGACAAAAACACTGGAAAGTGGTGGTGAGGCTGGTTTAAGAAATATGACTTTCAATTATATTTCTTTAGAAACACAAGTGAAGAAGAAGAGGAAAAAGGGGTAAAAAATATTTCTTCTACCCTTCTGTTGGGAAAGTAACACCACAAAGCTTTTATTATAGAGGATTAAAATATTCCTTTTTGTTTGACATTATTATCAATGGATTGCTTATCTAAAAATGTACAGTGTATTAAAATAAAATTTTAATAAAGAAATTGCCAGGTTAAAGAAATACAGCACTTGGCCTTTCTTGGTTTGTTCTCACTTTGTCTTACATGTGCAGTATACAACTTTTTCTGTTCCTCAGTGTGTATGCATTGAAATAATCTAATAAGACTTCTCTTTTTTATTTCCAAAAATTCATACAGGTAGTTAAGTTTACTTTTTGTACCTATGCTTTTTTAAATTAAAACTTAAGCCAAGACTTCAAAAAGGAAAAATTAGCATTACAATTTAAAAACTAGAATTCAGAACAATAAACATATAACCAATACACGCAGGGTAAAGCGAAGTCTTTTGTCATGATGTGAATGATCAAAGAAGTCTTGGATAGAAATAACCAGAGCAGCTTAAATAAAGGCCAATTTAGAGGAAATAGATCCTCAACCATGCAGTTTCAGTAGAGGAGTAGAACATGGTCTTTAGAAAAGCTTATAAACCCTCATTCACATCAAAGCACTTTGTCTTTTGTTGAAATATGTCCCCAAGAAATTCATATATTGACATTCTAACCTTCTGGTAACTTCTGGTGACCTTGTTTGAAAATAGGGTACCTGCAGATACGATTAATTCAGAAAATAAGAGTAATGTGAGATTTTACTGGAGTAAGGTAGACCTCTATTCTACTAGGGCTGATATGCTTAATGGATGGGAGCCTAATGTGGAAAGATTCGGGTAGAGAGCAGTGTGAGCTTCTGTGAGTGATGGGATCCTAAAGGTAGCCAGTAAACCACCAGAAGCTTAAAAAAAAAGAAAAGAAAAGAAAAGAAAAGAAAAGAGAAAAGAAAAGAGAAGGTAACAAATTCTCTCTTGTAGCCCTTGGAAGGAACTTACCCTGCTGAAACCTTAATGTTGGACTTCGAGCTTCCAGAACTGTGAAATAATAAACTTCTGTTGTTTTGTCCACCAGTTTCTGGTACTTTGTTACAGCAGCTCTAGTAAATTAATATATAAAGTATACATTTGTGGTAGCATAGTGTATTTTTTCAATCATGAAAAAGGGACATAAATGGTCTCTCATTTCTAGTTTAAAGTACAAGTACTTTTTATCGATGTCCTTACTGCCAAAGACCACCAGAAGCTCACCTGTAATTGAGCAAAATTGAATTTCCTGACTCCATACAATAAAGAAAATCACACCATAGGACATTTTGGTGAGAGAGTTTTAACAGATGCTTGACATAGGATTTGGGCTTGTGTTCACTAAATTTGGAGATGCTTGCAAGGAAGTCTGGTTTTCACCTACATTGTATTATTAGAGACTGTAATATTTCTATGATTGTTAACTAGAAGATGGGAGGAACAGATCAGGATAAAGCTGTAACTGATAAAGGAACAGTGGAAAAGTCAAGAAGAAGGAAAGTTTAACCATTTTGTTATTGGACAGTATTCTTAGTCTGTAATTGGACAGACATAAGTGTGGAATGACCTTATTTTTATCTTGCTCCTTCATGGACACAGAGAGACTTTCTCTGATATTGGTGTTCTATGAAATTAGTTATGTTCAACAAAAGAACACCAAGGCCAGATTTTAGAGCCAGTTCACCTCAGCCAGCATCAGTCTGGAGTTACTCTGTTTTCTCTCATGTCAGTTATTCACAGGATATTTTATTAACATGTATAGGTGATAAAATATTTGTATTTGTTATATACTTAATGATGAAAACAGAGAAAATAACTGAACATGGATTTTGATAGTTCATTCATATTTCTACTTGAAGGAATGCTATTTCTAAAGAATAATGAAAATTCTCTGGAGTGTAAGTTATAAAATTAAATTAAAAATAATTGAGTTGGTAAGTTTGAGTTCAGCCTGAAGAAGCAATCTTTTTTCTTAAGTGAAAAATTAAATTAAGTTAAAAACTCAGGCAACAAAATAAAAAACAAGTAGTCCTTGTAAAACTAAAAATCCTCTGTATAACAAAGAAAATAACAAAATGAAAGGGAACTATATGGATTGGGGGAAAACACTAGGAAATCATACATCTGATAAAGACTAGCATCCAAAATATTTAGGAAACTCATGTACTCATTAGAAAGAAACAATTACATTTTAAAATGAGGAAAAGAATAGATATTTTTCCAATGAAGATTATGAATGACCAGTAAATATAATAAAAAAATGCTCAACACCACTAATCATCAGGGAAATGCAAATTAAAACAAAAATAAGGTAGCACCTCACACATGTTTAGATGGTTATGATCAAAATATAAGATATGAAGTGTTGGTGAGGATATACAGAATATGGTACCCTTTGATCCACTATTGATGAAATGTATATTGGAATAACCATTATGAAAATCAACATGGAGTTTCCTCAAAAAACTAAAAATAAAATTACCATATGATTCAACAGTACTTATTCTGGGAGTACATACTCAAAGGAAATGAAATCTGTACATCGAAGAGAGATCTGTACCCTATATTTATTGCAGCTTTATTCACAATTGCCACAGTATGGAAATAACCTGTGCTTTTAGACAAGTCATTTGTACCCCTAGTGATGTCATAGCTGTCATTCATGACATCATAGCAAAACACAAATGCTCAAATGTTTATGCTGATACTGATGTAAAGAAACCTTCTGCACTGACAGTTGAATAGAAGTGTAGCACATACAATTATGTACAGTACATAATATCGATCATGATAATAAATGTTACTTGTTTATGAATTTGCGATCATTTTTATCATTATGCTGGTGTGTACTTTTCTACTTATAAAATAAGAGTTTGTATAAAATCACACTCTGTTACTCCAGCAGGGGTGTCATACATATTTGTTTACTGTGTCTTCACTGAATCATTTTTTCTTGTGCTTGACTTAATCTCGTGTTGTTTTGTTTATCATGGACCCTAAGTATACAAAATCCACTGCTGGTAAGAGGCCACACTGAGCAATTGACTTGCAAATGAAATGAAGTAACACATTGATACAGACAACGGTGTGGTCATAGTTAGAAGGAAAGGGGGCTGGAGTAGGTGGAGGTGGGCAGAACGGGGGAATGGGGACACAAAGAAAATTTGCTTAAGGTGATAGGTGCACAATACAGTGTACAGATGATGTTTTATTCAGTTGTATACTTGAAACCTGTATGGTCTTGTGAACCAATATCACCCCAATAAATTCAATTTAAAAAAGTGCTTAAGGACTACTAAGGTGGGAGATTAATAATAGTTATTGCTTTCTAGTCAGGTATGTCCCAATTCACCATAGTTAGTCTTTAAGAACAAAAACAAAGAAATGGAAGCTGTTAAAAGACCTGCTTCATTGAAGGCAATGAGACTAACAGAAATTCAAGAAAGACCCATATCAGACATGGAGAAATTTCTAATGACCTGGAATGAAGAACAGACACAGAGGCATATTCCTCTCAGCACCATGATGATCACAGCCAGAGCAAAAATTGTGCAGTGTTGGGTGTGACTATGAGGTGGAATTTCCTGCTAGCACTGGGTGATTTAAAGGATTCAAGAATCATTTTTCATTACATAATATGAAAGTAGATGGTGAGTCTGTGAGTGCTGATGTGAAGGCAACTGAAGAATTTTGGGAAACTCTAAATTAAGTTGATTGGGGAGGAAAATTACTTGCCAAAGCACATATTCAATATAGATGAAACTTCCCTGTTCTGGAAGCAGATGCCTGAAAGGAATTTCATCCCTAAAGAGGCCAAGTCAATGCCAGATTTCGAGGCTTTTAGGACAGGATATATTCTTGCTTAATGCCATTGTTGAAGCTACAAATTGAAACCCTTTGTGACCTGGCATAGTAAGAACCCTGGGGCCTTCATGCATATCAATAACACACACTATCAGTGTGGTATGGGAGCAGTAGGAAGTCATGGGTGACCCAGCTCTTCTTCCAAAATGCCTTGCTGAATTGCTGTGCCAGTGAAATGGAGATGCACTGTTTGGAGAATAATATATTTTTATTTTGATAATGTTCCTGGACATCCTCCTTTCATAGGTGATCTTCACCCCACTCTCAAGGTTGTGTTTCTCCCTCCAAGCACCACCTCTTTGATCCAACCAAATGAATCAAGGAGTTATAGCTGTTCTTAAGGCCTATTACCTGAGGAGGACCTTTGCCCAGGGCATTCTGCAACTGAGGGAGACACTGAGAAGACACTGATGCCATTCTGGGAGGATTACAGCATCTACAACTGTATCAGGAACGTCACTAGGGCCTGAGATGATATCACTAAGGACTGTATAAATGGCATCTGGAAGAAGACACTCATAAGCATTGTCTGTGACTTGAAAGGATTTGATAAGGATGAGGAAGTTACAAAACTGAACAAGGCTGTGGTTGAGATGACAAATGACTTTAACCTGCCTGTGGGTGAGGATGACATCAAGGAGCTCCTAGAGGTTGTTCTTGAGGAATTGACAAGTGAGTTGTTCGAACTGGAAGAGGAACACATAACTGAAGAATGGGCAAAAGAAAAGTACAGAAGAAAAAGACAACCCAAGAAAATTCACACTAAAGAGTTTAGCAGAAGCTCTTGCAGATCTCAGAAACTCTTTTAAAAGTTTGAAAACATGGACCACAATACTGAAAAGTTTTTATTAATAGAGGAATGTTTATAGTTCATTATCTGATTGCAAGCAAATCTAGTATGGAAAAAAAAAATAAAATGAACCAGGCAAATCACTAGGGACAGATTTCTAAAAAGAGTCACATCTCAAAAGCCTCAGGCAGGTCCTTTAGGAGATATTCCAAAAGAAGGCACTGTCATAGGTGATGACAGCTCAGTACCTGTTATTGTCCCAGAAGACCTAAGAGTGGGACAAGTTGTGGCAATGGAAGTCAGTGATACGTATGGCCCTGGCCCTGTGTAGGCCTAGGCCCTACACAGACCCTGTGTGTGTTTGTGTCCTAGTTTTTAACAAAATGTTTAAAAAGTAAAAAGTAATCAGAAATGGAATATAAATCAGAAATTTATAAAATAATGACTGTATAAAGAAAAAATACAGTACAGCCGTAAAATATTTGCTTCATGCTAAGTGATATTACAAGTTGAAAGTTAAAAATTCAAATAGTTTATACAGTAGTTACAGTAAACTAAAGGTTAATTTATTATTAAAGGACAAATGTGTATTTTTAGTGTAGCCTAATCCTAAGTGTATAGTATTTATAAAGTATACAGTAGTGTGCAGTTATGTCCTGGATCTTCACATTCACTCACCACTGACTCTCCCAGGGCAATTTCCAGTTCTGCAAGCCCCATTCATGGTAAGTGCCCTATGCACATGTACCACTTTTTATATTTTATGCCATGGCTTTACTCTAAGATATGTTTACATACACAGATATGTACCATGTGTTATAATTGCCTATGGTATTCAGTACAGTAACACGCAGTATAGGTTTATAGCCCAGGAACAATAGGCTGCACTATGTAGCCTAGGTGTGGCTATACCATCTAGGTTCCTATAAGCACCAGATGATGCATTTCTCAGAATGTATCCCTGCCATTAAGCAACACATAATTATATAAACTACATATAATAGAGTATTATTCAGCCTTGAAAATTAAGGAAATCCTGCTATTTGCAATAATATGAATAAAACTGGAAGGCAGTACGCTAACAGAAATAAGCCAGACACCGAAATAAAAAAAAAACAAAACATGATCTCAACTATATATAGAATTGAAAGTAGTGAAACACAGAAATTAGAGAGTAGAATTGGTTACCAGGGACCTGGAAGCTAAGGAAAGAAGGAAATGTTGGTCAAAGAATGAAAAGTAACAGTTATATAGAGTAAATAAGTCTAGAGATCTAATGTACAGCAAGACTGTATTGAATAGTGGAAATTTACTAAGATAGTAGATTTTGGGTGCTATCAACACAGAGACAAAAATGGTAACTATGTTAGGAGATATGTTAATTAGCTTGACTATAATAATCATTTCACTGTGTGTGTATATTAAATCATGTTATACACCTTAACTGTATATAATTTATTTTAAAGTTTATAAATTCTAATATATGTCCAACATTTGTAAAAAAAATTTGTATTATTTCCCGTTAACAAATGAGGGTTATGGGAAAACTAAGTGAGGGCACTTGTAAGGATTATGGGGGGGAAGTGTCATTGTTTCTATTGCTCTCTGTCTGGCTAACCATTAGATTTGAGGGGGGAAATCAAACTTTGATAATATAATTGAAAGCTGTGGGTTTGGGCATTTGAAAGACAGAAGGAGAAATGATAGAGATGGAGGTGGAGGTGAAGAGACAGAAGGGGTGAGGGAGAGGGAGAGAGAGATACTATCTCTCTCTAAAAATTATTGCTCAAGTACCATTGTTCCATTATTCTGCATAAAATTTCTGGATAATAGATAATAACAGTTTTTTCTGGTTATTCACAATGCACAAATATATATAGCCACCTGATATTTGTTAAAGACACTGTGCCATCTAACTCTTCTGTTTGTTAAAGAGCATTGTCTGTTTTTTAAGTATCTGAATAATTCATAATGGGTTTTAAAAGGCTGCAAAGAGTATATCTTTAGTATTTTGACATATGCTTCCTGAAGAACTAGCCTGTTTACCAATACATATTCCTTCATCTCACTGCAGAGACAGAATTTATAGTCTCTAGTCTGATCCCTTCAAGTTTTTGTTGCACATTGTAGAAGTTAGATGACAGTTTCCAACCCACTTATACTTATAGTGGATGCCACTGAATGCCTTTATTACTGTCATTTACATCTCCTCTATGACATCTCCTGACAGAAATGTAGTCCATAACCTATTATTTACTAACTTACAATATCACAATATTTTTATAAATTTCTGAATTCTGTTATCATCTTAAAATTTTAAAAAGCACATTTCTTTATCTAAACTATCATAAAGAAAAATTAAAGTTACTGGACTAATATGTACTCATATTTAACCTTTTTACAGTTTTATAAATATCTACATACATGGGGAGATTTAAAAGCAATATCTTCTAAAAAGTTTAACATTATCATAAAGATCTTGATACTAAAGTTGTTTCATATACTCAAAAGTTCCATACTAATTTGATTGGTGCAAGTTGCAATTAGAGGTAAAATAGTTCAGTTAAATGCACATTTCTACCACCAATACAATTTCAGTGGGGATCACAGAATTCGTGATTTTTGTAAATTGATGACATAGTTGTAATAGGAAATTAATGAAAATAGGTATTTAATTTTTCCTACTATGTATATATGTAAAATGTATATTACTTTGTTTTCTCAATTCTAAATTGCGTCAAGAAAATATAGTTTTCAGTAAAATCAAACCTCAGGAAAAATAAACATTTGATCTTTTTAAAATACAACTTGAAAATGAAATATGGTTCTCAGTAGGAGAAGGCCATATATACTTAATTACCACATTTTAAGGAAAGGTTTTAACAGATTCTCAGTGTGCACAATTCCAAGTCCTCTGGATCACAAAGCTGTTTATGATCTTATCCCAAACTACAGAGATATTGTTTCAAATTGGTGAATTTAATGTAACACCTCCTATTTTTAATTGAATATTAACATAATAGCTAACATCATCATATATGAACATCAACATTTTTTATTTTTTAAAGTATATTTTATTGATTATGCTACTACAGTTGTCCCATTTTTTATCCCTTTTATCCCCACTCTGTCCTGCACACCCCCACCCTCCAGCATCCCCCCTCCTTAGTTCATGTCCATGGGTTATACATATAAATTATTTGGTTCTCTGTTTCCTATACTATTCTTAATGCCCCCATCTATTTTATGCCTAACAATTATGCTTCTTATTCCCTGTGCCTTCCTCCCTCATTCTCTCCCTCTCCTTCCCACTGATAACCCCCCCTCCGATCTCTATTTCTCTGATTCTGTTCCCATTCTCATTGTTTGCTTAGTTTTTGTTTTTTTAGATTCAGTTGTTAATAGTTGTGAGTTTGTTGTCATTTTACTGTTCATAGTTTATCTTCTTCTAATTTCCTTTAACATTTAATATAATAAGGATTTTTTAAAAGATTTTATTTATTGTCTTTTAAAAAAGGGAAGGGGGGAAAGGAGGGAGAGAAATATCAATGTATGGTTGCCTCTCACACAACCCCTACTGGGGACCTGACCTACAACCCAACCTAGGCATGTGCCCTAGACTGGGAACAAACCAACAGCCCTTTGGTTCATAGGCCTGCATTCAGTCCACTGAGCCACACCAGCCAGGGCTCTTTCCTTATCTTTAATCTTGGGTACTGTAATTATGATGTGCTTTGGTTTGTTCCTCCTTGGGTCCAGTTTTTTGGGGACTCTGTGGGCTTCCTGGACTTCCTGGAATTCTATTCCCTCCACGCTATTGGGGAAGTTCTCCTTCATTATTTGTTCAAATAAGTTTTCAATTTCTTGTTCTTCCTCTTCTCCTTCTGGCACTCCTATGATATGGATGTTGGAACATTTAAAGTTGTCCCAGAGGTTCCTAAGACTCACCTCATTTTTTGAATTCTTATTTCTTCATTCTGTTCTGGTTGACTGTTTATTTCTTCCTTTTGTTCCAAATCATTTGTTTGAGTCCTGGTTTTCTTCCCTTCACTGTTGGTTCCCTGTATATTTCCCTTTACCTCACTTTGGATAGCCTTCATTTCTTCCTTGATTTTATGACCAAGCTCAGTCATTTCTGTGAGCATCCTGATTAGCAGTGTTTTGAACTCTGCATCAGATAGATTGTCTATCTCCTTGTTGCTTAGTTCTTTTTCTGGAGTTTTGATTTGTTTCTTCATTTGGGCCATATTTCTTTGTCTCAGCACACCTGTTATGTAGTAAGGGGTGAAGCCTTAGGTATTTGCCAGGGCAGGGCAACCCTCTTTGTTGTGTTGTTGCACTTTATGTTGGGAATGGGTCAGAGAGGGAATAATGCTGCTTGCTTGACTCTTGCCACACTTTATGTCACTTCCTTCACTTCCCACAATTGGTTTGTGACCTTTCAGGTGCTGATTCCCAGATGGGTGGGCTCATGTATGTTCTAGGACCCTGTGGGCCTCTCCAATAGACTCTCTTGTGAGACTTGGAATTTCTCCCACTGCCACAGCCCCTACAGGTTTTTATAGCCAGAGGTTTTGAGTCTTTAGTTTCCTGTACTAAAACTATGGGTTCTGCGGTCTGTCTCACTCCCCAGTTATTCTTCCCAGCTTTTATCGGTGTGCAAATGTGGGACTGACTGCTCTGCCCACTGCCACCTGGCTGGTGGCCACTGCCACTGCCTTCCCACTTGACCTCTTAACCCCAGCTGCCCATCTCAGGCCCTCCTACTGTTCTCGATGAATGTTTCTTTAACTCCTTGGTTGTTGAACTTCCATGTAGTTTGAATTTCTAGCAGTTCTGTTTTTTTATGCTTTTAAACTGGTTGTTTTCCTTCTTTTGGTTGTCTGAGGAAGCAAGGTGTTTCTACCTATGGCTCCATCTTGGCCAGAACTCCTAATATCTACATTTTTGACAGTGGGACTTATTTTTTTGAATATTGATATTTTTAACCCTTTGTCAGAATTTAACTTGTAGCTCTTGCCCCATCTGTTAGTTCTCTGAGAGTGCTGTAACTAATTGTAATAAACTTAAAACAGCACATATCTATTATTCTATAGTTCTGAGGTCAAGAAGTCTAAAATAAAGGTGTTGGCAGGGCTTCATTCTTTCTAAAGTCTTCCATTTTCTGGCCTCTCCAAGTTGACCCTTGTGATTACCTTTAAGACCCACCTAATAAACCAGGGTAATCTCACTATATCAAGATCCTTAACTTAACCACAATGCACATTCTCATATGCAATATAAGGTAACATTCAGGAACTAAGGCTTGGGTTTCTTTCCAGGGAGGCATTATTCAATCTACTGCACTACTCTTAATGATACATTTTTTAAAAAAGGGGTCTTTTGAAATCAGTGACATGTTGTAATCAATGAAGTATGGTCATATATCTCCTTTCTTCATGCATTGTGATCCATTCTTACTGATTTGTTTTCAGTTCCCTGGACTTTCTCATCTCCAGCCTTTATTTTTGTTAGAAAGCCCTCACATCCTTTCTGTACCCCACATGCCTAACCTTGATAATGTATATTACTTCTTTTAAAAAATGCTTTTCAATATTTTTAAAGATTTTATTTATTTTTAGAGAGGGGGAAGGGAAGGAGAAAGAGAGGGGGAGAAACATCATTGTGTGTGGTTGCCTCTCACATGCCTTCTACTGGGGACCCAGTCAACAACTGAGGCATGTGCCCTTGACTGGGAATCAAACCCATGACTTTTTGGTTTGTAGGCCTGTGCTCAGTCCACTGAGCTACACCAGCCAGGGCTATATAGCACTTCTTTAGGACTCATTTTAAATATATCTTCTTTGGGAAGCTGTCCATTTTAAGATGCTATTTTTACCCTTATACTTGGTTATATTACTTTTCTATGCTATATAACAAGTTATCACCAATTCAGCAGATTAAAACAGCTCATTTATTATCTCAAATTTCTGCATGTCTGAAGTCTAGGATGCATGACTCAGCTGAATTCTCTGCTCATGGTCCTGCAAGACTTAACTAATCTAAGACCCAGGTTCCTTTTCTGAGCTCCCTGATTATTGATAGAAGGTAGTTCCTTGTGGCTTTAGCACTAGGGTTTTGCTTCCTTACTTGCTGTCTATCTAGCAGTTCTCAGCAGCTGATATCACATGCCAATCCCTACCATGTGGCACTCTCCAGGAGATAGCTTTCATCTTGCTCCTTTCAGGAAAACAGAATGCCCTTGACTTCTTTTAAAGGCTCTCTTGGCTTGGTAAGAGTTACCCAAGAGATTGATCAGGTGACTTTAATTATACCCATAAATCCCTTCTACAGTATAATGTAACATATTCATAGGAGGGTTATTCTATCATTTTCACAAATCTCATCTACACTGAGTTCTATAGGCCATGGACAATGGAATGGGAGTCATGGTGCCCATATCAGCATTCTGCCTATAACAGTGCCTCATTAGCTTAAAAAATTGACCACATTTATTCCTTATTACACTACATTGATTTACTTGCTTGTTTGAACCCTGTATTGTTTATAACTCCCGCATCTGCCACATTGCTTGCCACAGACTAGGAGCTCATTAAATATTTGTATGATGAATTAATATACAAATCAGCATGATATTGAGGATACAGTGTACTCGTATATATTGTGTAAAATAGAATATTGTGGGTATTTTCCAAAATATGGCTGTGAATTATTGCTCAACAACCTCATGGATCATATGCCTGGAATTATGTATGAAGAGATAAGCTAAAACAACTTCCCACTAGCAAAGCAAAACACCATTTTCACAATTAAGTATCTATAGGTAGGTAATTAAGGATAAAAAGGTATGCATGGCAACTGTCATTAAGGACAAGATTTTTATGTGTTTCTGGTGGATGTTTGTTCAATGCAATTTCTCTTATGAAAAAATATATTTTTATTAAGATAAAGTAGTATCCAGAAATATAGCATTTGCAATACACTTCAATTTCATAATGGTTTAAGGACAAGAAATTGACCTTGTTTGTTTTTAAATTCTCTATACTATTATCACAACTCTAGTAAAAAATAACTATTAATCGATTTTCTTTAAATGAGGGAAATTTTTATTTCAGTTGGGATCCTGAGATTTTAGAATTTCTCTAACTGTAACTGTATTTCTAAATTTTGAAAACTTTACCCTGTATTCCAATTCTTTTTATTGTCCTTCCTATGATTGTGTCATTGCTGAGAAAACTTACGCAGCTGAAAATATCCGGACATTTTCTTCTCTGAGGTATCCAGCCAAGCACTTTTAAAACCTATGTTTATACATATATACTATACATTTTAGTGAATGAATGCTATAATTTAAATGCTTTCCAAACAATTAATATCCAAATCTTTGGATATGCCTGGAAAACTGACACCTGAACAATGACTTTGTTTTGATGAACAATTTCATGTTTGCACTTCACATTTTTAGTATGGATTCCATTGGGTTAAGTCTTCTTTTTTTTGTATCCAAATACATGTGTTCATTTCACTCAGTGACAATCATCTTATCTAGTTACATTTTATAAGTAAAAAATTAAAACTAAGTTTCAGATCTGAAGTGTTACTCTTAACATTAAAGGCTTATTAAAATTTTTTTCATTGTTTACCTGCTTTGAGAATAGCACCAAATCCATCAACCTAAGCTCACAGTGATAGCAACTTTTGAGGTACCAGAAAGAAAACACAGGGAGCATCGAATCATTAATAGTGTTCTTTCCTAATTGCAATGTCTTCAGAGAATATTGTTGAACAAGAATTCAAAGTATGGAGAAACAAAATGGTATTTTAAAAAATACAGTCACTTAACATTGCTGCCTGCTGGTTCTTCATTAGATGAAACATTGGAATCAAAAATAACATTTCTTCCTTAATTTGCAATGGAGAAAGAGAGAGACAATCACAGTGATAATGTGGAAGAGAACTATGAGTCTTTGCCTAGAAACTGAATTGAATGCATTTATGCAGAGTTAGGCCAGGTAATTGACAACATAGTTTGCAAGATTGATTCATTATATAACCACTGATTCTCTGAGTCTTTCCTTTCAAGTCCTTACTGTGAATATGGGCCTTGCGGGGCTAGTAATCCTTGCGAGAATGGAGTTGTGTGTAGAAAAAGGTGGATCTGGAAATGTTTCCCCTTGAGTAAGAGTGTCAGTGTGGGAAAGGCTTTGCAGGTCCATGCCACGAGATCAATGTCAATGAGTGCAGTTCCAGCCTTGCCTGAATGGAAATTGCTATGACTGTGGGTGCACTCAGCCACAGCAATTCTTGTAGTGCAGTCTAACTTGGAATCTGATGTAGTGGTGGAATAGCTCAAGATGCAACCATGATGGACTGCTGTATTTGTCTTGCCTTGAATATCAAAGTCAGTGCCTATTTTAAAAATCCCCACTTCTGACAAATTATTTTTTATTTCTGAGTCATAACAGTAGCAAATGAACATTTTTAATGAAGTGTTACTTCTGTGTTCTGATGTCAGACTCAACCATTTTTTCATCATTTTTTAATGATAGATTTTTTAAAACCATTTGTTTGTAGATATAGAAAAAAGTTGTTTACACTGATTTAAAGTAACTTATTTTTTAGCTCATCTATCACACCCACACAGTCCTACCCACTGAGATACATGACCCTGAGTAAAATATGTTATTATAGAGAAAAAAAGAAGGTAGAAAAAAAAAAAACAAAAAGAAGTTAAGGAAGAAAGAAGAAATAAAAGAAAGCTGAATACTGGATACTAGATTTTTCAGACACATGAAACAGAGCATTAAATAACCCTATGAAATGGATAAGGTTGAGGCATAAAAAGGAAAAAACAAAAATAAAAACAAAGGGGGAGAGAGAGAGAGAGAAAGAAAGAGACAGAGCTAGAAAGATGTAGGAAAATAACTGGTCCATCTTATTTTGGTTTATTTTACCTCCTTTCAAAAGTATTTCTGCATGGTCCCTCGGTAAATGGGTAAAGAGTTAAAATAATGTAGTGTATGAAATAGCATACTTTGTTTGACATTTTATTTGGAATGGATATCATTTAACTGAAATTACACATTCATTTCTTTAAACCAGTGTTCTGCAATGCATGTTCTTAGAAAGCATAATGGATTTTCTTTAGATTGGATGAAATAGCCTAGGAATAAAATGATAGGTAGTGGTGGGGCCCCAGCAAACTAATATTTCTACATAGATATGAATATGGAATATTTTTCTAATACTGTGCTAACTAAGCAAAACGTACTTTTAGTCTGTGGGCCATCTATTTGTTGTTATTCCTGATTTAAACCATATTTTTTGTTTGTTTCTTTGCTTTTTAAAGAATTCAGCACTTTAAAATTGGGGTTTTAAAATTTGTGAAATTCTCAAATTACCTTGAAATAAGTCACTATTATCTTACTTCTGAGCTTAAACACGCAGGTATTTGGTGATGCTTGGAATGCCTCTCAAATTTCTGGTTCTCACTATAAAATAAGGTAGACAGAGAGTATTCCT
Source organism: Phyllostomus discolor (assembly GCF_004126475.2). NCBI lineage: Eukaryota > Metazoa > Chordata > Mammalia > Chiroptera > Phyllostomidae > Phyllostomus > Phyllostomus discolor. Next base: position 131,958,028 of record NC_040906.2, on the reverse strand, counting down.
GAGAGGTTGGCAACTTTATAGATATAGGTAGCCTTAGAATAATGGTTATATATGAGCACTTCTGATACATTCTGAGTGAAGGATATATATATATATATATATATATGTGTGTGTGTGTGTGTGCATACATATGTATATATCCTTACATATATGTGTCCGTATATATCCATATGATTTTATTAGGTCTCCATGCATATTATAATTTACAATCCCTTATTTTATAAGAAAATACAACTTCAAAATATGTTACTATAGTGCAGTGCTCTATTAAATTTTTGAAGATCATATATAATATATTATGAAAAATGTAAATTTTGGCTACCTGATATATTGGTATATTTCTTTTTTTATTTTTTTAAAAAATTATTGTTAATTTAGCTTGTCACTATTCTTTTCAATTCTTGTGGTTTCAGTTTGTTCCATTTTTTTTAAGATTTTATTTATTTATTTTTAGAGAGGGAAGGGAGGGAGAAAGAGAGAGAAACATCAATGCTCGAATGCTGGGGGCCATGGCCTGCAACCCAGGCATGTGCCCTAATTGGGAATCAAACCTGCGATACTTTGGTTCACAGCCTGCGCTCAGTCCACTGAGCTACTCCAGCCAGGGCTTGATATATTTCTTAACATGATTATTTATAATATATTTTGGACCTTGCCAAAGTGGGGGGTAATTTGGGAATTACATAGCAGAGAACCAAAACATTTATTAAAATTATACATATAAACTACTATCAGCATAGATCTAAGGCATTGTATTTTTAAAATAAAATAGTTTTGGAAGCCAAACTTTCTGAAATCAAGTTAATAGTGTTTTGTTGTTGTTATTGTTGTTGTTGTTTTGTTTTGTTTTCCCCCACCCCAGCCATTCCCAACTCCCTTCCCTGATTCCAGTTATCCATGTGTCCTTTATAGCTGTTACTGAAAACCGTTCACCCTTTTCCCCCACTATCCCCTTCCATCTCCCCTGTAGTCACTGTCCATTTGTCCTCAATTTCAATGTCTCATTATATTTTGCTTGCTTATTTGTTTTGTTGATTAGGTTCCTGTGTAAGGTAAGATCATATGGTATTTGTCTTTCACCACCTGGCTTATTTCATTTAGCATAATGCTTTCCCATTCCATCCATGCTATTGCCAAAGGTAGGAGCACCTTCTTTCTTTCTGCTGCACAGAATTCCATTGTGTAAATATGCCATAGTTTTTTGATCCATTCATTTACTTTTGGGCACTTAGGTTGCTTCTAACATTTGGCTATTGTAAATTGTGCTGCTATGAACATTGGGGTGCATAGGTTCTTTTGGATTGGTGTTTCAGGGTTCTTAGGATATAATCCTAACAGTGCAATTGCTGGGTCAAAAGGCTGATCCATTTTTAGTTTTCTGAGGAAATTCCATAGTGTTTTCTACAGTGGCTACACCAGTCTGTAATCCCACCAACAGTGCACTAGGGTCCCCTTTTTTCCACAACAACTCCAACACCTGTTGTTTGCTGATGTGTTTATAAGGACCATTTTCATTGGTGTAAAGTGGTATCACATTGTGGTTTTAATTTGCATCTCTATAATGGCTAGCAATGCTGAGCATCTTTTTATATGTCTTTGGACACTTTGTATGTCCTCCTTGGAGAAATGTCTGTTCAAGTTTTTTGCCCATTTTTTAATTAGGTTGCTTGTCTTCTTAGAGTAGAGTCATGTGAGATCTTTATATATTTTGTAGATTAAACCCTTGTCTGAGGTGTCATTGGCAAATATGTTTTCCCAAGTAGTTGGTTCTCTTTACATTTTAATGCTGTTTTCTTCATCCATGCAGAAGCTTTTTATTTTGATGTGATCCCATTTGTTTATTCTTTCCTTTGTGTCCCTTGCTCTAGGGGACATATCAGTGAAAATATTGCTGTGTGGAATATCTGAGATTTTCCTATGTTCTCCTCTAGGACTTTTATGGTGCCATGACGTGTATTTAAGTTTTTATCTACCTTGAATTTATTTTTGTGTATAGTGTAAATTGGTGATCGAGTGTCATTTTTTTTTTTTTTGCATGTAGCTGTCCAGCTCTCCCAACACCATTTGTTGAAGTGGCTATTTTTACTCCATTTTATGCTACTGCCCCCTTTGTCAAATATTAATTGACTATAGAGACTTGGGTTTATTTCTTGGCTCTCTATTCTGTTGTATTGGTCCATGTGTCTGTTCTTATGCTGGTACCAGGCTGTTTTGATTACAGTGGCCCTGTAATATAGTTTGATATCAGGTATTGTGATCCCTTCTACATTGTTCTTGTTTCTCAAAATTACTACAGCTATTTAGGGTCATTTGTTATTCCATAGAAATTTTGAAGTGTTTGTTTTTTATCTGTGAAATATGCCATTGGTATTTTAATAGGTTTTGCATTGAATCTATAAATTGCTTTGGGTAGTATGGCCATTTTGATGATGCTAGTTCTTCTAATCCATAAACATGGTGTATGCTTCCATTTGTTTGTGTCTTCCTCAATTTTTTTCTTCAGTGTTGTGTAGTTTTCTGAATACAAGTATTTTACCTCCTTAGTTAGGCTTATTCCTAGATATTTTATTTTTCTTGTTGCTATATCAAATGTTTTTTTCCCCTGATTTCTGTTTCTGATATTTTATTGTTGGTATATAAAAATGCCTTTGATTTCTGAATATTGACTTTGTATCCTGATGTTTTGCCAGATTCACTTATAAGTCAATGTTTTTTTGGTGGAGTCTATAGGATTTTCTATGTACATTATCATGTCATCTGCAAACAATGACAGTTTTGTTTCCTCTTTTTCGATTTGGATGTCTTTTATTTCTTTTTCTTGTCTTATTGCTCTGGCTAGGACTTCCAATACTGTGTTGAATAGAAGTGGTGAAAGTGGACATCCTTGTCTTGTTCCTGACCTTAGCGGAAAAAAATTTAGTTTTTGCCCATTGAGTATGATGTTGGCTGTAGGTCTCTCATATATGGCTTATATTGAGGAATGCTCCCTCTATTCCCACTTTGCTGAGTGTTTTTATCATAAATGGGTGCTATACCTTATCAAATGTTTTTTTCCACATCTAATGATGTGATCATATGATTTTTGTCTTTTATTTTGTTTATGTGATATATTACATTATTGATTTGTGAATATTGAACCATTTTTGCATCCCTGGGATGAATCTCACTTGATCCTGGTGTAGTATCTTTTTAACATAGTGATGGGTGTAATTTGCCAATATTTTGTTAAGGATTTTAGCATCTATATTCATCAGCGATATTGGCCTGAAGTTTTCTTTCTTTGTTGTGTCTTTATCTGGTTTTGGGATTTGGATGATGTTGGCTTCATAATTGGGAGTCTTCCTTCTTCTTAGATTTTTTTTTAATAGTCTGTGAAGGATAGGAGTTAGCTCTTCCTTAAAATGCTTTGTAGGATTCTCCCGTGAAACCGTCCAGTCCAGGGCTTTTGTGTGTTGGGAGTGTTTTTCTTAAACTGCTTCAATTTCATCAGCTGTTATTTTTCTTTTCAGATTATTTGTCTGTTCCTGCTTTCTGCTTCTTCTTCATTCAGTTTTGGAAGACTATATTTTTCTAGAAATTTGTCCATTTCACCTAGGTTTTCAGATTCCTTGGCATAGTTTTACATAGTAATTTCTTGCAATCCTTTATATTTCTATGGCATCAGTTGTAATCTCTCCTCTTTCATTTCTTATTGTGTTTATTTGGGTCCTCTCTCTCTTTTCTTGATGAGTCTGCTTAAAGTCTTGTTGATTTTGTTTATCTTCTCAAAGAACCAGCTCCTGGATTTATTGATCCTTAGAATTGCACTTTTAGTCTCTATGTCATTTAATTTTGTTCTAATCTTGGCTGTTTCCTTTCTTCTACTTACTATGGGCTGTCTTTGTTGTTGTTCTTGGAGTTCTTGTAGCTGCAGGTTTGTTTGTTTGAAATGTTTCTATCTTTTTTAAGTAGGCCTATATCATTATGAACTTCCCTCTCAGGACTGCCTTCGCTGCATCCCATAAGTTTGGGGTTGTTGTGAGTTCCATTTTCATTTGTTTCCAGAAACTTTTTGAAACTTTCTGGAGATCTTCCTTGATCTCATTCTTGTCCCATTTATTGTTTAATATCATGCTATTCAATCTCCATGAGTTTGAGTGTTTTTGAGGGTTTTTTTTTTTTTGAGGTTGGTTTCTAGTTTCAGTTCATTGTGGTCAGATAAAATGCTGGATGTGATTTTAATTTTCTTGAATTTATTGAGGCTTGTTTTGTGTCCTATCATATGGTAAATCTTTGAAAATGTTCCATATGCATTTGAAAAGAATGTATTTTGCTTCTTTGGGACGAAAGGTTCTATATATATATCAGTTAAGTCCATTTGATCTAGAGCATTGTTCAATGCCACAATATCTTTTTTGATATTTTGTTTGGAAGATCTGTTCATTTTTGACAGTGGGACATTGAAATCCCCTACTATAATATTGTGTTGCTGTCAATATCTTTCTTGAAGTCCTCCAAGATTTTCTTTATGTACTTTGGTTCTCCTATGTTGGGTGCATATATATTTACAATGTTTATGTCTTCTTGATGGATTCTTCCCTTGAATATTATGAAGCAACTTTCTGGGTTTCTCTATATGGCCCCTTTTTTGAAGTCTATTTTGTCTGATATGAGTATTGCTACCCTGGCTTTTTTTTTCCTGTCCATTTGCTTGGAATAATTGTTTCCTGCCCTTCACTTTCAGTCTGTGTAAATCTTTTGTCCTGAGGTGGGTCTCTTGTAGGCAGCATATGTGTGGGTCATGATTTCTTATCCATTCAGCTATTCTGTGTTTCTTGATTGGAGAACTTAATACATTTACATTTAAGGTTATTGTTAATAGGTACTTCTCCATTGCCATTTTTACATATCTGTGTTCCTCTCTCTCACACTCTTTTTTTTCCTCTTTCTTAAAGCAGACCCTTTACCATCTCTTGCCGAGCTGGTTTGGAGGAGATATATTCTTTGAGGCTTATTTTGTCCTGGAAGCTCCTTATTTGGCCTTCCATTTTAATTGAGAGCCTTGCTGAATAAAGTAGTCTTGGTTGCAGGCCTCTGGTTTTCATCACTTGGGGTATTTCTTGCCATTCCCTTCTGGCTTGGAAGATTTCCATTGAGAAGTCGGCTGCTCGAATTATTGGGGCTCACTTGTATGTCACTTCCTGTTTCTCCCTTGCTGCCTTTAAGATTCTCTCTTTGTCTTGGAATTTTGCCATTTTAATTATGGTGTGTCTTGAAGTGAGGTTCTCTTGATTGGGACTCTCTGTGTTCCCTGGATTTGTATGACATTTTTTCTCATTAAATTAGGGACGTTTTCCATCATTACTTTTGCAAACAGGTTTTCTATTCCTTGCTCTTCTTCTTCTCCTTCTGATATCCCTATTATATGGATATTAGTATGTTTCCTGTTGCCCTGAATTTCCCTTAACCCCTCTTCATTCTTTCTGAGTCTCTTTTCCTTTTCTTGCTCTTTCTGGGTTCTTTTTTTTCTACCTTGTCCTCCAGCTCATTTATTCAATCCTCTGCTTCATCCAGCCTGCTCGTAATTACTTTTAGTGTGTTTTTTATTTCTGATATTTTATTCATTTCTTCCTGGTTTTTGTTTATAGTTTCTATTTTCTTTTTCATGCTGATGTAGTTCTCACTCAGTTCCTTGTATTGTCTGTGAATTCCTTGAATATCTTCATAGCCATTATTTTGAATCCTATATCTGATAGTTTACCTCCATTTCATTGGTCTCTTTTAATGGGGAGTCTTCCATTCCTTTTGATTGCATGTTCTTTTCATGATCCTCATTTTATGTGAGTCTTTTTGCTTGTTTCTGTGCTTCCTGATGTTTTGCTTTGCTAACTGTCTTTGTAGGGTGCACTTGTATGGCAGGAATTCTATAGGATTCAGTGGTATGGTCTCTTTGATCTCCTTGTCTGGATGCTCTAGGTTTGCCCTTTCTTCTGTTTGTGTGGGCTCTCTTGTTGTATCTTTTGGTGGTTCCTTTGTTGGTGGTTTCTCTCCTCCAGTGGGTATACTGATATTTGCAGCTCTCACCTATTCTTGTATTTGATCAATAGCAGGGGGTAGGATTAAGAGAGTGGGACAGTATTCTATAAGATTTAAAGTTCCAACAAGTAGAGAAGAGATAGGAGATTCTTTGGATAAGTATAGCGTTAACTGTGATATTTCACTCAACTAGCCACTTTTCATAAAAGGTGAAAGAGAGATAAGACTCTTATTAGAGGGGAGGAGGATTGTGAGCTGAATCCAGAAAACAGGGTACTTGTGCAAGGTTAGATGATGAGATATAATGAGATTAAAGAATAGAAAGTAGGTATAGTATGTGAGAGAATAGAATTAACCACAGCAATAATAAAGCTCAGGAATAAAGTGAAGTGGGCTAAGGTCAGAGAGGGTTGCTGTGTAGTATGCATAATTGCATGCAACAATAATTATTTACAATAGTACTGGAACAAGAAATGTATGATTTGGATAACCAGAATAGGAAGTACATGATCAAGAGTAGTGTGTTATTGGTACATGAGTGAAGTGAAAGAAGGAAAATTAAAATACAATAAAGAGAGAATAAGGAAAACCAGTCAGATAATGCAATTAAACAGAGAAATAAAATGAAGAAAACTAAACAAAAAGAAAATAAATAAAAAATACTAATAAAATAAAAATGATAAAAATAATGAAAAATAGTAATACAAATAAACAATAAAATGCCAGTTCCATGGGACAGCAAAGTGACATTTGTCTCAGTTTCTCAGTTTTGGGGTTAACCTTGTGCTCTCCCTTTGAATCTGTCTCTGGACTTTTCATAACCCCATGTCTTATTGTCTCATTTGGGGGAAGAAAAAAAAAGAAAGAGGAAAATAAAAATAAGCCTCCTGCTAACTTTAAAACCATTGAGCAAGTTCTGCTGGCTTCCTGGATGCCACAGGAAGAGGGGTCTGGGCTTTTCTTTTCAACCTTTCTAGAGTTTTGAGAGGATGGGGATCAGGTCTGAGCCAAAATATTAACAGTTGCACAGCGTCCAGCCCAGGTCCTCCGTGAGTTGCCAGGCCTCCACTGTCTATCTGTACCAGGCCTGCATCTTTAATTCACTAGCTGTGATGAGGTCCATGTGGTATGCCTCCTCCCTGCTCTTTATGAGCCCACTGTGGGTGGAGCCCACCACCAGGCAAGCAGCATCAGTCAGCCTCCAGGCGTGGCACCACTCAGCCTCTGGGCAAGCAGCAAGAGTCAAGTGTGGGCATGTGGCTTAAATCAACCTCAGGGTGAGTGGTGCCTGACCAGCCAGAATCAACCTCAGGGCCAGTGGGGCAAATCTGCTGCCCAGCAAGGTGCCCGAGCCAAGTGTGGGTGCCAAGTTAATAGTCTTTATTACGTGACTATACATAAGAAACAATGATCAATATGTATATGTGAATTTGTAAATCTTAGACATTTTGTGGTTATTCACAACACTGTTAAAATAATAACCTCTATATTTTCAAAATAAACTTATCATGTCAAGGACTTTGCTTCAGTATAACTAATGTATTATGTTTGATGTATATTTAAGTATAGAATAAATAATATATGCAAATATAAACAGCTTAACTGATGAAAATTTCAATTCAGAACAGCAGTGTGGGTTATTCATAAGGATCTTATTTGGAATGTAGCTTATTTCTTAGTTTCATAGTACTAAAGATTTAACATTCAGAAAGTATATTTGTTGATAAAAAACAATATGCTTTATTTTTTAACACCAATCTCTATCTTTCAGACCTTTTGTTAATCCAAAGTTATTTTTTGTTGTCATATTTCCTTTAAGATAATTTATCATTTATCTACATAGAGAATGTCTGTATCTATATTGAAAGTTAATTTGACTCTTGTGGTTTGTTCCTTGCCAATTTGCATCAATATCCAAACTTGAATTGTAGTCATAAACCTTTTAAAAAATATCATGATGATTGATGTGATTTCATCATATCTTTATTATGTTTTATAACATTTCATTTTATAAAACAGAATTCTATAGATAACATAAAGATGCACCAAATGATAAAATGTTATCATTTATTTATGTACAACTATATCTGCATATGAATTAATCATTTGAGATGTAAAAAAATGGATGTTAAATGAAAAATGTAAAACAGATATAAAATCCTGTCTAAAGAGCTGTCAGTTCTCAGCTCCCTTCTCTCTTTTTGAGGGCCATGGGCTGACTCGCTCTCCTTAGATGCCCCAGTTACCTGTGCTATACAGAAGCATGGCTGCAGAAATCTAGACGGCAGCTAAGTACCTCACATTACATTGAAAATGCTCTTTCCTCCAAGGATCTAAGCATTTAATGAGAGTAATGGCTGGTACTTGCACAGAGCCAGGGTGGCAGTGTAGATTAGATGGTAAATCTCAGGGATAAGTAGAATCCAGGGAATAACTAGGAGCAGCTATAAATCTATGTCTGTTCTAAGGGCAATCCATGCTGTCACCATTTCCTTGAGATGCTTCAGAGCTTCTTCTTTTTCCATTCCATTGATGATAAAATAGGGGACATATTCTGATCATTACTTTTAAAGGATTGTGATGAAATGTGAAAGCTCTTTTGAACAAAGGCTTAAGTGGTTCAAAATCAACTTTTAGATTTCTATGTACTTTAATGTACCTTGTCACACAAGGAGCTTTAACAACCACTTAACTTACTGTTTATTAAGCCTAAAACCATCTGGGAAAGTTAATTGATATGATAGTAAACTATTGATCATAGATATTGTTAACTGACAAAAAAAGAGAGAAAGAGAAAGAAAACTGGATGTTTTTATTGTTACTTTGCAAATTGTTACCAAATGTTCATTGTGAATATTCTGATACTGAAAGTGACCAGAGTAAGAGGGGAGGAGAATTTTGTGTGAAAAAAGGGGAAGGGAATAGTCAAAGAACATGCATGAGTGACCCATGGACATGGACAACAGTGTGTAGATTGACTGTGGGAGCAGGAGGTGGGGTGGGCGGAGGAGGGCAAAGGGGGAAAAATTAGGAAAATTAATAAATTAACAATAAAAATGATTTAAAAAATAAATACAAATAGTTTACACACAATAAATAAACAAATAAATCATTGAAGTTCTGAAGTTAAATAGAACCGAGTGCTATTTAGAAAATATTGTAGAGAATTGTGTAATAGAGTTTTGTAAGAATTCACAGTTTTTTATTAAAAAGTAAAATGCATTCAGATGAGCATGACATTCTTCAGAGTAATTAGTATTAATTATATCATGATTAAAGAAATGTTAAGCATTTTCTCCCTTCTGTTGTTTTCAGTGGTTGCTGGCTTCCCCTGCTTGTGCCATCTAGGCTCTGTGCACCTGAGGTGGGAATGGAACCCTGATGGCTGCATCCTGAATGCCTGTGAGCACGATTCTCCCTGCAAAGATCCGCTTCCTGTTAGTATCAATGAATATTATTAATATATCTTAATGTGTGCTGGCATAAATTAACTGCTACAAATATAATTAACTGTGGTCCCGGTGGCTTTTTAATATGTATAAATACATACAAATACTTATTAGATTAGAAAATGGAAGCTCAAGCAATATTTTTTTTACTTAGTTGTAAAAAATGTTCTATTCACCATTATATATAGGCTGATATAAATAAAACAAATCATTCACTCTGATTTCACAACTCTTGGCAATATTGAATTTTTGTAATATTTCAGAAATTATTCTGAAAAGTATTGTTTTCACACAAGCACCTACTTTTACCTAACTTAAGGTATTGTGTGCTCACACAGAATATATAATCTTGAATTTTATTTTGATTTCCATCTCATGCTGTATGCTTTCATTGTTTTCTTCATATCTCTGGGTTGTTGCTGTCCCTTCAATACATTTCCATTTGTCACTGCCTTTGTCATAAGCATGTGCCACTCTGCCTTAAATGGACTGACACAGTTGGCAAATCAATGGGATCCCCTTGGGCTTCTCATTTTTCAGAAAGTCTGACATAAAAAACATCTACTCAAGGTGGATTCGCTGACTGGCTTCAGAAGATAAATGGCAGACAACACAGGTTAATGCTGCAATGCTAGTATAGGTCTGTAGTCTATTCTTTAGCAACAGAGCCCATTTTCACAAAAAGACTACACTAGTTGAGGTTAGAAAAAATGCTTTGCAAAACATATTTCTTTTCATGTACTTATTTTGTTTTTACAATGAAAGTGTCATTTGTGGCAAATTGTGTCTTTCCCACAAGGAAGGCAGACACCTAAATGAAGAATTATAACTAATGTTTGGATAACTATGTTTAGAAACTGATGCAGACAGTGGCCCGCAGCGTCTGCGTCATTATGGATGAAATGAGACATTCATACAGACTACTGAGTCTGGTGTAGGAAAAGGGACAGCATGACTTTTCTCTCAAGGGAAGCAAAAGCTGAGGCCTCCACCATGACAGGCCTTGATTGGGTTTCTCCATCCATTACATGGTGGTCCTCATTTACTATGCACAGGTTCACTTTAGGTGGTTACCTTTTACAGAAAACAAAGGAGCCAGTGACACTAATCACATCACAGAAGAGGGATATTTGCAAATGAAAAGGCAAAAGTGGTTGAACTAGTTACACTCATCCTTGGAAGGTTTAGCATGGATTTTAGGAAGTTAGGACTTTGTAGTAAATGTCCTCAATTCAAGGTGAGGGAGTTTTAGCAAAAAGCAAGACTCATAGTGTCCTAGGTACATTGCAGGCCTGATTCCCCATGGAAGAACCTATCTATGGGCGTGGGTCCTGTGCATCTCCCAGACACCATGCAGAACAGTCTCCTACAAGAAACAGAGATGGTCCATTAGCTATCCAACCACCCTTTCGACGTGTGTAGTGGTCCTGATGCCTCATTTTAATTCATATCAGATGCTTTGTGTAAGTCAGTCATGCTAATCCTGTTCACTTTTGGAGGTTTCTGTAGGAATGAGTATGAGATGCTATGCTGATTTTTGAGATGAGATTGGAGTTATTTCTAGGGAAAGCAAGTAGGATGCAAGTAAAAGATAATAACCTTCTAATACCTGGAATTTATACATGTAATTGCTGTTGCTATTTTCAGACCCTAAGGACAAGAGTGAAGTTCTGCTTAATAATCAGTGACTCTGAAGGTAGCAGAGCTGATGGACAGAAGAAACCTGGCCTTTGATCAGTTGTTGAACTGCTTGAACCCCGCCCCCCCCCCCCCGCACCAGTCCCCTGCCCCAGGTGCCTGCCCAACCTTTGGATCTAATTATGTGAGATTACTTATGGCTAATTTTTAAAGATGGCTTGAATTAGAGTCCCTTTTACTTGCAGGTAAACCATCTAATTTCCATAATGTGATTAAACTTTATTTTAGACTATGATTTCAGCTATAACTTCAGCAATAGGAGTTTATTATAGCAGAAAGAGCCTTATACCCCAAATTATAAGACTCAGGTTCCAACCCTGACATTGTCACAACTTCTCTGAGTAACATTATGCCAATCATTTGAAAAGTTAGGGGCTGAAACTTCAAATAATAGAGCTTCCAAGTATGGAATTCTCTCATGTATCCATTTTATAAATTGCCAGTGAGAAGTTATGCAGACTAACTTTAGACTAGTATTAATTTAAAATCTTGCCTCATACTTTCAAATATTATATAATAGGGATTAAAAAATAAGAATTATTAGGTGGAATTCATAGAACCAGAGTGTAGAACAGTAGTTACCAGCAGCTGGGGTTTGGGTTAAATAGGGATGCAGATCAAAGGGTACAAGTCTTCAGCCATAAGATGAGTAAGTCCTGGGCATCTAATAGACAGCATAGTAATTATATTTAATAAGACTCTACTGCATATTTGAAATTTTCTAAGAGAGTAGATCATAAGCATGCTCATGACACACACTAAAAGGTCATTATGTGAGGTGATCTGTGTATTAATTAACCTTATTAAATATTCATATTCAGTTGATATTTTTTCATAATGTGTATATATGTGAAATAATCATTTTGTGCACTTTGTCAATTATACCTCCATAAAGTTGGAGGGGAAAGAATAAAGCAACAAAGCTGAAAGCAGCAAGGTTGAAAAGCAAATTAAATCTCTAAATAACATTCACCAACTAGATTATCATATATTATTAATTGACTTAAGTATATTATAAAAGGAGATGATTGAAATTACTAAACTCCTAAGCACAATTCATATATCAATTATGAGACAAACATCATTGAATTGGTGATATACTTCCAAGAAAAGACGTTATGGAAACAACAACATGTTTAAAAGTTAAAGAATGTTCAAAGCATTTGGTAGCCTTTAGGTATTGTGTCTGGGGCCCCAACATTCCCTTCAGTTTGTGTGATTAACTAGGAGTCAGAAAATTCATAGTTGAGGTTTATAGCACTAAAAAGTAACTTATTTTTTATTTTTAATAGTTTATTTTTATTGATTTTTCCATTACCATTTATTCCTTTTATACTCACTTTCACTTCTACTCCCTCCCCCTGCCCCACAATCACCACACTGTTGTGATAGATTGAAAATAGCAGAAAGAAAGGCATGAAGGCCAGCCATGGAGGAACCATGTACAGGCTTCAGGTGTCTCCTCCTCATAAGATGTGTACACAGCACTTAAATCTCTCAAACATGACGTGGGACAACGAGACTGAAGTGTTGACAATCAGGAAGCTCACTCATAAGTGAGTGATAAGAGCCCCAGTGTTCAGGGTTTTTACTCGGGTCATTCACAGGGCATGGATTTCAGGAAATGTGGCTTCAGCTTCTGCAGTGTTTAAACTGATACAGCACAGTCCAAAGCCCAGGTTTAAAAAACAGGCTTTCACTGTAAATCACATCATTAACAAAACCATTTGGCATAGTCGAGGGTGTCCGGGATTAGGCCACACTGATACCAGTCAGGATATTCTGAGACTCAGAGGTTACCTTCTGAAAGCCAGTCCTTCCTTTGCAATATGTAGTGTTTGAGTGCTAAGCCTGCTAAGTTAACTAGAGAATTGATGTTATGATAAATATTCCATTTTTGTATAGGAATAAGTAGTGCATAATTGGGCAAATAATACACTGTATAACAAAAATTGAAACAAAAATCATTGCAAAACAAAAAGTCACAATTTCAAAATAAAGCAAGGCCCAATTTGAGTGTCATTATTTGCTTTCTTTCACCAAATCATTGGTAAAACACAAATCATGAGATGTTTAAGGCTTTGAAGTGGGAGAGAAAAGAAAGGTATGGAGTGTGATGTTCCTGGAAAAATCTTGTGATAGACAGAAAAATTGCTTTTCTCAATCTACAAGGGACTCACATTTAGCTACAAGAGTCAGCAGCCTGCTTTTTGCATGGGTTGTACTCTCCAGGCTAATTTAGGTAATACCACAGACATGAGGCTTGCTTCTTCATTGAACTTGGTATGGTGCAGCTTTAAACTAACATCCACACATTTGCAGCATTTCCTTATGATTATATGTGACATCATGAATGTGAGTTTAAATAAAAAGCAAAAAATCAAAAGACTTTGAAATCAGAATAAGTGTTTTGTAGCAATGAGCTAGTTTTCTTCTTTTCCTTTCTTTAGAGTTCACTAAACGTAAGAAAATAATGAGAAACAGGAAATTTTCTCATGCTCAGCACAAAATGAGATACAAATGTTAAGAATGGATAGGATAACATTTATTCCTTTATGTAATTTCTTAAGCATATTTGTGAATAACTATCTCTTTGTGGTTATTTAAATATGTATGATCAAATTATTCTGGTATTTTCTCTCTCATTTTACTTTCATTTTCCTCTGTTTCTTATATGAATAATGAATGCTTAATTTTGATAACAGCAGGAGATACTAAAATAGTGCAGTAGAACTAACATGTGGAAAGAACAGGTTTTTTTCGTATACAGCTATGTTAAAATTTATATATAGTATATGTACTGGCATACTACAGATATAAATTCTCTCCCTAACTCTCGGGTACAATAACCAAACTGAATTGATATTCTTTCTAGTAAAAAAATAGAACTGCCTTTGCTTTCACCACTATATGGTTGAAAAATCCATGTTAGTCATTTGAGAGTTGCCTATTCCCTCCCTGTGGGATTGTAGAGTAAAAGCTGGATAACAAGGGAACAGCCCTGCTCGCACTTCATCTTGGCTGCTACCAAAATGCTTGTTGTGTCATCCCATGCTCCTTTCAGAGACAGCTTAAACTGACAAATGATTCCAATCCTTTTCATATCATATTTGGCTCCCAGGATCTTCTACACCTCTCGACTTCATGGTGCTTAGCTAATCAGTGATGGGGCCCCAGTTGTTCCTTCTGCTAACCCACTTGGAACCACTAAAACCTCAGGTTCTACTCTCTCTCTAGGATTACAAATACATTATCAGTGTGGATTCAGCCCCACTGCTCTCTGTCCAAATACAAAAAAACTTCATTCCTTTCATGTGCTCTCTCTTCATGAAGATGTACTTAATGTCTTTTGGTGGATACTAACACATAGAATCTGCCTTGGCTCAGAGTTTGGGAACTTAAGAATTCTCAAAACACAGAATTGTCTAAATACTCCTTAATGGAAAAAATAAATTTTCATTTTGGTAGTAAAAGAAGATGGTAACAGAGATTATTCTCAATAATCTCTGTTACGTAGGAATATGACGAAATTTGTCAAGCCTCAAATGTCTTAGCTCTTACATATAACCTTTACTATGGCTGTGTTCTATACATATCAAAATTGTTTTTAAGTCATCGATCCTATAGATTCTATAATATCATCTGAAATAGTGAACCTCAAAAAATGAGTTTTTCTTACTCATTTTTTAACTTTGCTAGGTTAAAGGTCTTGTAAGTTTTATCCACTTAAAACAGTAGAGAGACCATTGGAGATTGTCTAGCTTTGACATGGATCTGTTCTATAACTTACTATACAAGTCACTAAACTTCTTAAAAACATAAAATGAAGGATTTCTAAAATATTCATTCAAATTAATAATACGTGGCACTATTCTTTAATTTGAGGATAGCTTTCTCTTTTATTTTAGTACCAAAATATATATAAGCACATTTTTTTTTGAGCTGGGTGATCAGTTTCTACAATAAAATGAAAGAGTTGGACTTAATTGTTCTTAAGTAGGAGTTTGCCTTTTAAAATACACATGCTTAAAATTCTGATTCAGTAGATAGATTCGGACGCCTGGGTAATTTATAACCTCTTATGATTTTGATGTGTACTGCTATTCAAGAATTACTGCACTAGATACCTACAATAGACGGCACTTTCTAGCTCTATACTTCTGTGATATTGGGGGTAGAGCACAGGGGTTTATATTTCATATGTGCTGATTACTTGCAATTTATCACCTTAAAAGAGAAACAAAAGATGATCTGAAAAACTGAACAACTTATCCCTTGAGTTTTTAGCAGCATATTTCATTGCATCTTCTATTTAAAAGTACTCTTCTCTTTTGGATTCTTCCATCTGTTTCAGTGCTTTTGTTTTTAATACAAAGGAAATGAATCCAACTTTCCCATTCCAATCCTTTTATGAGGGAGATATTAATGTATTGTTTCCTCCTCACTTGTAATAACTTAGTGAAGTATCACTCTCTTCATATATTGACATTTACTAATCAGAAAATCCTTTCATGAAATTATAGCTTTTCATAGAGGCTGGGTATAATGGTTCATATTATTTTGACAGTATTAAAAATAATCAATTAATTTGATTGTAATGATATCCCAAAGGTTTAATAAAGACTTCTGATTAAACTGATTAATTGCAACTTTTTCAGTATTGAATATATAGATATAAATTTAATCTTAATTGTGATATATGAGCTAATAACCAAACCCAGATAACAGAGATGCTGCAAGAATTAAGTAAGACAAAATAAAGTCCTTTGGTCCTGTCCATTCTAAACAGACTACTTTCGTCTTTGTAGAATAAATCTACTTAATTTTTTTATTACCCAGATGTTTACTTTTCATTACATAGATCCTTATTTTCAGAATTTTTTGGAAGTAAATTAACATTACATTTATGAAAGTGGTTCATTATAATGGATGTTAATTTTCTATCCTTTTTACAATACAGATTATAGACTTGTTTTCCTTGCATAATCCATGACTAATATAGAATTTTAGTTCATCACCTGTTAACCTCTTTAATCCTTCAAATATATTATCTTCAATTGTCTATTTGATAACAGTTTATATGTCTTTCTGAAGCACCAAGGTTTTCCCCACTAATCATTTTTAGAATACTGTAGGCCAGCCTTGATACAAATAATCAAAACTTAAAAATTTATATGCAAAGTAAAAATAGACAGAATTGAGAAAGATTTGTTGATTCACCTGAGAAAAGAAATTAGTACTTTGGACTTGTGAAATTTATTCTTGAGGCTCAGACGTATTGTCCCTTCTTTTTTATTATAAGATCCTTCATTATAGAAAACTGAGATTTACTGATGGCTAAATTTTAAAGTTTAAGGAGTCTATGGAGCAGTACTGAATTTCATAACTATTTTGTGAGAACATAACAGATCAGTGAAAGGAATTTTATTTTGAGACTCGCTAATAAAAATGGACAGTTCCCAGAAATCATCCAGCTTAAAAATTGTTTAGAACTTATCGAGTACCATTTCCACTGTCAGTTTTAGCCAACATACATCAACAAATGGGTTTATTTTCAAAGATTTATGAGACAAATTTAGCTTCAATTTGTTTCAATACAAACACTGTACTTTTACCTTATTATTTGTATACTTCTATAACTAGAACTAGAACTCAACTCTAGGCTTCCCAATTTATTTCTGAGAATTTATTGAATAGTTCAGTCCACAGTAATTTTATATTTTTCCCAAAAGCTTTCTTTCTGCCATTTGAATAGATGCATTTTTTATTGATTAAGTCTATATAAGACTTTTCTAAAAAGGGCTATCTTGTGTTCATATATTGTTTTTAAGAAGATAATAAGAGGAAAAGCACATTTTCCTTCAGAAAAATAGGTTTTCTTCAACAATTTTTTTTAGATATTTTAAAAGATTTTATTTAATTATTTTTTTAGAGAGGGTAAGGGAGAAGAAAGAGAGAGAGAGAAACATCAATGTGTGGTTGCCTCTCATACTGGGGACCTGGCCCGCAACCCAGGCATGTGCCCTGTCTGTAAATTGAACCCGCAATGCTTTGGTTCGCAACCCATGCTCAATCCACTCAGAAGCACTGAGCTATGCCAGCCAGGGCTTCTTCAACAATTTTTTAACTGACAAGAACAGTGGTCAAGGAGAGTAACCCCTCATCTCCATCATTTAAAAATGCCATTATGTCATCTCTTTGAACTCTACATCATCCCAATTTCCTGTTTGTCTGTGAGGAGTTCTAATTTTCATCAATAGTGAAAATTTTAGAAAATTTTGAATTAGGAATGGAAGTGTATATATATATATGTATATATATATACACACACTTATGGAAACAAGCATATGTGGAAATGTGCATGCACACATGTGTGTACATACAAGGAAAGAGAATGTGTCTATTTTCTATAGTGCTCTGCCAATTGCCCTAATTTAAACAGAAATTAAGAGCTTTTTAAAGATCAAGTTCTGGAATTCATGTCAATTACTATGTACACACCCACACACACACATATACATACATACACACAAATTAGAGCCAGCAGATATATTGCTTATTTGTAACTTGATAGACAACTTTGTTTTGGAATAATACAGAGTGACCTGTGGCATCATCTTGATTATAGTAGGGTGAAATTTTGTTGCATGCCCACGCCCTTTAAGACAAAAAGACCGCACATTCAAAACGGGATGTGCTTTTTAAAAAGATGGCTTTTATCTTTGCTAGTGTTAAGTCATTTAACCTTGTATAAGTCACTTAATCTTTCTAAGCCTCAATCAGTTCATTTTAATAATGCATAAATTAATAGCAGCCACTTTGCAGAACTGTTATGAAGATTAAATGAGATACTGTATGTAAAATGCTTAACCTAGTGCCTGCCATATATGATTAACAAACACATACCATGTTCGATAATGAATGTTTGATAATGGTGATGATGATGATGATGTTGATGATGACTTAATTGTGGAGAGACAGAGGGAGAAAAAGGAAATAAAGAATGAAAGAATGAATGGATGAATGAACACTCAAGTCTTTATGTATGTCTCTTTAACTATTGTTAGACTTTCTCATGAGTAAGAAACCCATAGAAATGTCGCAGGTTCGATTCCCAGTCAGGGTATATGCCTGGGTTGCAGGCTATGACCCCCAGCAACCACACATTGATGTTTCTCTCTCTCTCTCTCTCTAAAAATAAATAAGTAAATTTTTAAAAGTTCAGTTGTTCCTAAAAAAAAAAAAAAAAACATAGAGTCTGTACTCATGCCAAGATCCTAGAGATTCACAGCTGGTGATAACTTTTGTTTTGCATCACCCCAGGCTGTTGGGGCTCTGGGGCCACCCTTTAAAACTGTGTGTTTGCTCCACGTCTGGTGAAAGGCTCTATGTCTGACAGACACACAGCAAAACCACTTTAGCCTAATCTCTAGGCATCAAGCCTTTAATCTGGTTAACTCCACCCAAATCTCATCTGATTTAAATTGGCCTTCTCTGCCCTCTTAGAGCAGGAAAAACTCCACCTAACTGCTGTGCTTAAAGGACAGACAAAAAATATACCCTTCACAGTTAAAAAAAATCTGACACAAAAACTCAAAAGAGACCAATGTGATTGGCATGGATATGTGAATGAATATATGAACATAAATAAAACATATACACACACATACACACACATATATTTATAATTTTATAAATATATTTATATACAAATATATTAAATATGTATAAATATATATTATATATTTAAATATATAATATATAATATATAAATATATAATATATTAAATACATTACTCTAATCTTATATAAATATAATAAATTATATATATAAATTAAATATATCACTCTAATCTTATATAAAATATAAGGCAAATATAAAATATAAATATATATTTAAGACTAGAGTGATATTTCCGATCTTGTATTTTTTTAAATATATACAATCCAGAGCTAATTGTCAGAAAATGTGGATCTTACTCATTTTCTGTGGTGTTGTGTGTCTTCCAAGATTCTTTTATTGTTCACTGCTACATCAAAGAAGATGTATTTTGTAAAGAAAAACATAAGGCTCATAGAAATGAAGCAGATTTCTTATGGTCATGCAGTAATACATATATATGTGTGTATATGTACATATATTTATATACACACATATATTTATGCCTTAAGACAGGTCTGCAGATCACACGCCTCTCAAGATTCTTTTTTGGTCCTAAACCTTACTGCATCTCTGAAAATATCAGAGCTTGAGTTCAGTTGCCCATAAAACTCAAGAAACTGAGGAGGGCAAGAATCTTAAGAATAAATCAGTATTTCTGAATCCAGAATAAATCATAACCACCTGTGTCATTTCTAAAAATACATGTTTACTTTAAACTTACCTCCTGGGAATTCTGATTTAGTAAAGAGAACATGAGGTCTGAGTCTCTGTATATTTAAAATACTCCACAGCAGATTCACAAGCAGAACCATAATGCATAAATACTAGGCTACCCACATTTACTGGAAGCTGCCTGGAGAAACTCACAGCCACAGTGTAAGTTCATGGTTATAAACCTCAAGTACAGAGCCCTGAGTGCTCAGCCAATGCTCATCTGTACTGGAAGTTTACAATGAGAGGCATCCTAGGAGGTGATGGGAGGACAGGTTGATTCAGGGAATGATCTATCAACAGGTGACTAAAATTTAAGCATTGGCCTCTCATGTGCAGAATAATTGGAGCTGAGGAGAATTTATAGCTAGAATTATAAAAAGTAAATTTAGAATGAAGATTGGTAGGATGCTAAACATTTCTTTCTCAAGTAGGAACTTTTTTTAAGGAAAAAGTGCTATCCTCAGCTAGTTTTGATGAGCACTTCCAGCAGTCCTAGTCATCAAGGATATATGCCTATTATAGACGACATTGGTTCAGAAAGAACAGGCTGACCCCATAAGGAACATTACCGAGGAATGATTTGAAAGGCTATTGAACAAAATAGGACCTTAGGGATTTTTTCCAGAATATGCAAATTTTACTAAATTACAATGTAATGCTTGTTAAAGTAGTTGGAATTTAAGAGTATCATGCCAACCTTTTGCTAGCCAGCTGAAAATTTTCTGTAAGATTTGGGTAGAATTTTAGGTACTAATTATATCCAAGGTAAACTGGAACCTTACTGCTGTAAGCAGCCTGGTATAGGCTAAGAATTATCCTTCCATGGGTATTGCTAAAGCTTAGCAAATAACCAGAATTGCAAAGGGAATGTTGGTTAGGAAAGATGCAATTATTTCATTAGGAGAAATGCAATGAAGGAAGCTTAGAGCATCTAGGTACATTTGCATTGGATCTAAGAGAAACAATGGAATTCAGGAACATTAGTCCTTAGGCTTATAAGCAGGTTACTAGAGCATAATGTATTTCTGAACTAGATATACAGTAGGGAAAATAATTTGCAATCTTATAAGCTCACCAGCTTTCCTCTTTGATAGGATATTCGTCCTGGCCAAGTAATTCAATGAGAAGCTAATGATTATAGTAATTGGAATGAGCTAGAGTTAAAGTTGGGGATTCAAATTACTTTAAAACTTGCATCAATGTATCCAACTTCCTAATGCTGATTGTGGGACTAGAATAGAGCTTTGATTTCTCTCCCTGTAATTGTGGTTCAATGCAATTTAGACGTTGGTATGATATTTGCATTTTGGTCAATGAGAGATGGGCAGAATCAGAAATAGTCAGGTTATGGGGCATAAAACACCCTCATGAAATTGGTGGACTCCAGCAATAATAGGCACTAAGAAAAAGATGAGAATTGGTTGTGATAACAAGAGGTAAGAGGAGTCTATGAGGAAATATTTAGATTTACATTGCAGATTGGTAATTGCTGTCCCACAACTCTCAGAGCAGATATGTATTGCCTTGCTACAGATTTTAGAAGTACAATTTCCATCTTTCAGATGACTAGAAGTATATCAAATGAATTACTTCAATCCAGAAATTTTCTGAGGTGACAGTATGAAAACCTATTTATACAAATTAAAGTTTAAATGCCAGAACCATTTAGTGAAGATAAGTACCCTTACTGAACAATTTACATTTTAAATTTAAAAAATGACATTTCTTAAAATTTGGCATTTAAGATTTTTTATTAAATGTACTGTATATATATATCCACACATATATATATGAAAATATATGTATGCACTATACATATATATGAAGATATATTATATACATATATACAAGAATGAATAACTTTAAATTTAAAAATAGTAACTAAAAATTTATGCAAAAATTTCAATTTTGAAGAAAAACTCAATTTAATAAGAAAAAATCATAAGAGAAAAACAAGTCCCTTACAGCCTTTTTTGCATTATTAGGAACTATGTTAAAATACACCGATAATCAGATACATAAAACATATCTAAAGCTTTGAAACATTTTGTAAGGATACGAACTACTGGTCACTTCTCTCAAATGACACTAATACCTACACTTAAACTATCAGGGTGTTTGTTCTTAACATAAAGATCAGACAGACCTTTTCTTAAAATTTGCCAATTCAAAAAGGTTAATCAATGGATTTCTGTTGTTTGTTCACCCAGTCTTTCTCTGATTTTTTGTCTGACTAATTTAAATAAATGCATCTGCAGTTATACTAAAATTTTGGTCTATTTTTTAGTATATTTTGTCATTCCAAATAAACACACTTTTAAAATCAGCAAATTTTAACTAAACCCAAAACAAAATTTAAAGTAGATTACATAAATTTTCAAAGTAATATAATGTGCAAAAACATTTCCAATTTATTTCATAGTATCCAAATATAATTTGGTTCTTATTATTGCCCCTGAGAAAAAAGAACAAAATTAATGAAGACCCTAACTCATACAATTCAAAACTAAACTATGATTAATGTCATTATTATTTCTATATAGATATCTGCACATAGCAGGGATCACCATGAAATATTAGTAAATAAACAAATATATACAGAGGACTGCCTTTACAATGCACATGTTAAAGTACCTTTCCCTAGTTTAAGGCAGAGCCTAGAGGAGACCAAAGAGCATGTATGAGCCCATGGACATGGACAGTAGATGGGAATTGACTGTGGGAGTAGGGGGGTTGGCTGGGTAGAGGAGGGCAAAGGTGGAAAAAAATTGGGACAACTGTAATAGAATAACAATCAGAAAATCTTAAAAAATATTTTTGAATACAGTGGATTTATTTGGTACTGCATCACCATTCTACTTTCTGTGAGTAATGAATATAGATATATTCATCCATATTAAATTATTAATTAACATAATGTAGAAAATGTTATGTGGTATATGTAATGTGTAAACATTTTCTTGGATATATGATAAGGAGAATTTAAGAAAAAGGTTAGATGAAGCAGAAGAAGTGAAAAAAAATTATCTTGAATAATGAGCCTAGAATCGACTTATAAAGACTTTCTCTTGTTTTTTTATATTGTGTTTTAATAAAGATTTTTATCATAAATATATCATCATAAGTCTTATCAAAGTTTTAATATAATTAAGGATATTAAGATATGCCTCACCTCCACTGTGGGTAGGAATTTATATTGTCAAGGCTTTTTATATGCCTGAATCTTGGAAAATATATTAGCAGATTAGAAAAAACTGATATAGATTGAGTCTCTCATATAATAATAAAAAAATAAAAAATAAAAACTTTGCTTTAGTAAAAAATAGAGATGATATGAAAATGGAAAACAGTGACCTAGAACATGGCTAGATTCTGGGAAATGTGATAAACAGGAAAAACTGAGAACAGACTGCTGGACAATTGGACAGAACAGGAGTATGCTCAATGGGTTAGGGCAGATTTCCACAGTTAGTTGTTATCTAAGTTCTCTAAAAGTATGCTTTATAAAATATTTGCTCTAACTTGGTCTAGAACATAAATTCAGTCCAAGTTTGACAGATGCAGCAATTAGGAATACAGATGTCTGAATATTGCATGGGAAATACTTATACTAGAAAAAAAAAAACACTATCTGAACTTCAAATTGGTGTCTAGTAGTTTATCTAAAAACTCTATACAATCAGATATAATTTTAGAGAAATTTACGTATCAGTATATGCCTACCATAATGTTCTTATATTTTAAAAATGTTATATATATATTTAATTTTATTTTAATTGTTGTTCAAGTACAGTTTTCTGCCTTTTACCCCTATCCCAGCCCACCCCCTAACCCCTTTCCACCTCCCTCCCATTTCCACCCCCCTTGTTTTTGTCCATGTGTCCTTTATACTTGTTCCTGAAAACTCTTTATTCCTCACTTAGATAAGAAATTTGGCTTAATTTAGAGAAAAGAAGATAAGACTGTTCCAAGTGAATTCTTCTAGAACTACTTGGATTGTAAATGGGAGCAAAGAATCATGAGGACAAGAATGAAATAAGGAGGGCATTTTTCCTACCCTCTAGACCTTCAATTTAATAAAACAAATAGGACCAGTGCCTGAGGTGCTTACTGATAGGCTTCATTAGTCAGAACCTAAAATAACTGTTACTTCTTCTTATTCATGCAATTAATGAATAAAGAAAGCCTGACCCCAAGTAAAGTCATCACTTATATAGTTAAGACCTTTTCACAGGCTCCTGGCACTTTCTTGACAAAGGTTGTATTAGTGGCTATCTGCCTTTGTTCTCAGTGATGACCTCTGATTGCATCAAATTGATCACCACCTATGGGGCCAATTTATATAAAAACTGTCCTGCATATTCATAAAATAAAAGAAAATTCTTCTCACATATATGCAAAAGACAATGCCAGAACATTAGTAAGTATAATATCCAGGGAGGACCCAATATATATTCCTTTTTTATCTTAAAAAAGTTATGGATCCCATGAATTTTTTTAAAAAATATTATTTTGTTGTTTTTAAATGGAGACAGAATCTCAAAACTTGAAAGCCTGAAATTTTCAGACACCAGGAAAGAAACTTTCTCTCTATTACCAGAAACTCATTTTGCTCTGAAAGGAGTATTGGAGTAGATAGCTGAGAATAAAGCCCCACTGCACCAGAAAAAAGTCAATCCATTGTAAATAAGTTTATAACAAAGCACATTGATTTCCAACTTAAAATTGTGCCTCTTCTGACAATAATCTATACTTAGTTAATTATTTTTTATGTTTTTAAATAATTTTATTGTCTTTTAATTATATATTGTAATTGATTACTTTATAGAGTGGTGAGCTATTTTACTACCAAAAGAAGTAATAACTGGAATATCCTGCTTCACAAAACTATTGTGGAAAATGTTCTCACATGTCTCATACCTTTTAGTTTTCTGTTGATAGTCCAAAATGGATCTGCTCATTTAGAAAGTAAGTTGTCCAGTAGAATCATTAGTCCAGAATGGAGTCATCTCTCTTTCAACATAATCATGTTGAAGTAAGCCAAGAATGACTTATCTGAAGGCCTAGGGATTAAATTGGTATGTAATGATTTGTTTGAATTATCTTTCAAAATTTAATATCAGAAAAAAAATTTATATAGGAATCAAGACACTCATCTCCTTTTGACTAATCAGTCTATGCTATATAAATCCAGGCCAGTTGTAATATAGAAACATTCCTGGAGCTGGTAGCTTCTACATGTAGTAGATGTAGCTGTTTTACTGCTTCCTCAGTTTTCTCACTACTGAAGGCCTCTACCATGTGTCTAATATGCTGGTATCTAAACACTTCACAATAATGAGAACTTGTCCCATCCAGCCTCACACAGTGAGAAATTACTCCAAAATAGAGTCTTAAACCTGAAAAAAAGAAATCAAGAAAATGTTCTATACCTGGTGGAAAATCAGCATGTCCATCATATAGTAAACTCATTAACACCTAGCCATACAAGGAGAAGAAAAAGTAAAGGGATATTTTTTTCTTTAAAGAGTTTATTTATTTATTTATTTTTTAGAGAGAGGGGGAGGGAAGGAGAAAGAGAGGGAGAGAAACATCAAAGTGTGGTTGACTCTTATGTACGCCTTGCTGGGGACCTGGCCTGCATCCAGGCATGTGCCCTGACTGGGAATTGAACTGCAACCCTTTGGTTTGCAGGCCCATGCTCAATCCACTGAGCTTTACCATCCAAGTCAATAGAGGGATTTTTAATATAGCTTCATAGTAACATTAGGATAACTTTTTTTTTAAGATTTTTATTTATTTTTAGAGGGGGAGAGGAGGGAGAAAGAGAGAGAGAAAGAAACATCAATGTGCAGTTGCTGGGGGCTGTGGCCTGCAATCCAGGCCTGGGGTTGCTTTGGTTCTCAGCCCACACTCAATCCACTGATTATGCCAGCCAGGGCTGAGGATAATTTTTACATAATGATTTAAAATTTGTAGACAGCAATTTGCATCCTTTCTTATGTTAGGAGAGTCACCTTTCTTGATTAGAACCCTCTAAAATACAGTACTTTTGTGTGTGAGAATGCGGGTATTGGTGTAGACTCACAGGAGCATGTGTGTATGAGATCTGTCTGGAAAAAGTCCAACTATTGCTAATGTAAGGAGAACGGTTTGTGTGTGACATTGATGTAACCTGGCAGACAAGGAAAGTGGACTAGAATTAACATGTGTGAAAAATAACAACTTCATTATACTAGTCAGTGGGTGCAGTAGACTCCATTGAATGAACATGTATACTGTGTGACTGTGGCATTCAAAATGACTGAGTACAGAAATGAATCTGCATCAAATTTTGCATTAAGCTTGAACATTACTCTGCAGAAACTATTCAGATAATTCAGAAGGCCACAGCTATGAGCAACTGGTGACTAGCAGCTTCATCACAAGCCCACTCATGCTTCACATCTCATGAAGAGTTTTTAGGCAAAACATCAAATAACCCAGGTGACTCAGTCCTTCTACAGCCCACATTTGGTGCCCTGACACTTCTGCCTTTTCCCCAAACTGAAATCACCTTTGAAAAAGAGAGAGATTTCTGACCATCAGCGAGATTCAGGAAGATACAATGGGGCAGCTGATAGTGATTGGGAGAACTATGTGAAGTCCCAAGGTACCTATTTTGAAAGAGACTGAGGAGTCATTGTCCTATACACAATGTTTCTTGTATTTCATATCTTCCTTAATAAATGTCTCCATGTTTTTATATTACATGTCTGGATACCTTCTAGACAGACCTCATATATATGTTTTATCTATTTATCTTGATACAAATAGCTTATATGCTTCCTCATTTCTTATATTTATCCTGCAATATGAATAGATTAATTGTCACAATGCAGTTATCTATCTTTTTTCTATATTTTCACTAGAGAAAGAAGTGCACTCTATTGAGACAGATTCCATCAATTCATTCTTACTTCATATTATACATTATTCTGTTTAGGCAGCATAACAGTCCTGTTGACATTTTGCTCATGGATGACCTCTTTCAAAGCTAATTCCTATTCCATTGCACTCTGTAAGTAAATCAAAAGGTGAAGTGTAATGTGAACCATTTATCTTTTTAAGGATCCAGAATATCAATGTGAAAGAAAAATAAAAGTGACATGAACTTCATAATGTTATAAAATCAGAACCATTTAATCCAAAATACCTATTTGTTTAATAGATTTATGTTTGACATCAATTTTCCTGGCAATGGCAAGTGTCTTAAAAATTTTTTTTTAAATATTTTTCAAATACATTTAGATCTTGTTACTGTAGAGCTGAAAAATAAAGATTCTGCATGTCATATTATTATTATTATCTGCATTATTATTATTAATTAGATTTAGGGGGTTACCTGAAAAGTTGCTAATTTATTAAGTATAAATACTACTCAAAAAAAGGATTGGAAATTTTGTTTAAATTACAAAATAGAAATTTAGGATTTTCTAAGAAAGCTATTATCCATTCTATATTTGTAATATATACAGTAAATTATCAATATTTAATAAAAGCATTTAACACCCTTTTTTATATATTATGTGCACACATATATATGTATTATATACACATACCTACAGGGGTTCAATCTGTCAGTTATCATACAAATCAACATTAGAATTCAATCACAATGGATATCCTTGTTCTTTTTTTTTAAGAATCATATAATTGATTTTTAAATTTTTTTTAAAGATTTTATTTATTTATTTATTTTTAGGGAGGAAAAGGAGGGAGAAAGAGAGAGAGAGAAACATCAATGTGCGGTTGCTGAGGGCCGTGGCCTACAACCCAGGCATGTGCCCTGACTGGGAATTGAACCTGCAACACTTTGGTTCGAAGCCCACGCTCAATCCACTGAGCTACGTCAGCCAGGGCTGGATATCCTTGTTCTTATTTGATGCATGGGTCACCGGCCAGCAGTGACCACGGAACGCTGTGGATGGCTTGCCGAAAAACACACGAGAAAAAACATGCACAAAGACAGACTAGCTTCTGTGGAGAAGTAGGGACGGAATGACTACCCCCTCTAGTGGGGAGTGCGCGCTGATTTACCATCCATACCTGCTTTTATTGGGCTCATTTTGCATAATAATTCAGGTAAAGTACAGTACTCATTAGGGGGAAGTAAGGAACCATAGAAAACAAGGAAGTCTGAGGGTCTATTTTGAGTCGGGGTAAAAGAGCTGTAAGACTTTGAGGAACAAACTTACTTCCTCCTTGGACCCTTCTCATTCAGCTGAGAGCATTCTAAACAAAGAAGGTTTCACAGTAATTTACATGTTCTTTCTTAGGCCTGATCACCCGGGAAATCCGCCCTTTTCAGCACAGAGCTGCACCACCCTGTCATTGTTTCAGGCTTAGGTGGAGCACAGGAACTAAGGCAACCAAGAGATAAGGGGATTTTTCTCCCGGACGATGAAAACTCAGGCTATGTCAAATCAGAGGAGCGAGGGTCCATCACCCCTTTTGCTGCAGCCCCCAAAGTCCTTCCTTTGGGGGGCCTCCCAAGTGATCGTGCCTGTCTTAGATCAGTCCCCCCTTGGGGAATCTTACCCATCTTTGGCTAACCGACCAAGCTTTGGGGTTCAGTTATGAATGAAGCAGCACCCCTGCCAGGGAGATAAGCTTTTGTCTCCTTGCTGGCTTATGGCCCCAAGGGCGTTCCATTAGCCTTAGCCTGGGTGGGGGTTACAGCTTCTGATACCAGTCAGGGTGGTTCCCAACACTTATTGAGTCAAACTTTTGCCAACATTCTCTAAACTTCCTCAATTTTGATTGCTATTAATAAAACATCTTTGTTCATATACTTTCAAAATATAGTATTACTTATAAATTATAAGCATGATTTATCTTACTAAAAATTATAAAAACATACATGTAAAATATAAATGTAATACAGTATATAAAAATACTTTTTAAAATGTTATATTTTTATTGGTGTTTTAAATTTTTGTTTATTTAAAAGTTATTATAACTGATTTATGAGTACAATATAATTAAACATGCTGTATTCCTTTTTTCATTCTTGAATTTTGCTATAGTAGTTGGAAAGTCAACATCTAATTTCAACTTGTTAAAAAAACTTGATTTAATGACAGACCGAGATTAAAAAGATGTGTAAGAATAGGTACATAGTTAAACATGAAAAAAGCATACAGACATAGCATTGCTTGTGGATACTAAATCATTATAATTAGATTTCAACCATACACACTAAGTATGCAAATCCTATAGAGAGAAAGGGCAGGAACTGCTGCTGATTTGGTCCTCTTGTCTCTTCCCCTTTCTTTTGCTATAGATACTACTGTGGCCTAATATTTCTGAAATCCATAGTTGCCTGGTTTAAAAAAGGTAACTCTTCCTACAGTTGAGGGTTTATTTGTTTAATTCTTTGGAGGCACTTCTGGTAATTACTGACAACAGCTTTGGCAAGGCTACTCTCCTGTTTCTGCCACTCACAATACCTTCCTTACTCCATCATGCATGCATCTATCATTCTCTTCTAGCCTGAAGTCAAAGAGGAAAACCTTTGGAGAGGATCCCTTTAAACTGATCTGCAACATTTCTTCCATTTCTTTGGATTCCGTTGAGGCAGTAAAATAAAATGATTCAGATCTTAGGTCTGAAGCTGTATTCAAATTGTGTCTCAACCATGTATAAGCACTATAACTTTGGGCTAATTATGTGAATTTTCTCTGCTTCAGTTTCCTGAGCAATATGAAGAAATATATAGGCACTGTAATAGAATGACTTGATATTTTTATGATATTATAAAGTCAAAGGGTGATTTTTAAGTAAAGATCTGAAAAAAATGTGAGGGAGTGTGCCAAATGGGTATCTTTGGTCAAGTTCAGGGGAAGAACATGTGGTCAAGTTCAGGGGAAGAACATGTGTCAAACGGTTGAAAGAAGAGTATGTTTGGACTGGCAAGAGATAGAAATGGAGGTGAGTAAGGCTAGCATGCAAAATAGGGTCAGGAAGGAATGAGTTCAGAAATAAGGTAAAAAGGCAAATAATGATAGACCTGACAGACTATCAAAAACACTTTGTGTTTTGACTCTGAAAGAAGGATGGCAATGAAGGATTTGAACAGAAGTATGACAAAATATGACTAAAGTTTTATTTTTTCCTGGGGTTTAGTTCTTTCTTTGCTCTGAAACATGGTATTCTAATGTAGTGGGTTCATCTGTCCTTTTTCTCTATGCAAGCTCTTTTAGGATCAACACTATTAATTATTCATTTTTTGAATCTACAGAGTTGTATATTACCTGGATGAAAATAGGTGCTCAATAATTATTTGCTAAAGAAATAAATTACAAAAAGAAGAATCGCTCAGTCCTGAATTAGCTGAGTGCAGAAGAAAGGGCTGTGTTTTGAAATTTTTTCCCCTCAGAAACATTGGCTTTGTGACTTTAAGACAATTCTATAATTATTTATTTATTTATCAAAACTTTTTTATTTGATTTTATGAACAAAGGATGGCATCGCCTAAATATCTGGGTCTTGGTTTTCTTGTTTTTACAATGAGAACTGTATCTACCTATAAAGTCCTCTTCCCTTTCAATATATCAAATTCTAAATTAAGGGTATTGTGAGCCTCAGGTAATTTTTGGCTTAACTTGCTCAGATGCGCCATTTCCTAGGTATGCTTTAATGAAATTGAAGACTCGAAACCAGCTCCCATTTATTAAAGCTTTAGGCCTATTGAGAAGTCATTAGTTTTATAAAACTTTAAAATTCTTCCTCCCAGTTTGACATGGCTAATAATCTTGCAACTACTTTATCCCTTGATATTCTTAAATTGTCTAATTCATAAACCTTAACAAAGTATATACTACATATAAACCTACATCTCATTTTAATATAAAGGACATAGGGACATTTTTAAATGTATGCATTAATTCAGCCACATAAAAGCAACTATATTAGTTATCATCAGATATACTGTAATATGAATTCAGCCACTAATTATTGAAATATGTATTAAATATTCATGTTCCATTAATAATGTATTATAAAATACATCACATAAAAGAATATGTGATATATTTATTGTGGCATTCGGGAGAATTATCTTGAGGCTACAGACTAATTTAAAATATCATTCTTGAAAACAGTGATATATTCTATTCATGACCTACTTTTACTGGGCTCCTCTGAAAATTTCCTACACTATTTTTAGTGCCTTGGGGGATTAAGGTGGGATTTAAACTAAGATCATTTCTCCATAATCATTGCACATTATGGTAGCATGTTGAAATAATAATAAAATTTAGCATTGCCTAATTTTAGTGGAGGGAGAGAATAAGCTTACAGCATATTCTCTTTATTGCCCATTCTAGAATGGAAAGTCTCCCCATATTTTTTTTTAAATTTCAGCAATGAAAAATTAAACAAAATGTGTCATTTATTTTACTTGAAGAATTTTTGACAATATAAGAGTCACCTGGGACAGTAGGGGTTTAGTGGTATCTCTGAAGACTCTGTAGCTCTTACTATGATGACATGTCAAAGTAATGTCTTTGAAGACAACATGGTTGACTTCATCATCGGTTGAAAATAATTGCTATGACCCAAAAATGGCAGCTTCAAGAAATTTCAAACTTATAATTAATCCATGATTATTAGTTAATCTAGGCAATTGTATATCTTTGAAAATATTCTTTAATATCCTAGTGATTATAATGCTTAAACATTTTTATATTGTGTAACAAAAGGGGTCCTTTATTTTATATATACATATATATATATATATATATATATATATATATACACACATATATGAACAATAACTATTTTGCTCAACATTTTGACCTTGGTCTTCATGGGTTAATTATTTTTTCTCATCTCCCTTAATGTGTCTTATACTATTTCTGGTATAATTGAGCTCCCAGGATCTACTTGTCAACAACTGATCTTTGCTTTCACTCTTAACTACAGTCAAATGCTTTCAGGGTACGTACCTTGGTCTAACTGTTCTTAGAACCTTGAAAAGCTCACAACTGGGGCCAATGTCTACTGTTAAGCTCCTTCTAAATAATCAAATACTTAGTTTTTCATTATTTTTTGCATTCTTTGTTTCACCTCTCCAACAGTTGGTGACATGACATATGTATAAGGTCTGGCACAAATAATGCCTGTTTTTGTTACAGATTTTTATTACGAACTCATAAGCATGCTATTCTGCAACATACAATATCACACTCAAGCACATCATATGACATTTTAGGTGAAATGTTCAAATTAAGACTATAAATTATTACACCCGTATTTTTACACTACCAACCACACTCAAGCAGACATTACTACTTCCGGTCCCTGTACATACAGTGTTTATCTCAATTGTGAAGATTGATTAATTTAAATTTTATTTCTGTTCTCACTTTCATTAATGAAATCATAATATCCCATAAGGCAAAATGTGGTCCTTTAACCAGTTGCATTAGAATCACCTGGGACCTTTGTAGAAATGCAAATTCTCAGGCCCCATCTCAGAACTATTGAATCAAAAACTCTGGAGGAAGGCCCCCAAACCTTAAGCCTTCCACATAATTCCATTATCACCAAAGTTTGAAAATCACAGTCATTAAGATTTTTATGTCATCTGCAATTTTAAATGTATTCTTCCAACTACACTGGGCTTGGCTTTGATTTCTTCATTTGCATATGCCCTAATTTGAAGCAATATTCTCACTTTTAACAACACTGTGGGATTCTTCACTATCAAACATTGTCAATAGTTAGTGCTCTTCACTATTCTATACTGCCAGTGAAGACGACATTTAAAGTAAATTCTTTCCTAGGACCTTAGGTTAATGCTAATGGTCTTTCTTTTGATCTTTCTCAGGCAAGGTTCAGAAAGACATTCCTTATTTATGCACTCTCCCTTTAAATTATTAGCTCCAAAAGGAAAAAAAAAAATCCAGAGTATAAGGTATCTCATAATCAGACTTAATCTGTCAGATGTCAATAAAGAAGTCATTTTGATTCTCCTTCTTTCCAAAGAAAATTGTCACCTAGCTCTCTATTTATATCAGTCTTGCTAAGTTCGCCACAATTTTGGGACGTGTGCTATTAATTAATATAGTAACATGGCTTTATTGATATATGTGGGGAAATTTATTTTTAATCTCATTTTAATTTCATATTGGCTATTTCATGTAATTGTTGAAACACATTAGTGACAGAATTATAACTCTCTTTTGTCTGCACATGAATGAAAATGAATTTCGTAATTGTAATAAAAGCTAGTTGATAAATACAGTTATGCTAAAATCAGGGATTTGCATTATAAAATACTCCAATACTGTAAAATTATATGCCGTGCCACTTTGAACATGCCTCATTTTATATTCTTCACATATTGATTTTTAAATGTCTGCCAAGAAATGTCCCAAAAAAGCAGTTGTTCATGATGATGTCCAATTTGATTGCTTATTTTACCATCACAAGATTTTCAGTAATAATTACTTGTATTCTTTTTTTTAAACTAACTGAGCTGGTATGGCTCAGTTTGTGGGACACTGTCCTGCAAAGTGAAATGTCACCGGTTTGATTCCTGGTCAGGGCACATGCATGGGTTGCGGATCCCTGGACAGGTGTTTATGGGTGACAACTGATTGATGTTTCTCTCTCTCTCTCTCTCTCTTTCCCTCTGTCCCCCCTCTCTAAAAAGAAAACTAAATGAAACCTTTTAAAAATTGCATATGTAATTTTTACAGTGCAAGTAATTTATTGCACTGTAATTTATTTAATAAGTATAAGGATAGCCAAATATTATTTTCACTTTATTTTAAAATATTACTTGATCTTAATATAACTATATAGCTATAGATGATAATTAAAATATAGCTTAAAATATTTTATCCAATTTGTTTTTAAAAAGATTCTAATAACATATAAACATTCCACAAGTTTTAATATAATATTTAGTCCAATTAAGTAAATATTTGTTTAGCAAAAAATCAATTTTAAATGTAAGTATTACAGAATGATTATACTTTGCTTAATAACTTTTTTAAAATTACAAAATAGGAAAATCAAAAGGAGTGATTTTAGTAGCTCATCCAGCAAGAGATAGTTACAGAAACTTATTCTGGAGCTTCTGTGATTCCATTATTCCTTTATTCACATGCAGTACCTTCTTTAATTTAAACCTTGTTTGCAGTAAATGACCGTTGGTTAATGATTAGTTCTGTTTTGTTTTTTATTGTTGTTTTTTTTTTTTTTTTTAAGGAAAATTGTTCCTGTGAGTATGGTATGTGTGGGCAAATTTAGAATTGCAATAACAATAGAAAAAATATTCTAAAGTAAAGAGAATCTTAATAGATGTCTCCATCTTATATATTATAGAAGCATACAATTTCCAAGTGATCAGAAAGCTTTCCTTTTGTGATATATTCCTTAAGTTATTTCATAGAATAGAATAATTGTTGCTTTGAGTCCTAAATTATATATTATTTCTAGTCATGTACCTTTTTATAAGGAAAGTCGATACTTGCACACAAACTAATACACATGGGCATTGTCAGAAACAAAATTATCATTATGTCTCATTCAATAAGTGGTACAGTTTTAATCAGCTTTAGAAAACTCAGATAGATGTTCGGGTGAGTAGCTAAATGATAATAAAGTGTGTGCAGCTCCCAACCCAATCTCAAATGCCACTTTCAGAGAAATAAAATGATTTTTACTGGGCATATTTTACAAAATTACATGAAAGATGAAATAATTAATTCTGCCTTTTATTCTTTGGAAAACTGGTTTCTAGTAAGTTTAACTATTAGCCTGCTGATTTTTTTAATATTAAATAGACTGAATAATAAACTTTAGAATTAAACAATCTTAAATCAATACACATGCCAAAATGTTAACATAGTACTCTCACCCATGAAACTATCACCCTTGTATGGGAAGTCAATTTTATTTAATTCAATTCATAATTGTTAAGGATTTACAGTACATATGGAAAGGTTTGTTCTTTTTGCTGTGGGATATACACAGACTCAAAAAATAAATAATTAGGTAAGCCTCAATAAATTTTCAAATTATGGGAAAATTTATAGAGTGATGTTACACAAGTAATAGCATTTTAAAATAGAGTATAATATGTATCACGTAAGAAAAAAGTGTTTAGATTGTTCTGCATGTTGAAAAAGAAAGCACAATTCTCTCTTCCAGAAATTTTTGACTTTCATAAAAAAATAGACACAGGATATTGGAGCAGAGTCACTTCAATGGCAGATACTAATGGGTATAAATATCTTTCATGATGGTATTAAATAAAAGATTTTGAGAGGACATCTCCAGATATGCTGATTCAGAAATTCTGGGCTGGGCCCCAGGATCCATCTGTAACAATCACCTCAGTGATTCAGATCAAGTAGCCTTTTGAGATCAGAGGAGTTGCTTTAAATTTGACATTATCAGGCCTTTTTTTCTTTAACTTATGTAAGTTAACCTATTAATCTTTAAGTTATAATTTCTGTCATATTTTTCTTTCTTTTGGTTAACTTACTCAGAATCTGTTTCTGTTGCTTGTGATTTAGGATGTAGTATATATAATTTCTGAACCAATCTGGATCCTTACACTATTTTTAAAAATTTAATGTTTCTAAGACTTAAATGATTTGCTTATATACATATGAATCCTTATGAATTCTTAAAAAGCTCATACACAATGTGAGGAAAAAGTCAGTTTATATTTGAGAATGCAAAACAGAGTTTATTCTTGTATTACTTCATTACTACAAGTAAACTTTATTTTCTTTAATTTTTATTGAATTTATTGGGGTGATATTGGATAATAAACTTATGTAGGTTTCAGACATTCAATTCTATAATACAGCTTCTGTATATTATATTGTGTGTTCACCACCTCAAGTCAAGTCTCCTTCCATCACCCTTTATCATCCCTTTACCCTCTTCTACCTCCCATCACCCTCCTTTCCCTCTGGTAATCACTGTATTGTTGTCTGTATCTATGAGTTGCTTTTTTGAGGGGAGGGGCTTAATCCCTTCACCCTTTTCACTCAACCCCCAACTGCCCTCCCCTCTGACAACTGTCAGTCTTTCTATGTATCTATGAGTATGTTTCTATTTTTTTGTTAGAGTTTACATATGAATGAAATCATATGGTACTTGTCTTTCTCTGACTAACTTACTTCACTTAGCAATATAGCCTCCAGTTCATCTATGCAGTAGCAAAAGGTAGCATCTCCTTATTTTTTATGGCCAAGTAAGATTTCTTTGTGTAAATGTACCACAGTTTTTTTATTCACTCATTTACTGATGGACTGTTAGGCTGCTTCCAAGTCTTGACTATTGTAATTAATGCTGCAATGAATATAGAAGTCCATATATTCTTTTGATTTAGTGTTTCTTGCTTCTTTGGATATATTCCCAGAAGTGAAATTATTGCCAGAGGAAATAGGATTCTTCCATGGCATCACAGGAAAAGCATTCCAGGGATACATGCATAGGAGGGTTTGAGGAATAGTGGTGAGATTTATTGGAGTGAAACAAAGAATTGCCCCAAGGTGTACCATACCTGATGTCTCAACCAGGAATAGGTGGCTCAGCTCCATCTTCATGTAGAAGAAGTCTAGCCTCTGTGGCTGTAGGCCTGCCACAGAGGACCCAGAGCTGCTATGCCATTAACCTGCAATCTGAGGCTCCCATATTCTAGCACAGTCTGTTTCCATCTGACTAGCAATCTGTGCTGTGTTTCCACCTGTGCAGCTGCTAAAGAGAGAGAGCAAGTGAGACTTGGGCCTTTGTTAATCTTTTATTATATTTTCTGGGGCTTAGGAGAGAGAAGGCTTTCTTTCAAAATATCCAGTCTCTTTCCCAGCTCTTCCTGTGGCTGTGCTGGTGCTTCCCCCTACCCAATCCTTTTCTTGCATCTTCTGGGATTTCATGCCCTGATCCTGTCTAATCTTTTTTTTTCAGATTTTCCCAGGCCAGATTTTCCTCCCCATTAATGGTCGCTGTTTTGGCTCCTACCATGTGGCTCCTACCATGCATGCTTCAAAGTTCTGCTTCATCATCTGGCTGCTACTATGCATGCCTTAGCAGAAGAATTTCCCCTTGCTGTTTATCCCTCTTCTTGCTATTCTGGGAAAATTCTGGCAACATGTGCTAGTTGATTTCTGAGGAGAATGGAAAACTGGTATTTCCTGCCTACTAGGAAATTAACTTTTGGCAGAGATTGTGGCAATCCTCTGTGGTGTCTGTGAATATCATTATTTTCAGAGCATTTCACCCTAAAACTATTTGTAAACTTTAAATTATAAATCGAAATTTACCCATTAATGCCTGTTTTATATATATATATATATATATATATATATATATATATATATATATCACAGTGCTTATTGTTTTTGTTCAATTAAAATACATCAATACCAACTTATGTGTTTGGTAAATAAATATTAATTATTATGACATAAGGCATTTGTTTTTGTTTTTAAAAATATTTTGCCTCACAAATTGGTGGAAGGGATTAGAAGCAAAGGAAAATTTAACAGTTGCTCTTCTAAGAAAAATTATACATTGTAAACCATTTATTGTGTTCCCAGCTGTCATTTCAGAAAATAATTTCATTAAACAGGAATTCACAAGTCCCTAGTAATGCTTTTGAAAGCTGGTGGGAATACTTGGCAAATAGTTTGTCCTTGTTAAGACCT
This sequence comes from Phyllostomus discolor, assembly GCF_004126475.2. NCBI lineage: Eukaryota > Metazoa > Chordata > Mammalia > Chiroptera > Phyllostomidae > Phyllostomus > Phyllostomus discolor. Next base: position 131,920,772 of record NC_040906.2, on the reverse strand, counting down.
GGCTCTTCTAGGAATTATAAATAGAGCAATAAAAAAGATCATTTTAAGATTGTAAGAGTTAGTAGAGATTACCTAATCCAAATGTACTGATTTAAAAGTTAAGACTGATTATGACTGGTTAGGTGAGTTACTCAATAGCCTGCATGTAGTGAGTGACATTCTAGACCAATCAAACGATCAAATATCCTGACTCTTCTTGGGATATTAGTTATCTCTCCATTTATATTAAATCAATAATGTAAGTAGTTTAATATATGTAGAAAATATTTACTTATGGATAGAATTAAAACATAAGCCTTCATTGACTGACTCCACAGTAAGCAGAGGAAGAGGAGGAAAAGAAGAAAGGAGAAAGAAGGACGGGACAGGGAGAAGGAAGATGGGAGGGAGAAAGACAAAAAAAAAAAAAGCAAGGAAGGGATTCCTACATCTTATTATCCTAAGGAAAGAGGAGTACTGATCACATCAATAATATTAAATTCTAGAATGGCAAACACATTTTGGAGGATTTGTTTTCATGATGAATGAAATTTGAGATTAACAAATTTCCTTCTTGGAATTATTATTGGGTTCATCAATCCCAACTTGCTGACGAGAGATTAGAAATTGTAGTTCACTCTCTTCTAAACATTGTTGTGCCTTCCTAGTCCTTCTCACCCAATGCTTCCTAATTTCTTGGTTACACAATCTGGGGCTAAGTTATTCCCCTTTATTACTGTTGATTTCCACTGCAAAGGTGGCTTATTAGCCTATAATAAAATCGTGATAGCTAACCATGAGACAAAACAGTCCACCTATCAGAGAAATAGAACTTATACAGCATTACAAAGCATGCAATAGTTACGGTTGTGAGAGATGAATATGGTTCACACTATGACCCTCTAATCACTATTCTTCTAACTAGAATTCTTTGCAAATACTATGAAAGAATAATGTTCCAAAAAAGGAAAATATACAGAAATACTATAGTATGTAACATTTGCTGAAGGATGTTTCTTTAACTCTGATAATTAGCTTTAGTCAAACATAATTAAATTTTATTTATATATATATATATATATAATTAATGTCCCATAATGTATACTGTATGCATATATAATTGTGTATGCTAGGTATATCTATATCTATATCTATATAATATGTCCACATAGCATTGCATATAAATGTTCTCTGTTTAACCTAAAGAAAACGTCTACTTAATCTTATAGCATTTAAAATAAAAATCCTAATAAATTTAAAATATTGTCAAGAGCCATAAACTTTAAGAACATAAAACAGTCAAACCAGGTTTAAAGATATGTTTAAAATATCTTCATATTACCTAATATTCATTATTTTACTTTATTTCACCAAGTGGCCAAGTGACCTATTATAAAGAGGTGTTGAGTAGTATCTAACATAATAGGCAAATATTGCATTATTTGTTTAGTACTTGCTTCTACAGCTGCTATTAGAAAGCCTAGCTTACTTCTCTGCTTTTATAGATGATTGTTTTACTTGAGATCACTATGTCAGAAAAGAGTTTTGTATCGTAGTTTAAAAACTTTCAGATACACTGATTTACATACTGCTCAAGGCTCAAATATTCCATGACAGCATCCTGCAACCAAAGCAGCATTTTTTACTTCCTCTACTCTCTATCACTGTGAAGCTCAGGGAGGATGAGCATTGTCCATATCTAAACTCAAGAAAATCTGTAGATTCAGAGCAATTCTCTTTTTCCATGCATGCATATAAGAATATTCAATCTTCATATTTACAACATTGGTTTTAAGGTGATTAATACTGGTTATATTGTTAACTTCATGGATAATACTATTGGTGTCAACTAGAACCATCCAGCAACTTTCTTATATACAGAGAAAAAAGAATACAGGAATTTACATATAAAGTGAATTATTTAATGCACATAATTAGAATATTATCTCAAAATTTTGATATTGTCAAAATAGTATATTTAAGCTAATGTATTTCTGAATTTATTGATTTTTTTAAAGCTCATTTGGGAAAACCAGACAGGGTTTCAAGAGACATGAGTTCTAATTCCAGTTTTACCATTAACTAGTTATAGTAGCTTGAGCAATTGACTTAACCTCCAGGGGTTCAATTTTTTTGTTATTATAAAATGAAGTAGGTTGGGCCTTGGCTGGTGTGGCTCAGTGGACTGATCACTGGCCTTCGAACCAAAGGTCACTGATTTGATTCCCAGTCTAGGGCACATGCCTGGGTGGCAAGCCAGCCCCCAGTAGGGGGGCATGTAAGAGCCAACCACACAGTGATGTTTCTCTCCCTCTCTTTCTCACTCCCTTTGCCTCTATAAAAAATAAATAAGATCTTTTCAAAAAATAAATACAATGAAGTAAGTCGGGGTGGATCAGTCATTTTCAATCTGTGTTTTGAGACTTGGTGGTGCGGGGTTGGGAGTAGCATTGTCTCAGGGAGGGAGAGTGTAGAGGGAGAGTGGCAAAAAGAGCTGAGGGGCAGGGTTCTGGGCCTTTATTTCCTTGCTCAGTCAGAGCAGATCTGTTTTATGCTGCTTTATGCATTTATGCACTCTGGGAAAATGTGTTTGTATAAGGGTTTCTTAATTAAAGTTAAAAAACAAATATTTTAAAACTATTGGACCAAATAGTCTAATGTTGAAGACAGCTTTCGACAATAAAAACCATTTACAATTCTATGAGCTTTCTAGTATGTTAGAAAACTGAGTATGAGAAAATAAACTATATAGCATCCTTCTGCAAAATATTTTAGAAAAAGCCTGATGGGTAGGTAAAAGTGATTTTTACTCCATCCTGTGCTTGCATTTTCATTATCATTTACTTTTAGACCAAAAAGTAGTTGTCCCAAACATCTAAACTATCTGTAGCAGAATTATATTCATATTCTGGCATCTTTATGTTTGTGATAGTCTCTCAGAAAATTGTTTATTTATATTCTTAAGTATTGCTTATGTCCTGGGGATAAAACTTTGGGTAATAGATTAAATCCCCAGTGGTTAAACTGATTCAATATGGAAGGAAAGCACTGTTCACGAACACAAGAAATGTGTTTGAAGAGTAAACATTGGTGGCTGGTGAGTTATTTTCTTATGGTAGCTATATTATTAGTAATGAATACAATTCTAGTACTGGTATCCTAAGCCCCTTTCTCTAGTTTTAAACCCTTTCTGGAAAAAAACTGTTAAAGGTAAGGGACCCTTCAGAAAGGGTCACAGATAATTTATGACGGTAGGGCATGCAATAAAGAGAACTAAAACACAAGGAATAAGTTGTTAATAGAGTGTAGGTAGAAAATAACATAATGGACAAGCAGCTGACATTAGTTTGAAAAATGTAATATTAATATGGATATTTTTCATAGATTGACTAGAAGACAGAAAATAAACCTAGTGGTAATTTGCTTTACTGTTCTTCATTTAGAGTAGACAATAAAATACTGATTTGCTCTTCTTACTACTAACAAAAAAATTTTACATGAAAACAGTGACTAAGTTTCTTAAAGGTTTATATTTCCTTTACAAAGTGTTTTTAAAAGGTACCTACACTATGAATATTTATACACTATGATATCTACATCTAATGTGGTTTTTCATAGTTTTTATATTACATCTTTCCATGTTAAAGAAATTGTATTTTTCTAAAACAGTTATGCCTTGAATGTATTCCTTAGTCTAACATGTATTTTTATTGTCTTATTTCAATATATGTTTAATGAAATTCAGCATTTATAACTTTTTACAGAAATTGTTTTTAAATATTCCATTAACTTTCTGTCAGAATAGTATATATTATTTCATTTTAAGTTTAAAACACCAAGCTAAATCATTTCTCTAGCTAAAAGAAATTATATTAACATATTTTTGTTTGTTGTAATTAATAAAGATTACTATATTTTAAATCCTGAATATTATTATATCCAGTATTTGGCAATCTTTGTGCCAATGGTCAATTTTATAAGTTTTTATAAATTAAATTAATACTTTAAAAAATAAGACAGAAAGTAGTCCTTTTTTTACAAAAACAGAATTTACTATGGATTTTACTAATTTTTTATTTTATTAAAGTAAAAAAGAAATTGTTATCCTTCTTCCAATGATCATATGAGTATTGAATCAGAAAAAAACACAATTTAAAAATTTTATTTGTTTTGTTCTTTCAGTGTATATCTAAATTTTCAGGACTCTAAAAGTAAGTCTCATAGGATATGTTTTAGTAAGATATATTTTGTGTCTAAAACTGAATCAAATATAATGATCTTCTGGCTGGCGTAGCTCAGTGGATTGAGCGCAGGCTGCGAACCAAAGTGTCGCAGGTTCGAGTCCCAATCAGGCCACACACCTGGGTTGCACGCCATGGCCCCCAGCAACTGCATATTGATGTTTCTCTCTCTCTCTTTCTCCCTCCCTTCCCTCTCTAAAAATAAATAAATAAAGTAAAATAAAATAAAATAAAATAAAGAAATATTTGCTTTAAAAAAAGTTAAAAAAAATAAAGTACTTGCTTTAAAATGTATAATGATCTTAATATGTAAATACTTTTTGTAAAGAAACCAATACAATTTTTCTTTAATTTGGATTTTCAATCCTCATTTATAGAACTGGTTTTAGTTGATTGTAATTGAAATTTAAAGGTATTCTGAAGTATATGTTTTCTTGTTAGAATGAGATGCTTAAATACTTAGAAATTATAAATAATATTTCTCCAGGATTATACTATTACCAATTGGTATGATATATATTTCATGCTCCAACATCAATTATTTCAATCAAATATCAGACAGTATTTTAGATACTGAGGATATTTAGTGAACAAAAAAGATTAAATCTCTGTCTTCCCAGTTTTTATTATTTTATAAGTTAGAGAAATAAATAATAAAATAAGTAAGATAGCTTAAAATATGGTAAATAATAAAAATATATAATATGTATACTAGTAACTAATATACTAAATTTTTTTCATAAAAGATAAAATAATAATTGTGAGAAAGGAACATATACCACAGGAAAATATTCAAGGCTTCAGGAAGAATGTGATATTTATCTTGACCTTGAAAGAAGGATAAAATTTGGAAGGATGGGGCAGAGGTTGGGGAAAGTAAGCAAAGGTACTCCAGGTGGAGGAATATCAAAGAATCAGGAAACGAGACTGGGGAGTAGTTGAGATTACAGGGACAAATCACAGAATCAGAGAACACTTTAGATGAAGTTCACTGGTATCTTACTATGAGTCTGATATCAAATGAGGTTCTACATTAAGTACTCATTTAATTTTCACACACTCATCAACTACATGCCATTATTTCTGATGTTCCTTGAGATAAAGGAACATGAATGCAATTATATAGCAAATAATTCATGGAGCTTGAGTTTGAATCCTGGCTCTCTGTTACCAAAATCTCCACAGTCTTAAAATCTTCAGTAAATTTTCAAGTTTTAAGTGAGAATGAAATGTTCTTATTCTCATTTCCGAATTAAAGAGTATTTTTTATAGTGAGCATAAACTTTTAGGTTGGCAGTTCTTATCTTTTATTCCATTAAAATATTGGTCTACGGGTTCTTATTCCCACCACTAGGAAGTAAATTGTCAGTCTTAATATTCCTTTGAAGGCAATGTGTCTGTTCTTTGGCTGCCTTTAAGATTTATTCTTTATCCTTCATCGTCAGCAGTTCTATGCTAGCTAATCTTTTCTTTGTGTTAATCCATCACAGGCCTGGAGAACTTTCTACATCAATGGTTATTGTCTTTTGTTATCTTTGGACAATAATCAGACAATACTTTTCAAATTATTCCTCTTATTCAATCTCTCCTGTCATTTTTGTCATACCAATTAGACATCTATTGGTTCTTTTCATGTCTTCCCTTTTTTTATTTTGTTTTCTGGTGCACTTTGATTGGACATTTACTGATTATCTTCTCTGATACAATTTCTATTATTAATCTTGGATTAATATAAATAATGGATTAAATTCTTAAATTTCCATTATTATCTTTTTAAAACTTACTATATGTCTTTGAGTGTTTCTATTATAGCAGGTTTCTCGTGATATTTCCTATCTTGCTTTCTATGTTTTCACATGTCAGTCATAGTTATTTAAAAACATTCAATAACCACAAAATCTGAACAAGACTATTTGTACTGTTGGGTTTTTTTCTTTTCATAAATTTTGGTCCTCAGTATTTCTAATTCCTTATTTAATACCAGATATTTTGTGCCAGATATTGAAAAATTCTACTTACTGTTAGAGCAGTAAGTAGAAGAGCACTTAATTTTCTCTGGTAGACAAATAGATTACAGACGACCTCATTTTCATTGAGAGGGTTTTAGTATGACCTGGTTGGTGTTTTTGCTAATTTGTCATTATTTCTAGATTTTGGCCTTTTGAGGTATCAGCTGAAAGTCAGAAGTCTTTAGCAGGACCATTCCATCTAGCAGGCTGTAAACTCCATCTTCTACCTTTCCTGCACCACAAGACTGCTGAGTCTTGGCTGTTCAGTTTAGCTGCTTTCTGCTTACACTGGGTAGTTACACCCTGAGGAATAAATTTCTCCAAAATGTTGCTCACAAACTTTGGGCTTACTTCTCTTCTCTCTTCTTTATGGGCCTATCTCCTTGACAAAGCTAAATGCCAATATATTATTTTCAGTCTAGGGAAATTGCTCAAAGCTCCAGGTACTTCTGTTTGCTTACTATTTTTGTGACAGTGTTTTCTTTAGTTAAGCTTAGCTAGTATACAATATTATATCAGGTATAAAATATGGTATTTTGACATTTTATATCTTACAATGTGATTATACTACTAATCCTGGTAATCATCTGTCATTGTATAAACATCATATATATTATTGACTATGTCCCCCTTTACCTTTCTCATTCTCTCTCCATCTCTTTCTCTTCTAGCAGGACCATTCCATCTTGCTACCTTTGGTCTCTTTTTCTTTGAGTCTGTTTTTGTTTTATTTTGTTTATTCACTTTTTCATTTTCTTTTATTTAGATTCCATACATAGGTGAAACCATATGGTATTTATATTTCTCTATTTCACTTAGCATAACACCCTTTAGGTCCACCCAGGTTGCTATAAATGGGAAGATTTCATATTTTATTGCTGTATAAGATGCCAACATACACAAGAGGTCTGTCTGGAAAATGTCCAGTCATTGTTAATATAATGAGAACAATTTGTGCAACATAGATGTAACCTGGCAGCCAAAGGGAGTGGACTGGAATGTGCATGAATGAATAATGACAACTTTGCTGTGCTAGTCAGTGGGGACAGTAGACGCCATTGAGTGAGCATGTATATGGTGTACTCATTGCACTCAAAATGCTGTCCCATTGAGCTAGTAGAGCAAGGAAACTGCATCAAATTTTGCATTAAGCTTGAACATTCCTCCATGGAAACTATTCAGGTAATTCAGAAGGCTGCAGCTCTGAGCAACTGGTGATTGGCAGCTTCATCATGACAATGTGCCCATTCATGAATCACATTTCATGAGTTTTCTGGTTAAACATGAACTTACCCAGGTGACTCAGGCCCACTACAGTGTGGATTTGGTGCTTTGAAACTTCTGGCTATTCCCAAAACTAAAATCACCTTTGAAAGGGAAGAGATTTTAGACTGCTGATAATATTAAAAAAATATGATGCGGAAGCTGATGGTGATTGAAAGAACTGTGTGAACTTCCGAGGTACCTACTTTGAAGGGGACCGAGGTGTCACTGTCTTATGTACAATGTTCCTTGCATCTTGTATCTTCTTCCATGAATATTTCATATTACATGGCTGGATACCTTCTGGACAAATATATACCCTGAGTCACCTGGGTGAATTGATGTTTAACCAAATGTGATACATGAAATGTGATACATGAGTGGGCACATTGTCATGATGAAGCTGCCAGTCACCAGTTGCCCAGAGCTGCAGCCTTCTGAATTACCTGAATAGTTTCCACAGGGGAATGTTCAAGCTTAATGCAAAATATGATGCAGTTTCCTTGCTCTACTCACTCAATTCAATGGCATTTTGAATGCAACAGCTACATAGTACACATGCTCACTAATGGTGTCTATCTACATAGACACCTTTGAGTGTCTATATATATGCATATATATTGTCTATATATGTGTCTGTGTGTATATATACACATAAATATCTGATATATATCTTCTTTATTTATTCAATTACTGATGGATACCTAGGTTGCTTTCATATCTTGGCTATTGTAATAATGTTGAATAAACATAGGGGTGCATATATCTTTTTGAATTAGGCTTTTTGTTTTCTTCGGATAAATACCCAGAAATGGAAATGATTTTACTTACCTGAATTTAAGTAGACAAATGTCCTGGCAAAGCAGAGTAAAGTGTCATCTTACCTTAGTTTTATTTCCCCCTCTCTGCAACTTAGGAGAGCCAGTCTGCCTTGGTTGTTTTTTCAAGAATTCAGTGATTGCTTTACATATTTTATCCAGTTTCTCTAATTGTGTTTGCTAAAATAATGTTTGGCAGGATTTTTTTTGTTAATGTGTGGTAAACAGTTTTTTATTAGTATAAGGACATTCTCATTAATTTCTCATTTGCTAGGAGAATTTTTATAAGTGGTTGTTGAATTTTATAATATTTTTCTCTATCTGAAATGATCAAACCATTTTTTTTCTTTAATAGATTTTCTCGTGTTGAAGCATACTTTTATTTCTGGGGGAAGAAGGGAGAAACTAACAGTTTATAATTGACCATATTTTGATGACACTGTAAGATTCAATTAGTTTAATTTATTTTCTTCTATTTTATTTTTTTGATCTCAGTAACATTGACTGAGTTTTCCTTTCTTATTATATTCTTGCCAGGTTTTGATATGTAGATTTTACAAGTCTCAAAAATGAGTTGGGTAGTTTTCCTCCCTCCCCTCCCCTCCCCTCCCCTCCCCTCCCCTCCCCTACCCTCCCCTTCCTTCCTTCCTTCCTTCCTTCCTTCCTTCCTTCCTTCCTTCCTTCCTTCCTTCCTTCCTTTCTCCCTCTCCCCCCCCCTTTCTTTCTTTTCTTTCTTTTACACCTACATGGCATAAAAGGGAATTTAAAGATTTGAAGGCAATTTAATTTGGTCTATGTATTCCTATTGTCAATCTTCCTCTTTTGGTGCATTTTAAAACATATACTTGTTTAGCCCTGGCTGGTGTGGCTCAATGGATTGAGTGCCAGCCTGGGAACCAAAGGGTCACTAGTTCAATTTCAAATCAGGGCACATGCCTGGGTTGTGGGCCAGGTCCCCAGTAGGGGGCACATGAGAGTTTCTCTCCCTCTCTTTCTCTCCTTCCCCTCCCTCTAAAAATAAATAAATATGATCTTAAGAAATGAAATGTGTATTTGTTTGAGAATAATAATATATTTTATTTTTCATGATTAATTTTCCTAATTTATATGTTCTGAATTTGCTCACTTCATCTAAGTTTGTGTCTTATAATTGACACATTGCTAGGGTCTCTTTCTCCTCCTCTTTTCTTCTTTGTTCCCATAGTCTGATCATCTTTACTTCTTAGTAGGTAGCTTAAATTGTTCATGCAAAACAATAATGTAACAATAGATAATTCTGATCTAGTTGTAGTACTTTCTGCAAGTTTTACATTGATCTTATCAGATTTAGACTGGTATGTCTAGAGGTAATTACTGCTACTAATTAGTGGTAATTATGTGTCACTAAGCTAAGCATGTTACAATCATTACTGTACTTGATGTTCAAAATAAGCTTATGAAATAGATATTTTTGCCTCTTTGCATATGAAGGCAATGGAGGCTTAGAGAATTTAAATAAGTTACTAAGAAAAATAAAGTAGGTTAGTAGATGTGGTAGGCAGAATTAAAAATGGTCTCAAGATTTTACCTCCTACTGTATCATGCCCTATACAATCTCCTCCCCTTAAGTGTAAGATGTGTGAATACAATAGGATATTGCTACCATAGTAATATTATCTTGAAAAACAGATTTTTCAGATATAACTAAGGTTCCTAATCACTTGCCTTTAATTAATCAAATGCATGATTATCCTGGGTGGTCCTGACCTAATTAGATGGGCCCTTGAAAGAGACAAGTTGCAGCAGCAGATGCTCTTCCATTAACCTTGAAGAAGCAAAGGCCATGCTAGAAGGAGATGAGGACACATGCCGAGGACCTAACAACACGGTCTGGATGCTGAATGCTGTCTGTGCCTCACACTTAGCAAGAATATGAAGATTTCAATTTTATTTCTGAATTAAGTTAAATATCTAATTTAAGTTAGTTGTCTCTAGGTTTTATAGCTACAATGAAATTAATTTTGCTGACAAGCATTGAATTTAGAAAATTACCTCAAGTCTCATATGAGATGACAACTCACTTAATACCTTGGTTTCAACCTAGTGAGACTCTAAACAAAGGACCCTAACCATGCTTGGACACTGAACAACAGAAATGGTGATAGAGTAAATTAATGTTGTTTAATGCTACTCAATCTGTGATAATTTGTTATGCAACAAGAGAATACTAGTATACCAAATTAGAAATTTAGTAAGCAACAAGAGTTTTCAAATTTTATCTCTTAGACTTCACAATTATCAAAATTATTCTATCCTACTTATTTCAATATATTTTTCACTGATTACAGATATGTGAAACACCTGGCTGTTGACCTAAAAAACCTAAACACTGTGTAGTTTGTTCTATTGCACTTACTAGACTTGACTGCTTTGTCTTCTGTCACACTGGCTGTGTAGTTTAAAATTCTAGTCCCAGATTCTCTTCTATCATTTTTGTCTCCCCTGTCTTCTTACTTAAATACTTTCAAACTATGACAAATGTTTTATCTAAATTTTTCAGGAAGAGTAATATCTATTTCATATTAAGAGGTAAAAATCCTGTGGCCCCAACTTCATGAATTATGCAAACTTTTACTAATTTCAGTAAATAATATGTTTTAAATATATTTTCTTTCTCAACAAACCTAGGTCAAAGTATAATTTAATTATTTAATGCCAAGATAATGTGATTTGAAAATAATGTTTTACCTTGAACTATTATTTAAAATTACTGGAATTAACTTTACAATGTTGAATGGGAAAATGCTTTGCACTGAGAATATCTGCACTCAGAAAAGTGCTTTTGAGTCAAGAAAGCAACAGATGACTACAGATATTTGAACTCTGGGTTAGTTTCTAGCTAATATTCATTTCTACTCATTTCAACATTTGTATTTTTTAATATTTAAGGTTAAAAAAATCTATTTCCCTCATCCTCTTATGCTTTCTTTTCATATAGATTCCATCATATCTGGAGATCACTGCTGTGATATCTGACACTTTAATGATAATTATACCATTAAGTTGATGATAATTTTCTACTAATTCTTAAATCATCAAGAATACATACAAACAATTATTAGCTTTCAAGCAACATATGACTTTAATGGCAAAGAAATTTGATTGACTTTTTGAATCAATCAATTTCTTTTCAAATTATTACTGAGATGTTAAAATAAAAACCAGCAGTAAACTCATGCTTTTGTCTTTACAGAATCATCCATACCACTTAGAAAGTGAACCATCAGAACAAAGCTAAAGGGTGCCTCAACCTTTCCCACAGCTTTCACATATGGGCCATTCTCCTATTCTGCCCTGATGTCCATCACTAAATTTGGTAGTTACCCCCCATTCATCACAGTGCACACTTGACTTGCCTGTTATAGAATTGCTTCCATTTTCAATAGCAGATTCATAAAACAAAATATGATCACTCTATTTAATTTTTATGTAAGTCTTCTTTTGATGCTTACAAAAGAGAAATGGAAGAAAAAAGCCAAACAACCCAGGAAATCTTTGAGAATGTTACCACACCCCTTGAGAAAGTTAACAATACAGGATGACAGTGCATGAAAAGACTGCTCCTAAAATTCAGCAAACTATGAGCGCTATTACAGAGTACTCTGAGGGAAAAATTAACCCATGTGTCAGGAATAAAGGCCAGAGTTACTAATACGGTGGCTCTCATCCCTCTGCTTTTCAGCTGCTCACAAGGCATAGAAAATCATTTGCCCCTGTTAAACTGAAGAAGAACACTCAGTGGCAATTCTTATACATTTGAGTTATTGTAACCTAAATATACATACATGGAACGTGAATTTATGTGTTTCTTTGGTTAATGTAATATTTGAAATAAGTTTGTTATGCACCTCTAGCAAACAATCACAATCCTTGTGTAATTAATCTGTTTTGGGTACTAACTGCAGCTTTTACCTTTTTTTATCATATTTATTCTTTTTCATTAGTTCAATAAATATGTATTAAGTATCTACAGGTTGCCAGGACTCCTCAAGATGCTGAGATGTATTAAACTAAACAAGTTCTCTAATCTCAGGGAACTTCTGCTCTGCATGTATGTTCATATAACTATGCAGATGTCTTAACTCTATTAACAAATAAAGACACAGAGTAGGCATAATCTGGTACAGCTTTGTCCAGTGGAAATGTAATGAGATCCATATGCAATTTAAAATTTTTAGTAGCCACATTAAAAAAAGGTTAAAAGAATCAGATGGAATTAATTTTAAAGTGTTTTCTTTAACTGTTTATTATCATTATAACATGTAAGTTGCCCTGGCTGGCGTAGTTCAGTGGATTGAGCACGGGCTGCGAACCAAAGTGTCACAGGTCTGATTCCCAGTCAGGGACATGCCTGGGTTGCAGGCCACAGCCCCCAGCAACCACACACTGATGTTTCTCTCTCTCTCCCTTTCTCCCTCCCTTCCCTCTCTAAAAAATAAATAAATAAAATCTCTAAAAAAAAACCATGTAAGTAATGAAATTATTAGGGAGATACTTTATACTTTTTTCATACTAAATCTTCAAAATTTAATCTGCATTTTATATTTGTAGCACATCTCAACTGTAACCCATCCAATATCAACATCATATAGCCACATGGAGCCAGTGGCTACTGTATTAATGGTAAAGATCAAGATCATGGTTGATTTTAGTACCTTTAATAATGTTAAATCTAGCATCTCTAAATGTAAGACCCCAAATTCTACTGATTTGACAAAGAGCAGTATTCTTCAAAAACATTTTAATATATGTTATTACCCCATTAGATTTTGAGGGGGGGGTTGTTTGTATGTTTGTTTGCCCAATTCTGGAAAAGCAAAATTTCACTTACTGATATTTTTGAATATTGTTATAGGTTAACTCTATACTTTAGAAGAATAATATGGAAAGTTTTACAGTTTCAATCATCTGATAGTATTGATTTTATCTAGGTTAATTTTTTGTAAGTGATGCCACAAAACTTACAGAAGTTTCATCTGCTGCAGTTATGTTTTTGTTTGTTTGTTTTGTTTTAAGATTTTATTTACTTATTTTTAGAGAGGGAAGGGAGGGAGAAAGAGAGGGGGAGGGAGAGAAACATCAATGTGTGGTTGCTGGGGGCTGTGGCCTGCAACCCAGGCATGTGCCCTGACTGGGAATCGAACCTGTGATGCTTTGGTTCGCAGCCCGTGCTCAATCCACTGAGCTACACCAGCCAGGACTGCAGTTACATTTTTTAAGCTTGTGAGCTAGTGGCTTAGTTGCATGTGTAGTTAGTTTCAATCACTGCCACCCTGTTACTGATACACTAATTTTTATATTAAGATATTTAATAAAGTCAATAGTTTTGCATATAATTCATTAATATTTTAATATCACATTGATTTTGTTGATAAGCTGCAAATTTTTATTGGATTATATACTAAATAATACTGTTTTTAAACTGTAGTTTTTAAAGTGTAGTAAAAGTAACTTGAAAGAAGTATTATCATTCTATAAAAATTTGAAAAGGTATAAGTTGACTGACAGATCAAAATAACCTGGAGTAATATCTGGATTTCAGGCTTATATAACTACCTAAGGTTATATAATGTTTATATTATTCCCTTAGAGCTACCAGTGCATGTGCCCATCTGGAGGGGAAGGATATTTTTGTGAGCAAGAATCCAATGACTGCAAAATGAATCCTTGTGAGAACAATTCCACCTGCACTGACCTTCACAATAACTACCGGTGAGAAATGTAGTTATCACTTTTTTCATGAAATTATTTGGGGTGTTCAATGTCCTTGGGTTGTGTCCAGATATTATTTTTACTTTACATCCATTTAATTGAAATAACTATTACAAAACAAAGAACCATTTTCTGACCCTATAGTGTCCCCTTCATTTGAAATTTACACACACTGAAGTCCAAATGTCAGGTCACAACAGGAATAAACACATTAAAACAGAGAGTAAAATTGTGGTTACCAGATGCAGGATGTTGGGGGCATAGGAAAGATGTTGCATAAGGGTACAAACTTGAAAATGGGAGGTAAGTAAGTCCTAGAGATCTAATGTACAGTATAGTGAATATAGACAACAATATTTTATTAGAATCACCCAACTTGTTAAGATACTAGATCTGAGTTATTCTGAGCACACAAAATAAATTATTATGTGACATGATAGAAGGGCTATGTTACAATGTCAAACATGTTACAATATATAAATGTATGAAATAAATATGTTGTACAACTTAAATGTATATGGCGTTATTAAATATATATTTTATTTTTTAAAGCTTCTTTTTAAAGATTTTATTTATTTTAATTATTTTTAGAGAGGGAAAGGAGGGAGGGAGAGAGAGAGAGAGAGAGAAACATCAATATGTGGTTGCTGGGGGTCATGGCCTGCAACCCAGGCATGTGCCCTGGCTGGGAATCGAACCTGCGACACTTTGGATCGCAGCCCATGCTCAATCCACTGAGCTATGCCAGCCAGGGCTTAAATATACATTTTAAACATTAAGTATATCTCAAATAATAAAGAAGCACATTTTAATTTGTAAATGCAATTTCCAGATGTGGCACATGTGACAAGTACAATTTACTTCTTCAAAGCATGTTTTGGCTGTCTCAGCCTTTGTTTTAGTCCATTCCATCCATGCTATGCAAGTACCACAATATGACTCCTTAGTGGGTCTGGAGAATTAATCTTTGTTGCTTAGAGATTATAGTGAGGTTGGATTGCTTTAGTCAAGTTACTGATAGATTTTACAACATAGATAACCCACATTCTCATATTAAATTATATTAGTTAGGTTTTAGATGAGAAGTTTAAAGAAACTCTAAATATAAATTTGGGGTAGCTATTGATATTTCAAAAGTTTAATAACTAAATATGTATTGGTTAAATTATTCTTTGACTTTTTTGGTATGCACAGTGTTTCTCAAAGGGGTGCAAAACCAAGTGTAATGCCACAGGAGTGCAACAGAATCTTGTCCTAGAGCAGATTAAATGAATACAAATATATATAGATGATTTTAGAGACAAATCAAAGCAATTTAAAGATATCTTCCAAAATAATTCATAAACTTTCTTTTGCTTTGTGATTACCATTGAGAATTCTGGATCATCTGAAACATGTAACAGTTTTTACAAATGTTTCTCACATTTGGTGACTGAAATGGGATTTAAGACCCAGACTAGTAATGTCATAGTTTTCAGTTTATTCCATTAAAGAATAACTCTGAAAAAGCTGACAATATTCATATTGATATTTCAATGTCAGGAAGAACAAATGAAAAACCTTGATAATATAAAAAAATCTCACAATGCTAAGAGTTACTATTAGTTTAAAATAGACAAAAACCTAAAAATACAGCTATTTTTGTGATATTCACATACGGATATATCACAAATTAATATTAACTGCTTGTCTACACAGTAAGAGAATCAACATTTGTTGGGCTAGAAGGAAAAGTTTTAAAGATATCTATGTTTATTTTGTTTTCCCTAACTAACTTCATTAATTTTAACTTACAATATAGAATATGAATTTCCCAGTTTGTTGTCAGAGACTCTGATACATTCATTTTAACATTTGGCTCTTTCTTAATCACTAAAAGTAATTCATTTTTGCATTCCCACGTGTGTGTGTACTTACACTGCCAATCACATCCAGACAAACACCAGCAGCAACACACCTTTAGTTGTACATACTGGGTTTATAATTCATTATTGAGAGGAAGACACACACTCTGTAAATCCATGGGGCATCTCAGTAAAAGGGTGCTGGAAAGAAATTAGTTTGAGTTTATGACCTATAATTTGAGGAAAGGTTTAAGAAAGTGGGACTTTGACTTAGATAAGATATTGTCAGAAAGTGAAAAGAATTCTATGATTGGGTTCATAACAAATCTTATCTAAAAGAATAGAAGACTAGACAGAAGTGAAGCCTAAATTTTTAAAGAGGTAGCAATCATTTATACTAGCCAGGATTGGTGAGTTTTTGTGGTATAATGTTCATGTTTTTGTCATATTCCGATATGATTATAGGGTAGACATGTTTTCATTATGATTCATCAGGACTGCAGAATAACCCTGTCTCATATTGATATTCTGCAAAATTGTTTGTTGAAATGTTCAACAGAACACCAAGTCCTAGATGTAAACCTAGCTTTTAGTACCCGGATAGCTCTTGGATGTCCTGGATGTTGTCTTTTGAATGTATAAATAGTAGTGGAATTACTGGATCACGTGGTAATTCTACATTTAAGGAACTTTTGAACTCTTTTCCTAAGTGGATGCACTATTTTGCAATCTCACCAGTAATGTATGAGGATTTTTTTTCTCTACACACTTGTCAGTACTTATTGATGCCTTTTTATTACAGCTGTCACAGTTAGTGTGATATTAACCATCTTCCTATGTACCACCTTAAGATGTGCTCCTTCATTATCTGTGTATATTCTTTGAAGAAATCTATCTTTAAATTTTTCTCATCATGAATTGTGTTGTTTGTATTTTAATTACTGAGTTGTGAGAATTTCTTCACATGTTTTGGAGACAGGTTGCTTATAAGAGATGATTTGCAAATATTTTCTCATTCTGTGGGTTAAGTTTTCACTTTCTTGATGGTGCCCTTTGAAGCACAATTTTAGCTTTGATGAAGATCAGTTGATCTAAGTTTTGTTTTTTTGACACTACTGTGTTTAATGTCATATCTAACAAACTATTGCTTAATCCAGGTTGCAAGGTTTCAACTTCATTTATTTACATGTAGATATCATTTTGTTCTAGCATCATTTCCTAAAAAAAATTTTTTTTCCATATTAAATTGTCTTGGCATCCTTAAAATCATTTGAACAGAAATGTATCAGATTGTTTCTGGACTCTCAATTTCATTCCATTGATCTATGTCTATCCTTATTTAAATACCACTCTCTATTATTGTGGCTGTTAGTAATTTTGAAATTAGGATGTATGTCCTAAGTTTTCTTTATTTTTAATTTTAAGATTGTTTAGGCTCTGCTGATACCCTTGTATTTCTGTCTAAATTTTAATATAAGTTTGTTAATTTCCATAAAAGTAGGTAACTGAGATTTAGATAAAGATTACATTCAACTGGAGATAAATTTGGAAAATATTTCCATGTTAATAATAGTAAGTTTTTCAATACATGTTCATGAAATATCTTTCCACTTATTTATGACTTCTTTAATTTTTAAACATGTTAATAGTTTTTAATATGTATTACTTTCTTGTTAAATTTGATTCATTTTGATGCTAATTATGAATGGAATTTTCTATTAATTCCATTTTGGGGTTTCCCCCTAATATGTAGAAATATTACTGATTTTTATATATTGATCATATATTCTACACTCATTTATTAGTTATAATTTTTTATTCCTTACAATATTCTTTTTTATTAAATTTATTGGGGTAATATTTATTAATTAAATCATATAGGTTTTAAGAGTGTGATTCTATAATATATTATCTGTATATTTCATTGTGTGTTTACTACCCAAAGTCACATCTCCTTCCATCACTATATATTTGACCTCCTTTACCATTGTATGTTTTTTGCTCCTTTGTTGCAGATTATTTGTCCACACATGTATGATTTATTTCCAGGTTCTCAATTCTGTTCTATTAGTTTGTGTCTCTTCTGCCAATACCATGATATTTTGATTTTTGTCACTTTGCAGTATGAAGTAGTACCCTTTATTTTGTTAAAGTAGTATATCACAGTGATCCATTTGTGTATGTCGAATCATTCCTTTGTCCTGGAATGAATCCCACTTGATGTTTCAATGTTTTGCATTATCTTTTTTATGCATTATTGTATTAGATCTGCTAGTAAATTTTTAAGGATTTTTTTGTTTGTATTCATCAGAGATATTGATCTTTAATTATATCTCTTTTTGTTATCCTTGCTAGGTTTTGATATCAGGGTAATGTTGGCCTCACAAAATATGTTAGGAAGTATTGACTTTTCTTCATTTTTTGGAAGTATTTGAGAAGAATGGGTGTTAAATCTTCTTTGAATTCTGTAGTAAAATCATCTGGTTTTGGACTTTTACTTTTTGGGAGCTTTTTGAGGTTGATTTATTATATTTTATTTTTTTAATATTTTATTTATTTATTTTTAGAGAGGGGAAGGAAAGGAGAAAGAGAGGGAGAGAAACATCAATGTGTTGTTGCCTCTCACACACCCCCTACTGGGGACCTGGCCTGACAGCCACCCAGGCATGTGCCCTAGACTGGGAATCGAACTGGTGATTCTTTGGTTCACAGACTGGCACTAAATCCACTGAGCCACACCAGCCAGGGTTGAGGTTGTTTTAATTTCCTCACTGTTGATTAGTCTATTTAGATTTTCTAGTTCTTCATGATGCAGTCTCGGAAAGATTTCTAAGAACATGTCCATTTCTTCTAGGTTATTGAATTTAGTGGCATATGTATTATATCTGATTTAATCATTTTTGTCAAGTAACTCCAATACCCAGGCTTCCTTAGGGACAGTTTCAATTTATTGCATTTAGTCCAATGTGTGGGCCATAATTTTCTGTTTTTACATGATGTATTTTTTATGAACACTTGATCTTTTACATAATATAATGTGGCAAGTCTGGAAGTCAGAACCTGCTACTTTCCAGCTGTTACTGTTTCTGTTCGTTTGTTTGTCTAATGATTTCCCTGGAATACTGGAATAGTTCTATAAATTATATATTTTTTGTCAAGTATGGTTAGTGTAGTCTCTGCTTGGCTACCCTAGTTGTCAGCTAATGAGTTAACAGATATTTTCTTAATTTCCTTTAACAAATAAGTTTCCAGCTTCTTCTCAGGGAATAATTTGTCCACATGAAAGAATGTAGTCAACACTCAGCCAGGCAGGTTATAACTTTGTCTTCCTCTTTATTGCCTGCTTACACTAAGCCTCAGGTTCAGTCAGACAGAAGAGATTATGCTCTTTCCATGTCTTTCTTAGACCCATGATTAGATCTTACGTTGCTGTCTAGTTTCCCAGGAATATTTTTATCTTTTCTAAGACCTCTGTGAACATCTCATTCCAAGCTTTTACCTTTAATTATATTAATTGGTCTCTTGTTAACCTCAACTGGAGTTGCCACTTCAAGCAGCTGCAAGGTTAAGCAATTGCCTCTTATTGTTGTTGGTGAATCTTCACAGGCATTTTGAATAGTTAGGTTTGAGTCAGGTCAAATGCAGTCAATTCCTGAGGATGCAGCTTTTCAGCAAGCTGCCAGACCAATGAAATAGTGACATTCTCAGGGAAAAATCTTTTGTATGAGCTCTAAACCAAAACTGCCCCCTCAGTGGCTGCAAGGCTGCTGGTTTTACAAATGCCATTATTGTAATGCTGTTGTTTTCAAGGCTATTAAAGAGCTAGGGAGAGGAAGATGAGAATATAGCAAATTGAACCACCACCAAACTGACTATGCATATGAGATTCAGCCATTTTTTCTTGAATAAACCCTCAGATTTTTGCAAGCCTTTAGTTTATCCCCAGAGTTCTGAAAAAGTTAATTTCAACTATGTTTGCCAGTGTTCTTTTTTTTAGTTCATTTGTGGATTTTTTATTGGAGTATAATTGATTTATAACATTATATTAGTTTCAGGTATATAACAGAGAGTTGATATTTACATACATTACAAAGTGATCACTACACTGTTATTATTGTCACCATTGCTCTTTAAATAGAAGAGCAGATTTTTAGAAGTCTTTTCTTCACCATTACTGAAGTGACTATACCAAATTATATTTTATATTATTACTTATAAGAGAGAAAGAAAGAAAGAGAGAGCAAGGAAGAATGAAAAAGAAAGCATGGGTTCTAGAGTCAGAATGTCTGTGCATACAGTATAAAATCTGGCTAAATCCCTAAGCTTCCTGTTTCCTTATCCAGAAAGTAGGAGTAATATTAAATATATCTCACAGCATTATGATGATAATTAAATAAACTTCTGCACACAAAGTATTTAGCTCCTTTATTTGATATATAGTAAACTGTAAATACCAGTAGTTTTTATTTTTAATTTTTAAAAATTTATATTTTAATGCAGTTGACATTCAGTGTCATTTTGTATTGGCTTCAGATATATAACATAGTGGTTAGACAGTCATATACTTTACAAAATGTTCTCCCTGATATCTCAAGCACAAACCTGGCACCATACACAGCTATTACAATATTATCGACTGCATTTTCTATGCTTTGCTTTTACATCCCTGTGATGATTTTATAACTACCAATTTGTTACTTCTTAACCCTTTGCCTTTTTCACCCAGCCCCAATACCCCTCTTCCCTGGCAACCATCAGTCTGTTTTCCGCATCTATGAGCTTGTTTCTTCAATACCACTATATTTTATTATTTCCAACATCTATCTTGTTTTCAAAAGTATATGTAAAATAAGGCTTGAATAGTTCTTACAATGGTGAACCTGTGGAGTGATATAGATAACAACTCATCTCATTCTGTATATTTATAAGTACAGCAAATGAAGAACACTAAAAATAAATTACTTTATTCTTTTTAATTAAATAACAGTTTATTGATTAACTTTTAGGGCTCTCTAAAGCTTTCCCACAAATTTCCACTGGGCAAAAATTTCAGGTGTCTCAGTAAAGGATACAATGAATATCTTATTTTATTCCGTGAACAGTCTGTCTAAAGAAAACTTATCAAAAATTGAAAAGAAAATTCTTGAATTTCATACTATTTGAGGGTATTCACATTATATATATCACAATGAATTCTTGATATTGTATATTTTAATATGTTAAATGAGAATTGCATTTTACCAACCATATGCTTACATTCTGAGAAGAAAAATGTTAGGAAAATTAATATTTTTGCTGGAAAATCAAGTCTCTTAAGGTGATCTGTGTGTCCTAAGTTACTGAACTCCCTATATGTGCTCATCTCTAAACTCATCCCTAAGCTACTAGAGTTAACATAGTTTAGTGTTTACACAGTTTCAAGACATTAAAAAGCAAATTAGGCTAGGGCTGTAATTTGAATGCTGACTGCAACCTGCCTTCTGCCATCCCTGGCACGGTTTAGAATTTAACTGCCTTCTTTATTTCTGTTTTTTCTTCCCCCAAAGCAGAGTCAACAGCTTCAGCTACAGATGGGGCACTGTATGGCAGTTAAAGGGCCCAGATGCCACACTCGGGAGCATGTTTTGCCAGTAGCATCTGACTCCTCTGCTGCCTGTGTAATTGGCATTCTTGTAGGCACTTTGACTTGCTTTTCTTATGGGACACTACAAAGTGGAATTTCAGACAGCATGACAGTTTGCCCCCAGCTGACCACGTGAATCTTGTTTCTTTTCCTCAGTTTATAATTTATGCAAAGTTATCCTACATGCCTTAAATGATGAAAAATTATACATTAGCACTTTTTACTGTTTTTCTAAGGATGTTTTAAAAATTTTAATGTCTGTAACTGATAAAAGTTTCACATTTAATGAGTATAAGTGAAAAAAAATCTGTGTTATTTAACATATTGAATGAAAACCACAAAATTCTGGTGTATTACAGGGTATTCTATGTTTTTAATTTTTTTTTATTTGATGCGTGGTGCCCAAAATGCCCAAAATGGTAATAATAAAAGTAAAATAGTGCTAGAAGAAAAGTAAATCATTGCAGAATTATAATCCAGGGAACACAATCTATGCTATAATATTCACCTTTAGCAAACAAAAGATGTTGTCCTTTATAAACAAACATACTGAGTTCTGAACAACATACATGTCATTATGTGGATCTTTTACCTCCCATTTGGAGAGCTACACCATACTTTGTTTTATGGATATGATACAATGCCACTGAGGCAATTTTTAATATTCTACAATTAGAAACTATTATTTTGGAAAAATTAATTATATGTGCCTGTTTACGTGCATATGTCTGTATATTTATGCAATAAATTCCTAGAAGTGACATTGATGGATCATAGTATCTCCACATCCAAGATTTGGACAGATTTTATCAAATTATCTGTTGGACAGCTTTAATATTACATTCACAGAAGCATGTAATGAAACTATTTATATCAAACACTTCTAGTTTATATCAGTTTGTGCTAGGACAAATATCTCTTAGTGAGGCTTTATATATACCCATTTTATATATGTGAGAACCAAAACTTAGATATTTTCAGTAGCAAAGACAAAATTGGTGTTAGAAAGTGGTATATCTCAACATCAGGCCAAGGTCTATGTGACTCTAAATCTGCAGTTTTAGATCACTTTTAACTGGTCTTGATTTTAACATAAATCATTCATATATTGCCACTGACTCCCTCTCAGGTCCCTAGGGGGAGAAATCACTACTGTGGCTCTGATTGATGTATGAATGATTAAATTGTAGCCTTCTCTCAATAAAAACGTTGGAACTTGGAATAATTCCAATTTTATTGAAAAGAGTAATTCAAATAGTAGTATGCTTTCTTTGACAGATGAATACATCCTATGACCAATTATAACTTTAGAAATAGGCTTTAGAATTCACTCATTAAATAAAAAACTTTATAGCAATAGCACAAAAGAAGGAAAGAGAAAAGTCACCATTTCTTAGTGAGAGGTTTTATATTACTTGTGACATGGTATGTTATTATTTGTAGGTAAATGATAATCTAAAAATATTCAAAATACATTTTTGAATGAATAAATGAACTCTCTTACTTCATTGAAACTGTGTTGAAAGCAGAAAGGAAAGAGATGAACTGAAACGCAGTTTTATCTTATACCATGATATGTTTTATTCAGAAGAAATTAATATTTAAAAGAAATTAAGACATAAATGGAAGAATATAATGTGTTCATGGATTGGAAGAATTAACAGAATTAAAATGTCCATATTACCCAAAGCAATTTATATTCAATGCAATCCTTATTAAAATACCAATGACATATTTCACAGACATAGAACAAACATTTAAAAATGTATATGGGACCATCAATGACCCCGAATAACTGCAGCAATTTTGAGAAAAAAGAACAAAGTAGGAAGGATCACAATACCTGATATCAAATTATATTAAAAGGCCATTGTAATCAAAACAGTCTGGTACTGGCATAAGAAAAGACACATAGATCAATGAAACAGAATAGAGAGCCCAGGAATGTACCCAAGTCTCTATGGTCAATTAATATTCAACAAATGGGGTAGAAACACAAAATGGAGTAAAAATAAACTCTTCAACAACTGGTGTTGGGAGATCTGGACAGCTGCATGCAAAAAAAAGGTAACAACCACCAACTTACACTATATGCAAAAATATACTCAAGGTGGATAAAAGACTTAAATATAAGCCATAACACTATAGCAATCCTACAGGAGAACATAGGGAGAAAAATCTCAGATATTTCACACAGCAATATTTTCACTGATATGTCTCCTAGAGTTAGGGACATAAAAGAAAGAATAAATAAATGAGACTTCATCAAAAAGCTTCTCCACAGACAAAGAAAACATCAACAAAATGAAAAGGGAACCCACCATATGGGAAAATATATTTGCCAATGATATAGGGTTTGATTTCCAAAATATATAAAGACCTCACACAACTCCACCCCAGGAAGACAAACAATACAATTAGAAAATGGGCAAAGGACCTGAACAGACACTTCTCCAAGGAGGACATACAGAAGGCCCAGAGGCATATGAAAGGATGCTCAGCATCACTAGCCATCAGAGAGATGCAAATTAAAACCACAATGAGATACCACTTCACACTGGTCAGAATGGCCATCGTAAACAAATCAACAAACAGCAAGTGTTAGAGAGGTTGTGAAGAAAAGGGAACCCTAGTGCACTGTTGGTGGGAATGCAAACTGGTGTAGCCACTGTGGAAAACAATATGGAATTTCCTGGAAAAGACTCTAATTATTTTTTACTAAAATATGAGAAAATGGTAAAAAACAGTTGCACAAAAAGGGAAAGGATGTAAATGTGAATGTTTATTGAATGAAATCTGTAGTTCACTTTTCTGAACTTATTATCAACCCAAATTACATGGTTTTGTTTTAAAAAATGATATGGTATAATCAAGAACACAAACCCCCTGCAATTATCTCATTTTTCTAATAAGCCTAAACACTTTTCTTACTGTTTCCTTTTTTTTTTTTTTTTTTCATTTTTGGTGGTGAAGTAGGTCAGTATCTTGAGAGACAGCCTCTTCAGAAGTCCTCAATTTTCCTTAAGCTTTTTTTACACATAATAAAACATGAAGGAAGATCTTTTATATACATTTAGGGGAGTTTTGGCAATTGAATCATCCATGAAACCACTACCAAAATCAAGGTGTATGGCATATTTGTTAGTACAGAAAACTTCCTTGAGCCTCTTCATAGCATATTTTCTTCCTTCTTCTTGCTAGTTGTTGGTCTTTTAAATATTGCACTTTTGTAGTCAACTCTGAATAAAATATTCAAAAATACCAATGCATTCATTTTTTCCATACAAAAAATAGATGAGTATTTATATATTGTGTTCATTTTAACAAAGAGTTTTCATGTAAATGTTTCAAAATGGTTCATAGATTTAAAAGTAATATGCAAAAAACCCCACAACTTTACAACTTCCAGGAGATACCAATGTAGAAAATCAAGGTAATATTTATTGGATTTGGTGATGACTTTTTAGATAAAACACCACAAACATGATTTATAACAAAAACATGGTAAGCTGGACTTTGTTAAAACGAAAAACTTCTGCTCTGAAAAGTATACTATTAGGAGTATAAAAAGACAAAGCACTGGTAGAGAGGAAAATCATTGTAAAACATGTATCTTGATTTTTAATGGAAATCACAATTGATGAAAGCCCTACTATAGAAAATCATTACAAATACAGTTTTTTGAGAGTGTACCTTTCTTCTTTTTTAAAAGTTTTCAACATTATGTTTGTACTTAATTTTTTTCTGAACAAGACTGTACCCATAGTTTGAAGGCACTTGAAGTGTTTTGAGAAACATAAAATATACAAGGATTCCAAATAATTCTTTATTTTCCTTTACAGTACACTAGGGATAAGGAGTATACAGTGTTGTGTGGCAGGTGATTAATCCTTCCTCACTTTGTACAATGATTGAGAATACAGCTATTGTTTTAGCATTTACAGTAAACTTAGAATGAAAATGTATACAAATGGCTTTCAAAATTTTTTCAATTGAAAATTAATTTAAAGGGAAAAAGAAACTCCTGATTCTTCGAGGGATTATGTAACACCAGACCTAGTACTGGTAGTCTTTCAATGTTTCAAATGTACCAGCGGGTTTTTGTTGTTTTTTGTTTTCTTTTGTTTTGTGTTGGATGTATTTTGCTATTCCTTTGCCAAGAATACTACTTACCTAAGACTTGAACATCATCTTAAAGTGGCTTAGAAGAAACCCCTCTTTCTATCCAATCCACCATCCCTTATGTATTTTGTTATCTAGACTTGTAATTGCATTTTTGTTTTAGTGGCTTAATTTAGGTCCATTTCCCTTGCAGGACTTATGCAAGGGTGTTCTATTTTATCAGGAAACTACTGACATCAATCAGTTTGCAAGCTTCAAGACACCTGACAAAGTTTTGTTGAGTAAAGAAATTAATCACTCTTCATTCTGTTAGTATTATAATGAAGATGTGCGTAGACCTAGCCATTCAAAAAATAGGTTGAATTTTTGGACAACTACTAAATATTGTCCTGATTGTCATAAACTTGCTTACTTTTAGAATGTTGTTAGAACTTTTTCATATTATTTTCAATCAACAAATTCCTCTCTAGCTCCAAATTTTAAACAGTCACATACATATCATTCTTTATTTCATTTAAATGAACTTGATGCCAGTTATTTTCTTTTAGAGAAACAAATCCTTAAAAAGGAAAAATTATTCTTGTCTAGCTCTTCTTCACTATTAAAATCAAGTTGAAATTGCTTTGTTCAGAACCTGTAGTTTTTCTCCCTTGTATTGAGAATCCCACATTCTTTCTGCTAATTTGCATCTTCTGCTTCTCCTTCACTCTTTCTTATTGGAATGTATTCTTGGTGAATTATTTCTTCTCTGGTTTCATCCAAACTTAGGTTTTCCTCTTCTCAATAAACTTGCACTGATCTGGGTTCAAATTCTAAACCTAATATTTGTTTCTAAATACTTTTTACTACATATTATTTTTTTAAATTTTACTTATTTTTTATTTTTATTTATTTTTTTTTTTTGTAGAGAGGGGAAGGGAAGGAGAGAGGGAGAGAAACATCAATGTCTGGCTGTGTCTCACACATCCCCTACTGGGGATCTGGCCCACAACATGGGTATGTGCCCTGACTGGGAATTGAACCAGCAACCTTTTGATTTGCAGGCCCACACTCAACCCACTGAGCTACACCAGCCAGGGCTTAGTACAGATTATTTTTAAAGTAGTCTTTTTTTATAGAAAAATTGTGCAGAATATTCAAATTGTTCCCATGTAACTGCCTTCTCTCTTCACGTACATAGTTTCTCCAGTTATTAAGCAAATTCATTAATATCCATCTCCTGAAATTAACATTTTATATTAGTGTGTTAGATGCATTATAATTGAATCAATACATTCTTACTAGTTACAGTTCATACGTTATGTTAGACTCCATTCTTTGTCTAACATAAGACAGATGCATAATTTCATACATTCACCATTTTACTATCATACAGAACAAGTTACACTGCCCTAAAAGTGCTTTGTGACCATCTATCTATAACACCCTCTCCTTCACCCTTGGCAACAATGAGAATGTCTCATAGATAGAAGCATATAACATGTAGTTGTTTTTTTTTTTTTTTTTTTTTTTCAGACTGGCTTGTTCATTTAGCAATATGCATTTGTTTCCTCTGACTTTTTGAAGCATGATAGCTCATTTATTTTTATTGCTAAAGACTCAATTGTATAGTTATACCACAGGTGATTTTGAAGGACAGCTTGGTTGATTCTAACTATAAATTAGCTTCTATAAATGTTCATATACAGTTTTTATGATGTGTGTGTACCTATATTTTCAACTCATTTTTGCTAGTATCTAGGAGAGTGGTTGCTGAATATTATGGTAAGCCTATGCATGTTTAGCTTTGTAAGAAACTGCCAGATGTTTGTCCAAAGTGAGAGTACCATTTCACATTTCTACCAGCAATGAATGAAAGTTCTATTGCCAAAATCCCTGCCAGCATTAGGGTTTGTCAGCATTTTGAATTTTGATCATTCCAGTGGGTCTGTGTTTCATTTGGAATTTCCAGTGGCATGTGATGTTGAGCATTATTTCATTGATATCTTATTTTTTTGTTTTTTAATATATTGTATTGATTATGTTATTACAGCTGTCCCATTTTTCCCCTTCATTCTCTTTCACCCTGTATACCCCTCCCACCATTATTCCCCCATCTTATTTCATGCCCATGGGTCATAAATACAAGTTCTTTGGCTTCTCCATTTCCTGTACTATTCTTAACCTCCCCTGTCTATTTCATACCTACCATTTATGCTTCTTATTCCCTGTACCTTTTCCCCCATTCTCCCTCCTCCCCACTGATAACCCTCCATGTGATCTCCATTTCTGTGATTCTGTTCCTGTTCTAGTTGTTTGTTTAGCTCATTTTTTTTTAGGTTCAGTTGATAGTTGTGAGTTTGTTGTCATTTTACTGTTCATATTTTTTATCTTATTATTTTTCTCAGATAAGTCCATTTAACAGTTCATATAATAAGGGCCTGGTGATAATGAACTCCTTTAACTTGACATTTGTATATCTTACTTGATGAAGTATCTATTGAAATATTTGTACATTTTTATACTGAGTTGTTTGTGGAATTTTGAGTGCTCTTTGTATACTTTGGAAACTTTAGATACATGTTTTGCAGTGATTTTTCTCTCAGTTTGTGCTTTGTCATTTTATACTCTTAATAGTATCCTTCTCAGGGCAGAAGTTTTTAGTTTTAACAAAGTTCAGTTTATAAGTGTTTTCTTTTATGAATCATGCTTGTGTTTTTTTTTATCTAAAAGGTCATTGCCAAACCCAATAAATATTACCTTGATTTTCTTCAATGGTGTCTCCTGGAAGTTGTAGAGTTTTGAATTTTACATTTAAATCTATGAACCATTTTGGACCCTGTTTATGTTTTGTTTATTTGTTTATTTGCCTGTGTTCTTGAGCAACTTGGAGTCTCCTCTGAGGATCAGTCTCACTAGCTTTAAATTAAGAAAAGTGGTATTTGTTTTTCAGTCTTGTTGAAGTAATATGTATATGGTTCCTAGTACAGTGTTTCATGTGTAGGAATTCACAAAAATTTATTTTCTCTACTCCACATTCCCATACATAAATTTATCCCTGCAAATTTTCAAAAACCCTTCTTTTTCCTTAGAATTTAGCCAAATTTAGGGAGATACAGAACTCTCTAGTAGTGGGATTTTTACTACCCCTTGTCAGCAGAACATAGTTTATCTGCAGAAGTTATTTGCCTAAATTACTGTCACAAGTGTTGGAATTAAAGTTCAGTCTTACTTGCTAATCAATGCTGGTATAGTAACACATCATAATGTCAGCATCCATAAAGATTCACTTTGGCAGATGTTGGAAGAGAGTATTTTTTCTTAAAGATACCAAAGAAAAAATGTCAATGGTTTCATATATCTTTAGATATTTATAAGAAAACAAATACAAAGGCATGCAGGAAGATATGCATAAAATTTTAAGTTAATAGAGACAACATATGATGACATTTAAAGTTTTAACCCCTCCCCAAAAAAACCAAACTGAAGATTTTTTAAAAATGCACACATAGATAAATGTTGAAGAAATATTTGGAAATAATAAAGCAAAATTCAAGGTAGTGAGTGGTTCTTTCTGAAAGAATAATGAAAAAAAATGTTATTGGGCAGGGATTAATTAAAAATTTTAAGTAATTTAGGAATAACATGTTTTCTAATTCATTTATTTATTTTAAAATAATTTTTAATGACAGTTATTATTCATTACATTAGCTTTAGATATACAGCATAGTGGTTGGACATTTATATAACTTAGGAAGTGTTTCCCCAGATAAATTTTACACCCATTTGACACCATACATAGTTATTACATTATTGTTTCCTAACTGTAGGTTACATCCCCATGATTATTTTGTAACCAACAATCTGTACTTCTTAGTCTCCTCACTGCTTTACCCAACTCCCTAACACTCATTCATCTGGCAAACATCATTTCATTCTTTCTATCTATAAGTTTGCTTCTGGTTTGCTTCTTTGTTTGTTTTGTTTTTAGACTCTACATATAAGAAAAATCATGTCATTTGTATTTCTCTGTTTGATTTATTTTACCTAGCACAATGACCTGTAGGTCCATCCGTGCTGTTACAAATGGTAAGATTTTGTTCTTTTTATGGCTGAGCAATACTCCATTGTATATATGCACCACAGGCCTTCTATATACATTTATCTTTTGATTGGAGACTTTGATTCATTTATATTTCAAGTAATTATTGATAGGTATGTAGTTATTGCCATTTTATTCATTTTTTTCTAATTGTTTTTGTAGTTCTATATTTTTTCCTTATTTTTTGCTCTTTCCTCTTGTATGTTGGTGGCTTTCTATAGTGTTGTGTTTGGATTTCTTTGCATCTCCCTTGTAGAGTTTGTGGTTGCCATATTCTTTAAATATACCAAGCTATGTTTATAGTAGTCTATTTTAAGTGGACGGTCACTTCAGTTAGAACACATCCTAAAATTACTACCATTTTTACTCACCCCTCCTTGTTTATATTATGTCATTATTCTTTATTTATTTTGTTTGTGAATGCTTTTACATAACCCTTAGTTTACTGTTGTAAAAAGAGGGGCCTTTAAGTCTGAAATGAACACAATTTGTAGACATAAAAATCATCTATAGACCATACTGGAGTCTATTTATGTCCAATCCCTTCTACTCACTTGAAATGTCTGAAATATGGGCACAAGTCTACAATCCTACATTTAATTTAGTATGTTGTTCTATATTTCAGATGCTACAAAGTATAATATGGACCAAGTGAGTCTAATTGCTTTATAACTGGGTAATAAAATGATTGAAAGTAAAAAAGCAATCAGATTCATTTGATCAATATTATGCATTATAGCATCTTAAATTACTGCCTTAATTGTGCCATATCCTATATGCTGAATGTACAAATGTGTCAAAAAATTACTTCATGATGGCAGAGTAACATTAGCCACCTTGGCTTTTCATGTATACTCCATGGCATCAAATAAAAGAGAGGTCGCTCACTTCTGGAGTCTGCCTCATTAATGTGAGAAAGGATATGTCTTATGAGAATTCAGCAAGTGTCACAGGTTTTTTATTGCATTGTATCAAATGCCCATGCTAAACCACTGCTAGTTAGTTTAGTTGTGGGTTCCTAAACAAGATACTTCAAGAGACCAATAAACTTGGTTGCACACTGGAGCCATTTAGAAAATGCTAAAACCTACTTCCCATACTGGGATATTCAGATTTAATCTGCCTTAGATGCAAACTGAGCTCCAGGATTTCCAAACCTAATAGGCAATTCTAATATGTAACTAAAGTTAAAATTCACTGTCTAAAAGCAATCAGACACACCTTTGGCACGGAGTATCAGCATAGCATTAACTTTCCATTCAGTGTGTGAAATCAAGTGGAAAGTGTAGATACCAGAATAAAATTAGTCATATGAAGAAACTGGCGAGGTAGAATGGGTACTGACATCCACACCACTTTCCTAGTTCAATATTATAGCATCTTGAATCTGAAATTAAAAATAAAAAGACTTTAGCATAGGAAAATCAGGTTATATGTCTGGAGTTTAGTAGATTTTCAATGACTGTAAATTTAATCAAATGTAATATACAATAAATTAGATTAAATTTGACTCTAAAATGTTTTATAATGCTTTATAGATTTATATATGAAAATAGGGAAAACAAGCAAACATTAAGAATTTCAATATATTTATATTTTTTATTAATAAAAAACTTCAGATAAAATAAAAATGAAAAAATATAGTAAACTAAAATTGTCATTAATGTTAGAGGAACTCTTTATTGCTATTATGATGGTCATAATACCTGGTGTTGGAACAACTATTATCCTTTTTAAAATCTTTTCTCAGTGTACTTTTCCATTTCCATTTATCCCCATTATACCTCCCTCTCCCCTGCAATCACCATACAGAATGTGTATGTCCTGAAAAACTTTTTAGCATAATAGTGGGGAATCTGGAGAACTAATCTTATCTCCTATTTTAGAAGTACGATGGCTAGAGGCAAAAATATTTTCCACCATTGTAGACCCTCTGCATTCAGAAGTTGATATTCTGCAAAGCTTCAGGATTTATGCAAAACCTATTCCAGGAGAAACCTAGCAGGCAGAAAGGAGGTTGTCTCTGGTGCAACAATGCTTTTCTTACCAAAGAAAAGAGAGGCCAGAAAGGAAGGTAGGCACATGCATGTCAGCTCTTTGGTGATGATGCCAAACTAAGCAGAACGTAAGTTGATGGGATACTGTCACCAATCTGAGGTGCCCTGAAAAGAAAAAATGAAATGTATATTAATCACATTTCCAGTAAATTATGTTAAAATTATTGAACATCCACCCAGTGGACATGAGAAAATCCAAAGGAAATACTTCTTATAAAGAAGATGAGAGTATAAATAAAAGGTCTGTGTAAGTATAAATAGGTCTGTATAAATAAAAGATGAAACAGAACAAATAAGAGAGAACCACGGACTGCTAACCCATGCTACAGAATAAAAGGAACCTTCGAAATGAAAACAAAAAGCAAGCCATTTGAAAAAAAAATTGCTTTATTCTAAGGATATTGCATGCTTTAAGTGAAAAAGTTACTGCTCCAGAATTATATTAAAAATATGATTTTCTAGTTCCCACTTTTCAGTACATCCATAGTTTATAATAGTCTTAATCAAAGTATCCGTTATATCCAAGTACTTCTCTAAATATTTTATAGGTAGTAGCTAATTTAGTTCTTTCTTGAGAAAATTCTTTTAATGACCCCATATTTAGGAAACCGGTGCTCTAAGAAGCATCCTGCTGAAGTTTACACTGCTACCATAAGGCACTTGAATCTAGAACACCTGACCCTGTGAGTACGTACATGTGTTTACTCTAGACACCTTACTGTGCCTTGTGCTTCCAAAGATGTCCTATATAAATATATATGGAAGTGCATATATACAAACTTGCAACACAATTGAAATCAAGCTCATATATTATAGTTTAAAGTTATATAATAGCATTTTGAAATGATTATTTTTCTAATTCATTACATAAAAATATATCATTTATTTTAATTATTCTGGATACTGCCCTAGGGATAACCACTGCCCTATTACTAACATTTATGTTCATTTTGAATTTTTGCTGTTGTAAGCAATGAAGCAGAGAATTTCAAAGACATACATTTGTGCTCTTGTGTGTATATATTTCCAGAAATAAAATAAAAGCATTTGGCACTCACTCATGGTGAATACATTACAGGCTTAATTCCCCAGAACTCAAACTCTGACATGAAAATTGGCATGCTGGAAGTTTACTGTGGAGTGCTTTTGAATTGTGTGCAGTGTTTTGTATACCATTTATGTCACAATACAGCTTTTGAAAAAGAAAAGAAAACATCTGTGGGAGAATTAAAGATGCTGAATGAGGCAGAAGGAGAAGATGGGTTACAGTGGAGAGACAGTGGAAACTCCCCACTCCCACTGGGAGCTCTGGAGTAGGGATGACCAGTCCAAGGGTCTCACTCTGAGGAGCAGGACTTATTCTTTCTGTCCCTGCATCAACCAAACATTGGGTGTGAGCTGTCACAAGAAAAAGGAAGTGACTTTGAGTGAAGTGGCTCTTTTCAGCTGAGGTCAATTTTCACAGCTATCAGCCACCAACATTCCCAGGAGTTGGGGCAGTGAGGATTTCAGTCCTAAGTTGAATGCAGCCACTAGCACCTATAGCTAATAATACAGTATTGTGCACTTAATTTATTGAAATAAATTAAGAGATATCTCATGTTAATGTTTAACCACAACACATACACATGTACTCACACATGTATATGCACATATACACAAGAACACAAGGACATTTTTGAAGGACATAAATATGTTTACCCACAGTAAACATATTAATATGTTAACATCAATATGTTACTGACAGTGATGACATTACAGGTGTATTCATATGTCCAACATCATCAATATGTACTCATTAAAATTGTGCAATTTTTTATATAAAGCACTTATATCTCAATGTAATACTCCTCTATAAAGGTAAACAAATAAATAAATGAAACTATACCTTGTCCCCTCAGATTTATTTGCTTCTTATAAGTTCTGTAAGATGATACTTTAGAATTCTAGTTAGCCTCTTTTCTTCCAGTGAATTATAAGAAAATGATTAATACAATGAATTATAGCACCTACCCCTTCAGCTAGTCCACAGGCTATAACTAATAAACTTCATCTTCCTCCTCCACTACCCACTTTACATTCCCTTTACCATCAACTAGGATCTTTCTGGTTCTGCTCTTACCTTAGCAGTCTATGTTATGATTTATCAGCTGGGACTTGCCATGAAATTATAGCAGGTCCTCTCATTGCCCTCAAAGGTGCAACCAATTTCTGTTTTTCCCCTACGGTACTCTGTTATTTTTAATTTATACTACTGACTGGAGGGTTGGGGTTTAGTGGGAAGATAGACCATGTCTTCTAAATTGCATTCTAATTCCCATACCAAAGGAGGAAAATGATGTGAGCATTCTACCAACTAAAGAGTTGAAAATCTGTGTATAATTTTTGAGTCCCCCAAAACTTAACTTCAGTTGGCCTTTTGCATCCATGGTTTCAACCAAATCCATGGTATTGAATCTTCATTTTCCATCTTCCATGGTGTTGGGAATCTGTGGTAACAAAACTATAGTTGGAAGTCTAAAAATATTTTTCCCCGAAGTTGGTTGAATCTGCAGATGCATAACAACTGATAAGAAGGACTGGCTATATTTACTGAACATACTACAAGTATAAATGGACCAGCTTAGTTCAAACCCATATTGTTTAAGGATGGACTATATTTATTTTGAGACTGAGGAAATGAGATGAGAACCAGTAGAACTACTGTGAGCTACACTTGGGTCAGTTACATTTATTACCTTGTTTCTGGGAAGACTGCATTTATTGATAAAAACCTGATTATAAGTGGACTGGTGCAGTTTAAACCCTTGCTGTTCAAGTGTGGATTGTTTATATACAGGAACTGGGGAAATGATGACTGGAGCCAGTTGACCACTATAGCTACACCTGTGTCAAGTACATTTATTGTCTTGCCTTTATATGCACCATTCTAAAATCAGGGAAATGAAGCTTCAGAAACCTAGACATCAATGTCAAATTGAGTTCACGTCCAACCACCTCAAAATGTTTGGCAACCTTTCTCATACATAAAGTAAATGGTCATAGGTCATATTGGTGGAATCATTACTATAGATTGCCATGGTGTCATAATGTTTTCTCTTGGGTCCTTGGCCTCTCCTTCCACCAGTGAATGTGGGGTCTAAACACTGGGCAAAGGCTCATTAATTTTCGTTGTGCTTCCCTCAGTCTTCTAAACATAAAACAGTTTATAGATTCAATGTAATTCCTATAAAAATATTATAGACATATTTCACAGATATAGAACAAATATTTCAAAATTTGTATGCAACAATAAACAACCCCAAATAGCACAGCAATTTTGAGAAAAAAGAACAAAATAGGAAAGATTACAATACCTGATATCAAATTATATTACAAGGCCATTGTAATCAAAACAGTCTGGTACTGGCATAAGAAAAGACACATAGATCAATAAAACAGAATAGAGAGCCCAGGAATGTACCCAAGTCTTTATGGTCAATTAATATTCAACAAATGGGGCAGAAACGCAAAATGGAGTAAAAATAGCCTCTTCAACAACTGGTGTTGGGAGCTCTGGACAGCTACATGCAAATAAATGAAATGACCATCAACTTACACCATATACAAAAATACACTCAAGGTGGATAAAAGACTTAAATATAAGCCATGACACCATAAAAGTCCTAGAGGAGAACATAGGGAGGAAAATCTCAGATATTCCACAATGCAACATGTTCACTGATATGTCCCCTAGAGCAAGAGACATAAAATAAAGAGACATAAAATAAACAAATGAGGCTTCATCAAAAGAAAAAGCTTCTGAACAGCTAAAGAAAACATCAGGAAAATGAAATGGGAACCAACCATACATGAACATATATTTGCAAATGAAACCTCAGACAAACGTTTGATTTCAAAAATATATAAAGAACTCACATGACTCCACTCCAGGAAGACAAATAACCCAAGTAAAAAATGAACAAAGGACCAGCCCAGGCTGGCGTAGCTCAGTGGATTGAGTGCGGGCTGGGAACCAAAGTGTCCCAGGTTCGATTCCCAGCCAGGGTGCATTCCTGGGTTGCAGGCCATAACCCCTAGCAACCTCACATTGATGTTTCTCTCTCTCTCTCTATCTCCCTCCTTTCCCTCTCTAATAAATAAATAAATAAAATGAAAAAAAATGAACAAAGGACCCAAACAGACACTTCTCCATGAAAGACATACAGAGAGCCCAGAGACTTATGAAAGGATGCTTAGCATCACTAGCCAAGAAAAAGATGCAAATTAAAGCCACAATAAAATATCACAACTTCACATTGGTCAGAATGACCATCATAAACAAATCAACAAACAACAAATGCTGGCAAGGTTGTGAAGAAAAGGGAACCCTAGTGCACTGTTGGTGGGATTGTAGACTGGTGCAGCCACTGTGGAAAACACTATGGAATTCCCTCAGAAAACTAAAAATGGAATTGCCTTTTGACCTGCTATTCCTCTGCTGGTGCTATAACCCAAGAGTCCTGAAACACCAATTCAGAAGAACCTATGCACCCCAATGTTCATAGCAGCACAATTTACAATAGCCAAGTGCTGGAAGCAATCTAAGTGCCCATCAGTAAGTGAATGGATCAAAAACTATGGTACATTTACACAATTGAATACTACACAGTAGAAAGAAAGATGGAGCTTCTACTCTTTGTTACAGCATGGATGGATCTGGAGAGCATTATGCAAAATGAAATAAGCCAGGCAGTGAAAGAAAAATACCATATGATCTCACCTACAAGTGGAACCTAATCAACAAAACAAACAAACAAGCAAATATAACCAGAGATGTTGAAATAAAGAACAAACTGACAGTAACCAGAGGGGAGGTGGAAAGGGATGATGGGGGAAAAGAGGGAAGAGTCATCAAGGAACATGTATAAAGGATCCATGGACAAAGCCAAAGGTGGGTCTGATCTAGGGTGGGAGGTGGTGATGTCTGGGGTTGTGGGGAATGGTGGGGGAGAATGGAGACAACTGTACTTGAACAACAATAAAAAAATACTCGTTGATATATTTTGATTGTATAGATTGAGGAATATCCTTGTTGTCTATTAATCTATTCTGCTCTAGAGACAATGTGTTCTATTATGTCTTCCTGGTTCTTGGGGGATCAGGGGCCCCTTACTGTCTCTCTAGCCTTGGTGATCATTATAATTGGCCATTCTTACTCTAAAGGTTGTTGAGAAGACCACTTGGTCTTCTTAAATTCCAAAATCCTATCATCACTGTTACTTATGTGGAGCCAATTTTGGTAACAGAATCTCATATAGTCAGTCTTGGCCTGTAGGGGATGATCAATAGGAAGTTTCTCAGTGAAGCTTGTACCCCTCTGAAAAGCACATATCATCATTTTGATAAAAAAGGTGGTCTCCAGGCCCTCCCTCCTGCAGAATAAGGTCAGTTTTGTGGCTTTACTTGAAGCATGTACTCTAGTGTGCTCATTTCTCCAAGCTTTTGATTTTTTGCATTGTTAATCATAATCATTCTGTTACTTACTCTGGTTCATATGGACCATCAGTTTCTCTAAGCTCCCAAGAATTGACTAACCAAGTGTAGGAAGGATCCATTCAGAAAACAGAACAATACATATATTAGGTACATTCTACCTAGGTCCTGTGAGACAGATGACCTTTAACTGATGTTTTTACAAGAGAGTTCTCTTCTTAAGTAGTTTTATTTTCACATATTTTTTTATATTATGTAACAAAAATTGTGCTACAGTTTGTGGAAGCTAAGATATTAATATTTTTCCTCCCATTTTCTAAGTTCGTCAGGATGGGCTAATAACCAAATTAACAAAGAGATTAACAGGTAAAAAATAAAAGTTTAATGCATGAACATGGAAAATTCACATAGACATGATAAACTCCTGAAAATTCCCGAAGTCAGTGAGGCAATGTTGGATATGTAAGACATTTTGGATAGAAGAGAAAAGGGACAGAGGACAAGAGGCATTAGGTTTCAAAAGCGAGAATGGGTTACTTACAGGTAGTTGAGGAAGAACAGGACACAGCTGGCAGGAAAATCCTTGCTAGGCTACTCAGAAACGAGACACCGGGATATCAAGTGAACTGGCACCTGCCTGAAGCCCTCTTGTTTACCATATTTAATTCGAATTAGGTTCTGGCAGCATCCTAAGATCTTCCAGAAGCAGGTTTCTTTCTGAAGCTCAGGATCAAAGTTTCTGAATCCTCCACTTCCAATGAACACCTTAAAATTGATATCCCCAAAACAGCCTCAGATGGCAGAATTTTGGTCCCTTCAGGTTCATAGTGAATTGTATGATATGCATAAAGATTATAATTAGTAATGAGCATTAATTGCTGATATATATTACTACTTTTGTAGGGTAGAGAGATAGATAATTTTGTGGCTGTCTCAGTGGTGAAATGCCCTTTTCTTATGGTTTCCGTATTATGATCACAATGGTAAAAATATGCAACTGTTTTTACTGTCCAGCATTCAGTTGGTGCTGATGTTCTAGTCCCAGATTTAAGTGTATGAATTTTGAGTTTTCTCAAAAACACAGCATGAGTTTCATCAGATTTACTTTGGGTTTTAAATGTGAGTAACAGAGGGCTGACCCAGTGTATTTTCTACCTCTGCTTGCCCTGCACTTCAACTTACTACTGTGAAATGAGGAATCATCCAAGTCGTGAAAAACCTGGAATTATTTCCAGTGATGCAGACCTGTCTAGAGAGTAGCTTAAATTCAACTGCGGCGAAAAGATCTATTGATCACTTGTCTTTTCACACAGCATAGGAGATTAAATCCTGGCAAATTGTGGAGACACATAGATAATTAAAATAGAATTATACCAAGGATATATCCAAACTGCTCATTTACATCATATTGTTTAAAAATATAGGAAATAATTTTGCAGCTCTGACTCATGTGGCTTAGTGGGTCAGGCTTTGTATTGCAGACAGAAAGGCTGTAGGTTCAATTCCTAGTCAGGGCACGTGCCTGGGTTGCAGGCCAGGTCACTTGTTGGGGGAGTATAACAGGCAACTGATCAATATTTCTCTCTCACATCCATGCTTCTCTCCTTTCCTCCCTTTCTCCCTGATCTCTAAAAATAAATTAATAAAAATATTTTAAAAAATGAAACTAATTTTTCAGCATATATAAATGATTTGTAGATTTTACTTATAAATAGATAAAGAATAGTGTCTCCTAAATTATACAGAAAGTATATATCTTTGGAAAAATGTAAATATAATGGGGATTAATAGACTGAATAGAAAGATTCTTTTTCTATTAACATTAAAATAGAAATTCTTAAATTCATTTAGAGTATATATTCAATAATCGGCTCTTCATTCTTAAGAAACCATAAAAGGAAGATTTGTGTTCTTTCAATGAAGCGCTTGTAGATAATGTCACTAGCAGGATTTTCTACTTACGCTTTCCCAAAGATTATAAAATTCTGTAAATATTTAAGAATATATTACACCATGCAGTGAAGTTATTCTATATTTTTAATAAATTAATTTTACATTTGGCCCAATAAAAGGCCAATGTTAAACTTAATTGATGCTAAATTGTTCTTGGAAATGTTTGTTTAAATGGCCCTTAAATTTTTATCACAAGCTTTGATTTTTCCACAGAATTCCTTATTTGAATTTCTTACTATATATAGGACAGCACATTAAATCACAGAGTTAATTTAAGCCACTTATATTAAGCGTTGGTACTTTCTCTTCCTATCCCATTCTCACCATTGTCTTCCTTACCTTACCTGATGGCACCACTTGCCAGTACTGAAACTAAAATCCAGAGTCCTCCTCATTACTTACTGTCTCATCAGGTTATACTGGTCATTGTTCACATTTTCTCAAGCCTTTATCAGAAATGTACATCAAATATGGTGTACCTAATTACCGCTTTTGTTTAGGTCCTAATAATCTTTTATCAGCAGTAAAACAATAGCTCTTTAAATGATTTTCATGCTACCAAACTCTCCCTATTTTAACCCATCTTCTACTTTATGACAATCTGATTCTGTTACTAGCATACTTAAAAACATCAAAACAAACATTTTCAGGGGTAGAAGCAAAATAACTTAGTTTAACTGTTGTTGCTATTGTTTTTACCTCCCTTTGCTGTAATTTTTTAGGTCACCTCCATCCTTTTACTCCAATTTCAATCTTCGTATGTGTTTTTACATCTTAATATTTTTATGGTGTTCTTCAGAGTGTTTTTAATAGTCCTTTCTAGTTTTAATATATATTAATAATATAAATTATTTATTTGAAATAAATTTTTCAGTATAAATGAGCCAGAAGTTTTCCCACATTTTCATCCAACAAAGTTGCAGTGGTTAAAAGTATAGTAGTAACTATCTTATAATGAATAAAACAATAACATAAAGAATGAATGACATAGTTGAGTGACCCATATTTTTTATTTCTTACTTTTTCTGTGCCCTTATTTTTTTCAGACATCAAATATGTAACACTACTTTGTGATTTACTGTTGTATAATGTCTTTTTCATCTACTGAGTTTGGTTGGAATTTTATTTTTCATACAAGTAATGGCTGCAACAAACAATAAGCCAGCTAGTTTTTATAAGAAGAGATCTTTAAAGATATATATACTGTTAGACTTGTATTTACAGGTTTATCGCTAACAAACCTGGCATATTTATACAAAGTATAGATAATTATAGATAAGCAAGTTCAAACATAGGTAAGTATTGCTGAATAATATTTATTTATCATGTATCAATATTTATAGTAAGCATAGAGAGTGTTTATAGTTAAATTGCAATCTACTAAGTTTTTTGAAGATAATAAATTTTTATTGAATTTTCTTTTTTCCTTTATTTTGTAACAATGTTGTCTACCTTTTTTTTATTATTAGCTTTGATACTTCAAAAACTGAAATGTTGTTCTTACAGGGTACACAATGTATTTTATGCCAATAACTTTTTGGTTCCCTCACTGGGGAAGACAGCAAATTAAAATATACTTTAAGCACACACTAAATTAGTTTTCAAGTGTTTACTACTGATAACTGCACACTTGAAAAGTCATAGTCATGATTTTGTTCTTGTTGTTATTGTTTTCTTTTTAATACATAAAGATTCTGCTTCCAGCTGTGAGTTTGGAAAATCCTGCTAGATTACACTGAATCCTGAATGGTACAAACT
Organism: Phyllostomus discolor; assembly: GCF_004126475.2. Taxonomy (NCBI): domain Eukaryota; kingdom Metazoa; phylum Chordata; class Mammalia; order Chiroptera; family Phyllostomidae; genus Phyllostomus; species Phyllostomus discolor. The sequence goes on along the minus strand of NC_040906.2, from coordinate 131,879,798 downwards.
AAAACCCAGATTGAAGCTCTCATATAAAATATGTTTTTGCATCCATCAAAGACTAGTTTCTCTGACATGTACAAAGGCACATTCAAATAAATAAATGTGTAAGTCTGATTACTAGTTACTAGTAGTGACTTTGTTCCTTAGAACTGTATTTTCTACAAAATATCCATTCATCTCCAGAGGCCTCATCTTGGCATCATTAGTCCCGTTGACATATGGCCAGATGCCTTCCTGAGGATTTGATCCTTGTAAGGAAGGATACTGCATGAAATCTCAGGCCACCTGTTATTTGGGAAGATAAAGCAAATCTTCAGCACATATGCTAAATAGTCAAGCATTGTTAGTTATTAACAAGGAATTCTTTTGAAGTAGACTGGTTGAAATTATGTACTCATGAACAAATATAAGAAAAAAGAAAACTATTCGTGCAATACCCATTAGAAGTAAAGTGACTGCAAATAAAATATATGCACTGAAGCATTTATTAGGATTTTGTTATTATTCCTAATTTTAACATTATTTCACAAAATGTTGAGTAGTTGTACAATGGATTTCTGTAAAATAGAAAAATATAAAGGAAGGGAAGAAAATGGGGAAAAGATGTGGGGTTTCAGTTCTCAAATTTGCTAACCACCTGACAACGGATATGTCACTTTTAGGCTCAGCACTTTCAGCTATCCCTTCTGTAAAGAATATGAATCTCTTTCTTTCTTTAGTGCTTTATTAGAGGAATCAAATTGGATAACATATTTGACAGCTTACTATACGATGACTAGACAAATAAATGAAAAGTACCACTAGAAATTGAAGTAATGTCCATTCCTGAGATGTATATTTTATTGAGGTATTAACAGGGTAACAAATGCTTTTTAAAATTCTTTGGCAGCAGTTAGTAACCATTGTAGGTGGCTAAGCGTTTATGATGTCAGAACCTACATATACTTTGTATTCATTATCACATTTAATTTTTACAATTCTCTGAGATTACCAATTCTCTGAGATTACCAATTTTCTAAAAGAAAGAATTCAGGTAAGTCTATATGATTCCAACTAAAAATCACATATTAATCAATATCTATATTTTCAACATATGCATATTATATACATGAGAATTAAAAAATGGAAAATTCTTATATATTGAGGAGCCAAAAGCTTCAGAGTAGGGAATAAACCATGAAAATATTTACAACACAAGATAGAATGCTTGATGATTTCCTAAAGGTTGTGGCAAGCAAATTTGAGAGCAAGGTAAAGTCATGTTCAGGGTTAGTAAATACATGATAATATAATCTTTTTTGGACAATACTGAGTTTCATTTAGGAATATTGGAGATAATCAAAGATGAAGAGTTAACACCATAGAAATTTTTCTTCAGAAAGGTAAGCCTAAGGCAGGTCTATCTAGGCCAACCAGGGTGATTAGCCATCAAAATAATCTCATTATATTTCAGAAAAGAAAATGAAAATATCAAGAATTTTTATTTATTTAAATAAATAGTATATTCATAAAACTATTTCATATTTCAAAGGTATAAATTATTTCACTTATAAAGTTTCCCTTTGGAACACACATACCTTACAAAGAAATATTCAATTTGCATGGTAGCAATCATTGTGTCCAAACTACCAAATTTTTTTAAAAAGCTATAAAATCTACCTTTTTAAAAAAATATTGGGTTCAATCTTATGGAACTACTAAATGTATCATTAATCAGTTATGCCTAAAGCCATCATGTCCCCTATTTATTTTAGTTTTAATTTCAATGGGTGCCATATCTACTTAGAATTACAGTATAATCCAATCATTCAACTATCTCCACTCACTCCATTGGTATCCTCTATATTTATTAAAACAGAATGGGCTAGGTACTCTTGAGGCTTTGACATTGAAGACTAAATTTAGTTTCTTTTTTTTTCTCCCCATCCCTCCCCTCCCTTTCCCTCTTCCCTTCCTTCCTTCCTTCCTTCCTTCCTTCCTTCCTTGTCTCCTTCCTTCCCCCTTTCCCAGCTTTCTCCTTTTTCCTTTTTTAGCAAAATTTCACCTATCATGCATCAAGTTACATAAATGTTTCAGCAATGTAATATTTTTTCAAGTTATCTTAACCATCTAACAATTAGTAAAATAATCATTTTCTGAAAATAATACTTCTAATGTCCTCTATGCCTTGTCTCATGATTTATTACTTGCCAAATAAGTATATTTACTTGAGTTTTGGAGCTCTGCCTTGGCCACAGACTGGCAAGAGTTCTGTCTCTGAACCTTCCCTCACTTTTGGGTTGACTTCCACTCAGCCAGTTGATTAGTAATCCTCAAATTTAATGCATATTAGCAGGTTTCATTATTGTCCATTATTTGAATAATTTCCCTTATTTGAATAATTCTTATGTGGAAAATACCTTTTCCTGTGTTACCTGTCAGAATTCTCCTACTTTCAGTGACAGAGCTCAGTAGTAGCCTAGACTGATAGAAGATGTTTGGCTAAAATGCTATTGGAAGTCAAAAATTTCTAAGAGAATAACAGATACTAGATAGCTGAGGATTGAACTGGGCTAAAGTCTGTTATACATAGACAAGATCTTAATGCCTTCCTTTTTGTTTGATTTCTCCTCAGTTTTTCTACATTATTCATATATTAATAGGAAAGATGTTATTAAAGCATACAAAATGGAAACAAAGATGGAAACATAAAGGGGCACCCTATTACAAATATTCTGATAATATTAAGAATCTCATGTTCCTAAAACATTAAATTAAATATCATCTGAGACTTATAAACAGCCATCTCATTGGTAAAACATGTTTTATGTAAAAGAAATAATTGAGAAAATTTTCTCAATTGGTAATTCAGCTCAATAGTTGCTAAAGTTTAAACTGGTAGCACTGGTGTTCTCTAACATGTCTCAGAGACTTACTTATGTTAGCAATTTACCAAATGCTTCTTAAATTGTATTTCAGCCAATGTAGTCAGTTTTATAGTAATATACATTAAATTGTCTCAAGAAATTAGGCAAATAATATTTTAAAGCATGTATAATTTCTTAGTCATGTCATAAATAAAAATGTCCACTTATTAATTCAAGGTAGTAATTACATGGGAAATGCAAAGAATAGATTTAAAACAGCATTGTTCATGTTCCTAAAATTTTATTTCAGCTGTGAATGTACATCTGGGTGGACTGGACAAAACTGTAGTGAAGAAATAAATGAATGTGACTCTGACCCATGCATGAATGGAGCTCTTTGTCATGAATCTACCATCCCCGGGCAGTTTGTATGCTTGTGCCCACCCTTTTATACTGGAAAATTTTGCAATCAGCACTATAACCCCAGTGATCCACTCACTGACCCTTACAGAAACAATGAAACATGCTTGACTTTGGTGGATGGAAATCATTATTGTATTTGTAGAGAAGGTAAGAGCTTTTACTTGTTTTAATATTGTATTTTTTGTTTTGTTTTCTCTGTGGATGACAACTTTTTAAAAATGGGTGAGAGAAAACCTATATACATTGGGGGGTGGGGAGGTATCTGACTCCAAATCCAAGTATGTAAACATACTGGGGGAATAATTTTAAAAGTTAATTTAAATATTAATGGAGAAAAGGGAATAGGGTAAAATTTTGTAGCTTTGGGCTCTTCTTTTTCCTTCTCTCAGAAATCCTCTCTCATTCTTTGTTAACAGTCTCTCTTTATAAATAATCTTGCCAATGTCCTATTCCTGACAATAGTAGCTAGTTAGAAATGGGCATAGGTTTCATCTAGAGCAGTGATTTTTCAACAGGTGTGCCACTATTAGGCACACTGGTGTGCCACAAGAGTTTTTAAAATGTGCAATACCTGACTAGTTAGTCAGGGACACTTACCTCCTTTCCCTTAGATTGTCAAATAAAAAAAAAAAAACTAATAATAGCCAACATGATACTAGTTGTCCTGTATGAATCAATCAAAACTATACCTATGTTTTCAGATCAGCAAAAAAATAAAATATATTAATGGTGTGCTGCAGAATTTTAGTAATTATTTTTTGTGTGTCATGAGATGGAAAAGGTTGAAAATAGTTTGTCTAGGGTAATCAAATACTTCACTGTTACTTTTCTCCTGGTCCTATCTATAAACATTACTTCTTTCTGCTTAGATTGATGAAATAGGATCATATGACTGTAGTGGCAGAGATAGAGAATAAACAGATCAAAGGACATTATTGGAACCCCTGAATCCATCCATACCTGAAGCCAGGCTACTTCTAGCTTTCTGGGTCACATCAACCAATAATTTTACCCATAATCATTAAAGATGCTTGATTGGGATCTCTTCAGTTGTGACTAAAAGAGACCTGATTAATGCACAAGTAGTCTAGGTAAAAGGTCACTGCTCATGTACCTCTGACTACACAAAATCTATTACCATTTTCAGAGTAACACTTCTGCCATAAAACTATCACATCATAGGGTTTTTATTGTAACTGGAATATGTCATAAGGACAATATAAAAATCACATTGTGTTTAGAGTTGTACAACTAGTATTTATTTCCTAATACTCACTTATGGGTTCATGTCTCTTTCCTTCTAACTGGCTCTACTAGAATGGGAATCTTTTAAAGATAAGGATAATACTAATTTACTCTGAAGAGTATTGGTCCGAAAAGGTCAGCTTAGACACCATTAATTAATTAGTTATCTTAGTCAAATCTATTTGTCTTTATTTTTATAAGTCCTTTAAAACTTCCTGATTATATAAGGTAATCTATTATAAGAATGCAGAGGCAAATCCTAGCACCTATGTATATGACAGGAGCTTCTGGGCCTTCTGAGTGACTATAACTGGAAACTAAAAAGCTATTGGTAATTTTATTTTGCTAAAATGGCACTGGTATAAAACATATAGTGTGGGAATATAGAGCTTATGCATAAATGTTTTCAGGAACGAGGCAGGAAAAGCAAGTTAGGACAAAATGTGAGGGAGAGCATTTGATGCCCTGCAAACCACAGTAATTATGAAGTATATAATTTAAATAAATTTTTTAGAAAAATTATTCAATATCAGGCTACTTTATTCAGCAGGATTATTCCATGGTACTTTACTTGTCCTACTAATATATTATCAGAATGTAACTAATATATAAATATTTATTGTGGAGTAGCAATTTATTTTCTCAATTTTAATAAAAACTATGTTTTCAACAGGTAATCTATGAGATAGGCATGGTTTTTGAATTCATATTTTTTAAATTATATTTTATTGATTATGTTATGTGGGGTAAGTGGAAGCAGTCTGGCTTCCTCACCCAGGTGTCTGCATAGCTAAGGGAAGCAGAGTTCTTATAGCCTTGGAGAGGCCTGATAACCAGTGTTCTCATAACCTTGAGACTGGGTCCAATAAACTGCTCCCATAACATGAAATGGGCTCGCATGTGCAGAATTATGTTATGTTGTGTTATGTAATGTTCTGGCAGTTTTCTGGGTTTTTTTCCCCTTCTAGTACTTAAACAGGTAGGGACTCCCTGCTGGGGGCCTTGATGGTGAAAGACACACAAGGGGGCAGGTGCCATGATGTGTGCCATGCTGGGAAACGAGGGCCATGACATGAGACATGCAGATAGACACGCAGTTTGCAGAGTGCATGGCTTGCCCACCCATGAATAAAGGCATGCCAGACATCCCAACGGCTCTGTGAATATTTTTGTGTCTGCACAAATACCATGAACCTGCCTGATCTTGAAAGGTGGCGACATATGTTACTACAGTTGTCTTGATTTTATCCTTTTGCCCTCCCTCCACCCAGTACCCCTACTCCATCAGACAATGCCCATACCATTGTTCATGTCCAGGGGTAAAGCATATAAGTTCTTTGGCTACACCATTTCCTATACTGTAGTTTACATCCCTGTGGCTATTACATAACAACCTATTTGTATTTCTAAATCCTCTCACCTCTTCACTCATTCCCCCATACCTCATCTCATCTGGCAATCATCAAAACACTCTCTGTATCTGTGGTTTTGTTTCTGTTCTTGTTTGCTTAATCTGTTATTTAGATTCAATTGATAGATTTGTATTTTTGCCATTTTATTGTTTATAGTTTTGATCTTCTTTTTCTTAATTAAGTCCCTTTAACATTTCATATAATAATGGTTTGGTGATGATGAACTCCTCTAGTTTTTTCTTGTCTGGGAAGTTCTTTATCTCCCCTTCCATTCTAATGCGATCTTTGCTGGGTAGAGCAACCTTGTCTGTAGGTCTCTGCTTTTCATGACTTTGAATATTTCTTGCCAATCCCTTCTAGCCTGCAAAGTTTCTTTTGAGAAGTCAGCTGTAAGTCTTATGGGAACCCCCTTGTAGGTAACTAACTGCTTTTCTCTTATTGCTTTTAAGGTTCTCTTTTCAACCTTTAGCATTTTAATCATGCTGTGTCTTGGAATGGGCCTCTTTGCATCCATCTTGTTTGAGACTCTCTATGCTTCCTGAACTCACTGTCTATTTCCTTCACCAAATTAAGGAAATTTTATTTCACTAATTTTTCAAATAAATTTCCAATTTCTTGCTCTTTGTCTTCTCCTTTTGGTATACTAAGATGCAAATGTTGGGGCACTTGAAGGTGTCATAGAGGCTCCTTAAACAATCCTCATTTTGGGGCGGAGGATTCTTTTTTTCTCCTTGTTTTTCTGATTGATTGTTTTTTGCTTCCTTATGTGCCATATCATTGATGTGATTCTCAGCTTCATCTACTCTACTCTTATTTCCCTATAAATTGTTCTCTATTTCAGTTTGTGTATCCTTTATTTCTGACTAGATCATTTTTATGCTGTTGAGGTCCTCACTGAGTTCCTTGAGCATCCTTATAACCAGTGTTTTGAACTCTGCATCTGATAGTTTGCTTATCTCCATTTCGTCTAGCTCTTTTACTGGAGTTTTGATCTGTTCTTTCATTTGAGCCATGTTTCTTTGTCTCCTCATTTTGGCAGCCTCCCCATGTTTGTTTCTCTGCTAAGTAGAGCTGCTTTGACTCTGTGTCTTTGTAGTGTGGCATAATGTAGTAGGTGTCCTGCAGGGTCCAGTGGCTCAGCTACCCTATCACTGAAACTTATTGGTACTCAGGGTGTGCTCTTCTTCTGGGCTGAGTACACCTTCCTATTGTAATTTGCTATTAGACAATCAATGGAAGGGATTTACTCGGCCAGTCAATACAGGATTGGATGTGACTACTGATCACTAATCTGCCCCTCCAACACGGTCTGAGCTGTCTACTGTGTGTGCTGGCCTGGGGGTTTCCCAGGTGGTGCAGGCCAAAGTCAACCCCCACCTGTGTTTTTCCCGGAGCCACCTTGCCTGGGCAATCTAAGCAATCTAAAGCAATCTAAGATGGCTGCTACTTGTTCTGGGTTTGGAGATTCCCAGGTGAATCTAAGCTGTGAATCTAGTCTGGCTGCTCTGCTACTGCCAAGCCTGAGGCTCACTGAGGCCAGCTGTTGCTTGTTGATAGGATTTAGGAAGTTGTGAAGCAGGAGCCTAGACCAGCATTCATATGGAAAAGCAGCTTGGCTGGGCCTGTGAATTGGGTGGCACAGAGTCTCTGGGGATCTTCAAGACGTGTCAAACAGTGTTAGCCAGGTTGATGGAGTCCCATATAGGTACCAGTTTGCCAGTTCTGTGGGGGGAGCATTTAGAAAAGCTACAATAACCTCTGCTTGCCTTGATGCCATATACTCCAGTTTCTCCCTGTATTACCACTGGGCCTTTTTAGCTGCCACCCTGGTGCTGGAGATCAGAGAGACCAAATCTGAGTAGGTGAGTCATGTGTGGGTTCTTTAAGAGGAACGGCTTGGCTCTCAAGCAGTTTCTCCCACTGACTCGATCCTCACTGTGTTTTGCAGCCAGAAGTTGTGGGGGCTTATCTTCCTGGCACTAGAGCCCTGGACTGGTGGGGCCTAGTATGGGGCTGAGGCTCTCGCCCCCCAAGATATCCCTCCCAAATTTTTAACCACCACACATAGGTGAGGGACTAGCCCCATTCCATGTCTTTGTCCCTCCTACTAGTCTGTATGGGTGTGTTTTCTTTAATTCCATAGTGTGTCAGACTTCCATTCAATTAGATTTCTTCTGGTTCTGGGTGAGGGTTGTTCTATATTTTAGTTGTAATTTTGATGTGATTGTGCAGAGTTAAGCCATGCCTGTCTAAACCGCCATCTTGACCAGAAGTCTCAAATCGTGCTTTTTATAATTCATTTGCAATTCATAAATACACTTAGTGAATTTTAAAAATCTTATGAGATTCCTCTCCTGTTGTAGGAGGAGGGAAAATAAGTTCAGACCCTATCCTGTTATTACTACCTATCAATGATAAGATTTTCCATGTTTGAGCATCCACAAAATAGCTTGGGGACAATTTAGGTTTCAACATTATATCTAAGCAAAATCCTGTATTTTTTTCTTGGAACCTTGTCATTTTACTGAGGCTTTCCAGCGAAAATGTGCCTAATAAAATCAGTGGATATAAAATCAATGGACAGAGTGGCGGTAGGACACAATGTGTGTATGCGTGCGTACTTATGATGAAAAAATGTTTTCTAGACCTAAGAAATTGTAGGAATAAGTTTCTGTAAGAGGTTCTAACTACTGTAAAATGATTACTTAATATTATCTTTAGTAGTTCAACTTTGTAGCTAAAGTACTCTGACATTCTTTTAAAAATACCTCAGAATATTAAAAAAAAAGGTGTTGACTGAAATACTTTAGATATTACACCATGAGTTACTTTAATATTTAAAATATTGCCTGTGTCAAAGCCAGTATATAACTTTAAAGAAGATATTTTAGTCAAACTCCATTTTAAAGAATTTTGAAATTTAAAATCAGAAATAATTCCAAGACTTAACACCTTATGCAAATATACTATATGGAAACTTTGCTGGAACTCTGCAAGTTGTTGGTGTTTACCAAGTAACTAGAATATAGCAGGCCATGAGAAAAGAGATTTAAGGGTAAGAGCTGAGAGTTCAGCCTGTTTCTGAAATTGTATTAATGCTTTTTAGTCTGTCTGAAGGTTCTACCACAATTTGAATATGATTACAATTAAAATCCCAGAACCAGAGTAATAATGTGGCTACAGAGAAGAAAAATTATATATGACATTAAAATTTATCCTGTGACCAGCAAGTACAATAACTAATGGTTTGATTTATGCCAAATTGCTCAGCAGAAAACTATTTCACTTAATGTAATTAAAACTTATAGTCAAAACTAATCTGTTTCAATGTAAGCAATTGAAAAATTATAAGTGTAGTAAAACCTCAAAACTACTGAGGTGACATTTGTAAGAGAAGATATAAGCAAGGCTCAGGTCTCCTGAATAGAACTGATTTGCATTAATTTGGTCCCTATAACATTAAATATTTTCTAGTAGAAAATAGGTATACAGATAAATATGTAACAATAATAATTGAATACAAGTTTGATTTACATATAATCTTATTTGTTTAAAAATTTGTGATAACAATCAGTGCTTCAATAAATGTTAAAATATGACATAGAAAGACAAATAAATTTTCATAAGATTCCCAGAAACAAATGGGTTTCAGTCTTGGTATTTCAATAGTGTTAGATTTCATGATTTAGTGTGCAATCAATTTACACAGCTCAAAATTTATATTCTTTCAAATTTCAAGAAATTTGAAATTTATATTCCTTATTAATTTTTGACTTGTATATATTGACAAGTATATATTGTACATCATTTGACAAGTATATATTGATTTTTCAACCATGTGTCCTGTCTTGAGACAGGTTCTGGATAAATTAAACAGGGCAAAGACATGCCCTCAAGAAATTTAGAGTACAAAGAAGAGACACAAGTTACTAAACATGGTAACATAACATGTAACATAAACGTAAAATGTTTTAAGATTATTCCAATTTAATATGGAAATATACATGAGGAAAGAGAATTTGTGGATGTATACCCCAGCTTTCTTGTTAGGATGACAACTCAGAGTTCTGTCCCCACAAGATTTCTAAGGTGATCTCCAGTAGCCTGGAGCATTAGTTTCCCACAACAATAGTCTTCTGTTTAAACCACTCCCTCCCTGTATTATTTCCTATTCCATTCCATGAGTTCCTGAGATTACCTCTCAAATAAACTACTTGTTTGCAAATTATTACCTGAGACTTTTCTCTTGGAAGAACTCAAGCTAAAACACATAACGAACACATTCATCTGACAATTATGATGATTGATCATAATTAATTGGTCAATTATAATCTGGGCATGTGACTGGAATATTGCCATTTAAATCTCTTCCTTAGAGTTGATGCTAGAAGGAGCTTTCTCTTTTGTCAGTTTTCAGTTGGGTAGCAAGACCACCACCATGTTCCTTCATATGGAGATGCATATTACAGTAGGACAAATGCTTAAGAAGAACTTGTCTTGGCAGTTCCTATAGTTCCTTGTTAAAGTCTCTAAACTACTAGGCTACCAATAAATTCCATTCCTTGCCAAAGATTCTTTGCTTCTTAGTTTGTATCGCATGTGATCAGAAAGTAATGTCCATTGTGTTGAATAAGAGTGGTGAGAGCAGACCACCTTGTTTGTTCCTGATCTCAAGGGAAACATTTTTAGTATTTGCCTGTTGAGTACAACGTTGGCTGTAGGTCTCTGATATAGGGCCTTTATTATGTTGAGTATGCTCCCTCCACTCTCACTTTGCTGAGTATGTTTATCATAAATGTGTGCTGGACATTTTCAAATGCTTTTTCTGCATCTATTGACTATGATCATGTAATTTTTATTCTTTCTTTTTGTTTATGTGATATATCATATTTTATGGATTGTGAATATGTATCATCCTAGCATCTCTGGAATTAATCCCACTTGACCACAGTGTATGATCTTTTTAATATATTGTTGGATCCAGTTTATTACTATTTTTGGAGGATTTTAGCATCTATGATCATCAGAGATATTGGCCTGTAATTTTCATTCTTGTCGTGTCTATTACCTAGTTTTGGGATTAGGATAATACTGGGCTAGTAAAAAAGTTCAGGAGTTTTCCCTCTTCTTGCATTTTTTAGAATAGTTTGAGAAAGAGAGGTGTTAGTTCTCCTTTGAATGTTTGCTAAAATTTACCTGTGAAGCCACATGGTCCTAGACTTTTTTGTGTGTCAGTAGCTTTTGCTTACTGCTTTAATTTCACTAGTTGTTATCAGTCTATAGTAAACCCTATACGCTCCACCAAAAAATACTTGACAAATAAGTGAATTAGCAGAGTAGCAGGATACAAAGTGAATATTCAGAAATTGATAGCATTTTGTACATCAACAATGAACTATCAGAAACAGAAACTACAAAAACAACCCCATTTACTACAGGAACAACAATTAAAAAATAAAGTACCTAGGAATAAATTTAACCAAGGAAGTAAAAGATCTTATACTCAGAAAACTATGGAACAGTGAAGAAAGAAATTGAGGAAGATACAAATAAATGAAAGCAATTCCCTGTTTATGGACTGGAAGAATTAACATGATCTAAATGTCCATACTAGCCAAGCAATCTATAGGTTCAGTACAATTTCTATTAAAATACCAATGGCATATTTCACAGATCTAGAACAAATACTTCAAAAATTTATATGAAACCAAAAAAGATCCCAAATAACCACAGCAATCTTGAGAAAGAAGATGAATAAAGTTGGACGGATCATAATACTTAATATTAAACTACACTACAAGGCCAATGTAATCAAAACAGCTTGATACTGGCATAAGAACAGACACATAGATCAATGGAACAGAGTAAAAAGCCCAGAAATAAACTCATGTCTCTGTGGCCAGTTAATATTTGACAAAGGGAGCATGTTTACACAATGTAGCAAAAATAGTCTCTTCAACACATGGTGTTGGGAGAACTGGACTGGTACTTGCCAAAAAATGACTGGACCACCAACTTACACTATACAGCACAATAAACTTTAAAATGGATAAAAGACTTATATATAAGTCATGACACTATAAGAGGCCTAGAGGAAAACATAGACAGTAAAATTGCAGATATCCCAAACAATATTTTTGCCAATATATCTCCTAGGGCAAGGGAAAATAAAAGGAAATATGAACAAATGGGACTGCATTAAATAGGATGCTGCATGGCTAAAGAACAATATACTGTAAAGATACTAACTGTATGGGAGAACGTATTTCCAATGTTATATCGGACAAGGGTTCAATCTTCAAAATATATTAAAAACTCATATGATCCAATGCCAGGAAGGCAAACAATACAATTAAAAAATAGGCCAAAGGATCTGAATAGACACTTTTCCAAGGAGATCATACAGATGACCTATAGGACATATGAAAAGATGCTCAACATCACTAGCCATCAGAGAGGTGCAGATTAAAACCCAATGAGATGTCACCTCACACCTGTCAGAATGGTCATCATTAATAAGTCAACAGACAGCACCGGCTAGAAAGGATGTGGAGAAAAGGGAACCCTAGTGCACTGTTGGTTGGAATGCAGATTGGTACAGTCACTATGGAAAACAGTAAGAAATTCACTCAAAAAATTAAAATGAAACTTCCCTTTGACCCAGTTATTCCATGCTGGGAATATACCCTAAGAATTTTGAAACTCCAATTCAAAAATCTTATGCACCCCTATGTTCATAGCAGCACTATTTACAATAGTCAAATGTTGGAAATAGCCCTAAGTGCTCATCAGTAGATGAAAGGATTAAAAAATGGTGCTTTGTTTACACAATGGAATACTGTGTAACACAAAGAAAGAAGAAGGAATTCCTACCCTTTTGACAACATAGATTGGCCTGGAGACCATTATGCTAAGTGAAATGAACCAGCTGTGCAAGACAAATACCATATGGTCTTATTTATAAAGAAATTTAATGAACAAAAAACAAGCTAATGAGAAAAATAGAACCAGAGTCATGGAAACATGGAACAGACTGATAGCTGTAAGAGGGGAGGATGGTAGGAGGGGTATGATGAAAAGAAGGGGAAGGGATTAGTCAAAGAACATGTATGAATGACCCATGGGCATGGGCAACAGTGTGGGAATGCACTATGCAAGCTGGGGTGGGAGCCGGATGGAGGGAGGCAAAAGGTAAAAAGTTAGGAAAACTGTGAATAAAAAGGATAAAAAATAAGCAGTTTTCTTATTATAAAAGAAGTAATGTCTACTGCATACAGTGAAGGAAAAGAGCTAGTTAAGTAGGAGATGCTGAGTAAACTGAATTAAACCTCAAACTAGTAACAGTGATATATAAAATGACCTGAGTGTTTATAGAGGTAAAGATGACTTTAGATGAAACACACATGGACCTGTGTAGATGGATATACTGAATACAGTAGATTATCTATTTATCATGTCTGTGAATATAGTGAGAAATCTACAATCATTTTATTCTTAAATATATTTTTTTTTCATCCACTATTATTCTATTTGATGGGATGACTAGCTGCATTTCTAATTTGGCTGTTATTTGACTTAATGTAATCATTAAAACAAGATGCTGGGGCTTTTTTAATGAATTAGAACTATTTCTTCTTTAGACCTTTTTTATTGTTGTTCAGGTACAGTTGTCCCCATCCCCCCCTCACCCCAGGCATTCCCACTTCCCACCCATGACTCTACCCCCTTTGGTTTTGTCCCTGTGTCCTTTATAGTGTTCCTGAAACCCTTCCCCATTTTTCCCTCATTATCACTTCCCTCCTCCCCTCTGATTACTGTCAGTTTGTTCTTAATTTCAATGTCTCTGGTTATATTTTGCTTGCTTGTTTTGTTGATTAAGTTACACTTGTAGGTGAGATCATATGGTATTTGTCTTTCACTGCCTGACTTATTTCACTTACCATAATGCTCTCCAGTTCCATCCATGCTGTGTCAAAGGATAGGAGCTCCTTCTTTCTTTCTGTTGTGTTGTATTCCATTGTGTAAATGTACCATAGTTTTTTGATCCATTCATTTACTGATAGACACTTTAGGTTTCTTCCAGCACTTGGCTATTGTAAATTGTGCTGCTATGAACATTGGGGTCCATAAATTCTTTTCAAATTGATATTTCAGGATTCTTAGTGTATAATCCCAGCAGTGGAATAGCAGGTCAAAAGGCAGTTCCATTTTCAGTTTTCTGAGGAATTTCCATACTGTTTTCCACAGTGGCTGCCCCAGTCTGCATTCCTTTTTCTCCACATCTTCTCCAGCACTTGTTGTTTGTTGATTTGTTTATGATGGCTATTCTCACAATGTGAAGTGATATCTCATTGTGGTTTGAATTTGCATCTCTCTGATGGCTAGTGATGCTGAGTATCTTTTTTATATGTCTCTGGGCCCCTCTGTAAGTCCTCCTTGGAGAAGTGTCTGTCAAGTCCTTTGCACATTTTTAATTAGGTTGTTTGTCTTCTTGGAGTAGAGTTGTGTGAGTTCTTTATATATTCTGAAGATCAAACCCTTGTCCAAGGTTTCATTGGCGAATATGTTTTCCCATATGGTTGGTTCTGTTTTCATTTTAATGCTATTTTCTATAGCATACAGAAGCTTTTTATTTGATGAAATCCAATTTGCTTTTTCTTTCCTTTATTCTAAATATATGTATTTTCTAATATTGTCTTTAGGAAGGATTCTACTTAAAATAATGCCCCAGTTTATAAGCAAGAGCATCAGCCTATTAAATACTTTTAATTTAACTTAAAGAAATTAGTTTTCAACCCTGGCTAGTGTAGCTCAGTGGATTGAGCATGGGTTGCGAACCAAAGTGTCGCAGGTTCGATTCCCAGTCAGAGTACATGCCTGGGTTGCGGGCCATGACCCCCAGCAACCACATATTGATGTTTCTCTCTCTCTCTTTCTCCCTCCCTTCCCTCTCTAAGAAATGAATAAATAAAATCTTTAAAAAAGATTAGTTTTCTAATGTAGGCACTTCATCCATATGTCTCTAAGGTGAAAGTATCAAAAGTTTCTATGAATGACACTTTACAAAGTATTAAATTATGGGAAAGTCTTATGTAAGATGCAGTGAAAGGAAGAATCAGATCATTGAGTGTATCATTGATGGCATTCTAAACTTGATGGGTTTGTACCACCAGAGGAGGCAAGCAGTTGCATTTAAATGTACCTATTAGTCTAGTATATACACTATTATTATGGTAATGCAACATCAACCATGGTGTATAATTCCAAGCACCAAGTAAATGTCACTGGACAAAATAGTTTGTCTAAATTAAAAAGTGTTCCTTTTGAAAGTTAAAGACAGGTGCTTATGTAGTAGCACATGTCTACTAAGTTCAAATAGCTTTGGAAATTTATAATAGGAAAATTATTCAAAGAAAATGTATACTGTTCTCAATTACCTTTTAAAACATGTCAAATATTTATTGCTAAAATCTAAGAAAATATCAGCTTTAATTTTTAAAGTTGACCTTAAATCAGTGTTTAAAAAATCTTAATAAGACTTATGAAAATATAGTTATACTTTCAGAGCTTTCAAAGTTAAATCTTCAACAATTTTGTACGATTGGCTAATTTTAAAGGAAATATTAATATTTGTATTATGTTGTTTTAAGATAAAAAGAAAACAACATTTATAAAATTTTCTGACTTGTGAAGAGAAAAATCTTTTTTGTTTCATAGTTTTAAAATACAGTGATATTAATCTTTAAATAAGAAGAAATACCAAATATGCTTTAGTACTTTTTTAAATAATTCACTTTTAATAATTTATTTTTTTATTTAAAACATGTATGGTTTTTGACACTGCTTTGTTTGGATACTTGAAAGGTATACTCTAGGTTTTCTTTATATATTTTCATTTCTAATTACTTCAAGTGATATAACTTCTAATTGATAGTTTCAAGTTATAACCCTGAATGATATAATGTTACTAAAATGGTTTTATGAAAACTTATATTTGGCATACTTTGTTCTGTGCAATATCATCTAGAGAATCAAGTACGAATAAACTATGCTTGTTGGAAATTAGAGAATATTAATAAATTGTTTTTTTCTCCAAAATTTTAGCAGTAGTACTGCTCTGGCTGGTGTGGCTCAGTGGATTGAGCACTGGCCTGCAAATCAAAGGGTCACTGGTTCTATTCCCAGTCAGGGCACTTGCCTGGGTTGTGAACCAGGTCTCCAGTAAGGGGTGTGCAAGAGGCAACCATACATTAAATTTCTCTCCCTCTCTTTTCCCTCCTTTTCTTCTCTCTAAAAATAATTAAATAAAATATATTTTTAAAAAATTAGCAGTAGGTTTAGTCACTACTTTTATGGTATGTTTTGGGGGAATGGAGAAGTGTAATATCATTTGTTAACCAGTCATGTGCATTTGCTATGACAATACCCAGGCAAGATACTGAGACAATGATTAAAAAACATCGGTCTGAGAAAAACTCATTATTTGTGTGTAAAGGGCTCTATTTCAGTTAATAGACATAGCTGAGTTAGTTCTGGATGGAGATAAGAAACAGAAGAACAACACAGAATTAATCCACTGTACTTTTAGTTTTGACAGACTTTTAGCTGTCATGCTTGTACCTTTTACACTAATAAACATCAACTGCTCACACCAAGGACTATGGAAAATTGGGACTAAGTACACATTTCCCTTCTTTTAAATCTCTTAAATATAAGCTTTCTCAGCAAAGTTTTGTCTTATTCTAAATGCAATCCATATCTACTTTATTTTTTTTCTCCAAATGTCTACTGCATGTCAGTAATCTAATTTCTGCAGTCCATGACATATGCTGCTAGTGGTAACAAAGCTCCATCTCAGAAATGTCAAACTAAATGAATAAGGTAAAATCACAGAAACTAAGTTTATCCTGTGAGCTGTCTGAGTTCCCAGGTCCTGACTGTTCTTCTGATTCATCAGTCTGGATGAACTCAGGGAGTCACACTGGCATTTCTTTAGCCAGTGCCCCTGAGCTGCAGTGTGTCAGAAGAATATTTCTAGGAAACATATTACTGTCAATTTCCCCAGCCTCCTAGACAAAGCTAGTCATACTAGAAGTATAAGTGGTGGGAATACACGGACTCTCTAAAACTTAACTTGTAAAAATTTTAATTTGAAGCAAATATGTAAAGAAAAAAGCTTATTATGTTATTTATAACTATATTATGACAGTTGCAGTTTATATAATAGCAATAGTGACTGAGGAATGGGAATGTATGCTGAATAATAACTTGCTCACCTAAAATTAGGAGAACTGTAATTAAATTAGAAATAACTCATTTTATTTTTATTTTTAATGCTGAGGGTACATCTCTGTGTATGATTTAAAATTATTAGCATCCAACTTCATGTTTCTGGTAATTGTGTAAGAAAAAATAGGACAAATAATAATGATGTTTATTCTGAACACTATCTGGTCTGTCTGTCACATGGGCTCTCCAGGTTTCTTATGACTAGTATTTCATGGTGCGTTGTTATTTTACATTCTACTTCTAATCTATACTTGTCTCTAAGTGAATTTTGAGTTTCGTTTAAATATCCATGTGGTTGGTTCTGTTATTTAGTCTATTTCTGCCTTAATGAAGCATTTTTAAAATCATATTTAATATATTATAATTATGATACATATGAGTTTATTTTTAAATTTAACCTAATTCATAATTTATTTACCAGATTTACCAATGGTAAGGATTTCATTGAAAGCATTTTTCAGTATAGTAATATTAGTAGTAGTAAACAATATTAATATTAAAACATAGAATATAGCATGATTAATTTTCAGATGTTATTTTCTCCTGTCATGAAGTAGATAAATATAAGGCAAACATAGTGAAAATTTTTCAGATAGGGCCATGGGGAACCCCCCCCAAATAAGCAAAGGACCTTCTTGCCACCCAAAAAGATAGGGGAAAAAGAGATGCTGTTATCGTGCCCATTTTACAGATAGAAAAACTGAGGAAAGGGAAGTACTGCAATTTGCTTAATGTCACACATCTGGTTAATGACAGATACAGGATTTGAGTTCAGACAGCCTGCACTCAGAACTTAGACTCTTAAATTCTACATATACTGTAAGCCATGTTGCATATGTGCTTTGATTTTTCTTGTTCTTATCTTCTGTTGTTCAACTAATTTTTTAGATTTACATAATATTTTCTGGTAAAGAAGTTGCCAGATTTCACAAGATGTAATACCAACTTTCCAAACCTCAATCAGAGGGGTGTTTGGCTCTTGACCTGGGGATATCATAGAGAATGACAATGACTTGTCTCACGGAGTGATGTGAAAAGATAAGTTAGACTAGTAAAGCATTGTCTCACAATAATCTGAGTGGGAAAAGAGGGAAAGGATTTTCCCCTGAGCAGTAGATGCTGAAGCCAAAAGGTCATGAGAGATAGCCTGAGGAAAGTGAGTTATGTCATCCTCATGCCAATATTATATATGTTTTGAAACTTGGAACATCACAGTCATTTGCAGGGGAGGAAAGACTATATGAGAAAGTACTAAGGGAATAATTCATGGGTAGTTGAAACACCCTCTCTTTTCAATGCTTCTGAATTCCAATTGCAGTCTTTTTGTATGCCAGTAATAAATCTAGTTTCTTAAAGTGACAAAAATCTGAGTAGATACTGACATATATAATGTCACTACAATTATTTGTTTCTTCATTATATCACTAAAAATTAAGGGAAAGGAAAATCTTGTTTCTTATATTTTAATTAGTATAGAAAAATGTTAACAAGACAAAATGAATCTTAAGTATGTAATTTTTTTATACCTAGTTAATATATAACCATGGGAATAATTGTTTAAATGTTAATCATATTCATTAAAATGTTTAATGTATTTTAAAAGTAAAAATTATGGTGATTTTTTTCTGACACAAATGTTTTGTGATAATTACAGCTATGTAATTTTTTAATGTTCTTCATTATTTTAAAATATAACTGGCATGTGTTTAAATGGATGACTAATTATGTAGCTGTGAATCAAAATAATTTGTTTTCTTTGAGTCACTTAGATATGAAAAACAATTAAATAGTTTTCTTCATCTTCTAATTGTCTTGAATAAATTTGATCATTGAAGCTCAGTTTTCTTTATTGGTAAGCACATTAATTCATTAGCTTTTCAGATTATTGCAATTCTTTTTGTTCAAACACTTAAATACCTTAAAAAACAGTGACATTAATAATAACTCTACTTTCCCAAGAGAGTCACTAAAGTATTTCTTCCTTGACTCTTTTATTTAAACTCATTCATTAGAAACTAGTATAGATTTATTTATACATTCCATAAAACAGAGTTGTATGAAAAACCAGAGATGAGGTGTTTTCTCTCTTTATTTCTTAACTTTCATTATGAGCAAATTCTCCAGACTCTATTTCACTGATTGTGATTTACACCCTGAAATGACAATTGCTCATCCACGCCTTTCCCACCTCTGTTTGCAGGAGTTAAAAGGAAACACTACAAAATTAACGTGAACGAGCGCTTCTCCCTCTCCTATCAGAACTATGGTGACTGTGAAGGTGGGGCCAACAATTGCAGGTAGGGAAAACAAATCAAAACAAAAATTTAGATACATACTTATGCATCTAGATGTATCTAAATGTATGTACATTTATAATTTCATTAGACAAATTGAATGTTTTTTTTAAGATTTATTTACTTATTTTTAGAGAGGGTGGGGGGAGAGAGAGAGAGAGAGAGAGAGAAACATGAATGTGTGGTGCTGGTTGCTGGGGGCCTTGGCTTGCAATCCTGGCATGTGCCCTGACTGGGAATCAAACCTGCGATACTTTGGTTTGCAGCCCGCGCTCAATCCACTGAGCTACACCAGCCAGGGCAAATTGAATGTTTTTTATTGTTAACAATTTGCCATGCTACAATTATTTGGAGCTTTGACTTTAGACATTTATATCAATGAAATTATTAAATTTCTTGTTTAAAAGGTATGTTTGCAGACATGGGTTTTCTGGGCTTCTGTGTGAAATTGAAACTGAGCATTTCACTAACCCATGCAAAAATAAAGGAACCTATGTGGACCTGACACACAGGTTAGAGGCAGTATTTTCCTGAATCAATTATTTTATATCTGTAATGTAATACATTTTTAAAGGATTTTATTTATTTATTTTTAGAGAGAGGAGAAGGAAGGGAGAAAGAAAGGGGGAGAAACAGTAATATGTGGTTGTCTATCATGTGCCCCGTACTGGGGTCTGATCTGCAACCCAGGCAGATGCCCTAACTGGGAATTGAACCTGTGACCCTTTGATTAGCAGGCCTGCACTCAGTCCACTAAGCTACACCAGCCAGGGCATTAATAAATATTTTAATAAAAAGGTGAACATATATGCACCTATTATTCAACTTATAAGCAGAATATTACCATTGTCCTTGTGCTTGTTCCCAAATACTCTTCCACTCTCCTATCCGATTGTATTGAATATCCTCCTTTTATGCTTACCACCTTTACCCTCAATATACAGTATTAATTCCATATATGCCCAAACAAAATGCTCTTTAGTTTTCATATCAATATAACTGAACTAATAATGTGTATAGTATTTTGAAAGAATTTATTTTGTTGAACATGATATTGCAGCATTATCTAATAATGCAGATTTCTCCTTTATTTATTTTTAACTGTTATAGAACAACCCATTTAAATATATGCCAACATTTACTCATTATTCTCCTGTCCATGGATTTGGGGGTTATCTACCTCTCCTTTCTTAGAAATAATAATACTATTCAAGCTTTCAAATATTTGTCCAAATACATAAGTACTGGTGATACTCTAGGCTTTATACCTTAAAGTAGATTAGTTGAGCCACTATGTGGATATTTTTCATATACTATATCATGTTTTTTAATTTAATTTTACTTTTTTTTAAAATGGAATGTTCACACTCAAAGTATTTCTATTTGCATTGTCAGATTATTTCTCTTGAGCTTATCACCTATGTGTAAAATTATATACCCTTGTGGTTTTTCACTGTATGCTCATGATAACCTATAGGTTGATTATTTTTTCATATATTATAAGATATTTATTTTTCCTATCTAGAAATGCCTTTTTATGTCACCTGTCCCTTAATGTTTTCCTCTTGTTGATTTGTAAGAATCTTTTTTATGTTCTAATTATTAATTTTTGTTAGTTTTTATGTGCTGAAAATATCTTCTACTAGTTGTAGCTTATCATTTCACCTTCTTTATGATGAGTTTTGAGTGCTAAAACTTAATTTTAATATAATTGAACCAATTTATATGTTTACTTTTTTATCTTGTTTTAAAAAGGCTTACCTTAGAATATTTACATCTGTATTAATCAGAGATATTGGTCAGTAGTTTTCTTTTATTGGGTTATCATTGCCAACTTTTGGTATCAGGGTTATTTTGGCTTCATAAAATGTGTTAGGATGTATATTGCCTCTTTGATTTTTTAAAAGAGTTTGAGAAGGACGGGTATCAAATTTTCTTTGGTAGAATTCACTGGTGAAGCCATTTGGTCCTGAAGTTTTAATTTTTGGGAGGTTTTTGATAGTTGTTTGAATTTTCTCACTATTGATTGGTTCATTTAGATTTTTTAGTTCATGGTTCAGTCTAGGAAGGTTATATATTTCTAGGAACTTATACATTTCCTCTAAGTTATTGAATTTGGTGGCGTAGAGTTTTTCATAGTATTCTAGTATGATCCCTTGTATTTTTGTAGTAACTTACCTTTCATCTTTTATTTTGTTTGAGTATTTTCTCTTTTTTTTAGTTAGTCTAGCCAGGGGGTTGACAGTGTTATTATGTTTGCAAAGATCCAGCTTTTTGTTGTATTAATTTTTTATATAGTCCTTTTGTTCTCTATTTTGTTCAATACTGCTCTAATTGTTTTCTTTCTTCTGCTGACTTTGGGCTGCTTTTTTTTCCTTTTTCTAATTCTTTAAGATATAATGTGTAGGTTGTTTATTAAGATTTTTCTTGTTTGTTGAGATAGGCCTGTAATGATATAAACTTCCCTCATATTACTGCTTGTGCTGTATCCCAAAATTTTTATGTCATATCATCATTCTCATTTGTCTCTATATTATCTCTTGATCTCACCTTTTACTTCTCCTTTGACATGGTACATATACATACAATGGAATACTACTGAGCCATAAGAAAAAAAGAAAACCTGCCATTTGCAACAACATGGATGGATGTTGAGAGTATGCTAAGCAAAATAAATCAAAGCAAAAAAGAATCATATGATTTCACATATATGTGGGATATAAAACTGGAAGCAACAAATGAATAGACAAAAAAAAACCAAACAAACAAGAACTCATACAGACAGATAACAATATGATGGTTACCAGAGAGAAAAGGAGTGAGAGGGTAGTAAAGGGTAAAGATAGTCAAATATGTGGTAATAAAGGATGATTTGACTTTGAGTGGTGGGCACATATGCATTATACAGACCACGTGTTATAGAAATATACACTTGAAACCTATATAATCTTAATACCCAATGTCACCCCAATAAATACTATAATACCTCAGTACTTCTTGGCTTCAGAACTCCTCAAGCCCTGTACTTGTCAAATTTTCACTAGAAAAAATTTCAGCACTTGGTGCTTGCTCAGGACTTGTAGCACTTGCTAGAGCTTCTACAAGCCATGACACCACTCCACAAGAGAAAATTCTTCATCACTCAGTTGCTTGCTCAGTACTCTCCAGTTTCAGCACTCATGACAAGTTCTGGAATGAATTATCTTTTCTCCTAAGGTAAACACTTTTTTATTATAGAGTGGTACCTTGGTACTCATTGTTGTTTCTTCTATTTTCTTTTAAAATATTTGTAATCCTGCCATTCATATTTAAATCTTAATCTATCTGGAATATCCCATGTGTGGTATTAGGGAAGAATATGAGTTCATTTTTTTCACATAAATAACCAATTGTGCCTGCTACATGCATTGAGTAAATCAGTCTGATCTGCAATGCTTTCTTTATTTCAGATTAAGTTCCATATATGTTTATTTCTCACCTTCTATTCTGTTTCTTAGTCCAATTAGCCATCTACGTGCCAGTACCATATATCTTAATTACTTACCTTTGAAATATCTCAATACTGGTAGGGTAAGACATCATATATTTTGAATCTTCTTTAGGAAGCTTTATTTTATTTTACCTTTATTTCTGTTATAATCAACTATGTTCTGCATAAATCTATACATTCATCAAACAAAGACCAAGTAAAATTTTAATTGGAATTCCTTTGTATTTGTAGAGCAATTTGAGAAGAATTGATATTTCTTTATATTGGCAGTTTGGCTTTTAAAATATCTTCTAAAAATAAGGGAGAGCTGGAAAACATTATGCTAAGTGAAACAAGCCAGGCAGTGAAGGACAAACACCATATGATCTCACCTTTAACAGGAACCCAAACAACAAAACAAAGAAACAAGCAAATATAACCAAAGACACTGAAATAGAGGTCAGGCTGACAGTGACCAAAGGGGAGAAAAGAGGGAATTTCAGAGGACATTGGGAAGGGTTCACGGGAACAAACTTAAAGGACACATGGACAAAAACTAGGGGGAGGGTGGTAATGGGAGGGAAGTGGGGAGGGTTGGGGGGAGCTGGATTGGGAGTAAAAGGGAGAAAACTTTACTGGAACAATGATTAAAATAAAACTTTTTTAAAAAATAAGGGAGAAATGGAAGACATCTGTGATAGTGTCACCATTAAAAAAAAAAAAAAAAAAAAAAAAAACAGCTGGACAATTCACCTGTGCATTCATTGACTAGAATAAAAAAGACTCATTTGCCCTTTCATAGTTGCTCTGCAAGTACTAAGTGCTATGTTTGTGTAAATAGAGGTCCAAAATCTAGAACTGCTGTTAAAATTTGTATCACAACCTGCTTAAATTCCTGGTAATCTTCTATTATTTTTATCCTTTTCTGTGGTGTTTGCACTGTCCAGTCTGGTGAAGTAAAGGGGGTTATGCTTTGAATCACTACTCTGCAACTCTCAAGATTTTTAAGGGGACTCTGATCATTACAGGTCTCACAGGAATGTAGAACTGCTTTCAGTTTAAAATCTGAGTGGGTATCAAGCAGCATTTCAAAATCTTTCATGTGGGTTTCCCCTTGTAGTATCTCTTATTCCAATGTGGAAATCCAGTCTGTTACTAAGTATATTAACTAGACTAAATATTCAGGGACTGTTGAGGAAAGTAAAGTAAAGCAAAACAACACAAAACTTAGATTTGTGACCAACTTACCAACTTAAATAATCTTGCATTCTTACTGGCGGAGCAGTGGTATTTCAAAAATAAGCCTAAGTTCAGACCTATTATCTAATAACTGCTAAAAGGTCTATGCTTCTTTCTTTTATCAGTCAAGTCATACTGGTAAATGGCCTCAGATCTTTCTGAGGAGGCTTCAGTAAGATATATGTAACAGGTGACTACACTTCAAAAGCATTTCCTATCCTTCATTTGAGGAACTGTGTGTCATAGCTTATGTCTGAAATTGTGTAAGAGCCTAGGAATCTCTACAAAGGCAAGTTAAACAATGTTTCTGTCCTGTAGGTCTTTATATTTAATTTTATAAATAGGTAAAGTAACACCACAACAGATTGTCCATAAATTTTTTTTAGTAACCCATCACTGATTATCCACTGACAAGGGTATCTGTGAATCAATCCATCAATCACCAATCTGCCTCTCTGATTTATGTGGTTATTTGCTCATTTTTTTATCTGATAGGTAAGTATATTTAACAAGCTTGATATGTTCTTGGACCCCATTGTTTTAACTCATATCAGAGAACCCAACTTCACTGCAGCATCCTACAGTGTTATCTCCAGCCTGTAAAGAACAATCACCATAGAGTTTATACAGACACTAGTGCTTCCTCATCACTTCTGTACTTATGTTGGTGATATGAGTACACTCCTGTGTGAATGGAGCTTTTTCCTGAGCAATTGGAATTTCTTCCTCTATTTTCTGAGGATAGAAATTAAGAGGTAACTGGACAGTTTCCATATAATTGGTTCACTCAAATAATTCCATAACCATGAGCCTAGGAACTATTCCCTCTAATATTTACTAAGTAAACTCAGGCACCTCTACCTCACTACTCTAAGCTGGAATTAAGTCCTGTCTTTGATTAGGTGTCATAGCTAACACCACACCCAGATGCTCATAGTAGCATATTAAATCTTCTCTCCCCATCCACAACAATAGGTTAGCTCATTTAAGTCTTATGTTTATTCTCCTTTTGTCTACCCAACTTTGTGACAATATAAATTAGTGGGGTTATACTATACAACTCATTTAGTGTATAAGCTACCTGTTCCTAGTTAAGCTTTCCATCTCTCATTAGCAAAGGTGGAATATAATTATTTTTATGGGCTAGAACCAGTGAGAAATGTTCAGGAGTGGCCAGGGAAAACTGGCAAGTTTGTAAGTTAGTTCTCTCAGTGGTATTTAGAGGAAGGTTTGTATGCAGAGCAGTACCGATTACCTAAGACACAGGAGAAATTTTTCCTGTGCTAGGAAGGGAGATTAAAGTGAATACACATATTTAAGAATCATGTCTTTCTCTAGTCTACAGGGGACAAGAACTCTTACAATTACTATACAGACTATACTGGTTTGCTGTTGTTGCTTAGCAAAAGACATGAAAAACTCAGTGCTTAAAAATAAAAATCATTTATTATTATTTTTACATCTGTGGTTTGCTGCAGTTTGACTAATTAATATAGGTTGAGTTCATCTTGGTTTCTCTGGCATGTGGCTGAGGAGTGAGGAGTGTTTACAGGTCTGTTATGTCAGCTGGAATGGCTGTGTTTCAATTGTCTCTCATCCTTACTGGGCCACCATGTTCTTCTCATGGAGTGGCAGATGTTCAAGAGAATAAGCAGAGGTACCTGAACCTTCTTAATCAGTAGGCTCCGTAACAGTGCCCTTCCTCCTTTACTTACAGATAACTGTCCAAAAACAGAATCATGACCTGCCTGAGTGAGTGTGGGGCAAATAATACTCTTCTCAAGATGAAATTCTGGCCAGGAAAAAGTGTGGTAGAGATTTAAAATTAAAAATGCTATCAACAGAAGAGAAGATAGGATTAGTAAGTGGATAATAAGCCAACAGAAAACATACAGACTGAAGTATGGGGTATTAAGTGACCAGTATTTTCAGTATCCCTGCATGGGACGTAAGGGATAACTCTGAGTCAGAGACTGGCACAAAATAAATAGTAGAACCAAAATGACTTTGGAAACCCAAATGAAGACTTTTTGTATGAATTTATTATATGGCTTCTAAAGACTACTTCCCCAAGTTTCATTATGAAATTTCAAAGAGCTATAGGAGGAAACCAACCCAAATGCCCTCTGCTTGAAAAAGAATGCATGTGGTGTATTCATGACTCATGAATACAAGGTCAATTCACTTACAGAGGGCTGAATTGATTATAGGATTTATAGTGACCCTTCAGTCTAGCTAATGGCAGCAAAGGACTTCTCAAACTGAGAAAATCCTAAAAAGCTAATGGAAAATAATCAACTACTAATGGTGATTAACCTGACAGCCCAACATGAAGAGTGCTGAAGAGTTTTTGTGAATATTAGGTTTCAAGCTCAGCTCACATATAGGAAAAACTTCTGCCAATACAATGCACTGACTGAACCACGATTGAAATAGAAACTCTTCCTGAAATGAAACAGATGCTGGAGGTCTCTGGATATGACTTTTGAGCATCTGGTTAGTGTTGCAATGCACAGAGCTGGCACCTTTGATCAGAAGCTCTCCCCAGAGATCATAAAGGTAAGGAAAACATGGAGGTGTCCCATGCTTAGAGGGTGATGGTGCAATAAACAGAAGAAATTTGCAACCCCAAGGCGATCTACCTCTAGGTAAAAAATAAATGGCAGCCACTTTGGAAGATAGTTTGCCAGTTTTGTAGAAGACTTACAATATGATTGAATAATGGCAGTGCTTGGTATTTACTCAAATGAGTGGAAACTTATGTCCATCCATTCAAAAACCTATACACAGAAGTTTATATCAGCTTTATTCATAATTATCGAATGCTTGGAAACAAACCAGATTCCCATCAGTAAGTAAATAAATTGTGGTTCATCCAGATAATGGAATATTAGCACTAAAAAGAAATGAGCTATCAAGTCATTAAAAGAAGTGGAGTGATTTTAAAACCTATTACTAAATGAGAGAAGCCAACCTAAAAAGGCTTACTTTATAACATTATGGAGAAGGCAAAACATCAGAGACAATAAAGAAATTAGTGGTTACTGGCAGTTAGGAGGGGAAGGAGTAATGGCTGGGTAGATCTCAGAGGATATTAGGGCAGTGAAACCATTCTGTGTGCTGTTATAATGGTGGACATGTGTTATACATTTGTCAAAACCCATAGAATGGACAACACCAAGACTAAACTCTAATGTGACCTATGGACTTTGGGTGATGATATGTTGGTGTAGGTTCATCAATTGAAATGCATACACACACACACACATTATATATATACACATATATACACACACTTAGATTTGATTCTAGCCTTTGCCTCTGTCAATGCATATACATATATACAATATAATATAGTATAATAATAGAGTATTTCTATATTGCCTATTTATACAGAAATTGTTTTTTGCAGTCCTATGGAAACCATTAAAGATAGGATATATGCTATGTTACAACATGTAAATAGAAAATAAAAAGGTGTGCATTCATTTTATATTCACCATTCTTATATAATTCTTACTAAGTTGTGTAATTTTTTTCTTTTTTATGGTTAATTTATTATTGTATTTTCTTTCATTACCATTTATTCCCTCATACCCTCTTCCACCTCCACCCACCCTCCCTCCCCCACACAATGACCACACTGTTATCTGTGTCTAGTGAACTTTATTTAAAATTTGTATTGAATGAGTTGGAAGAGAAAGTTCAATGGTCAAGTTATTTGTAAGGACTAGTATTATTCTTTATCATGGTCATTGCCACACTGGGTTATTTTTGATAATTTTCTTCCAGACATGACCAAATGTGCTTACCTAATCAACAATACAAATTATTTAAAATATATATATATACATACTGCTGTGGTGGGGGGTGTTGATAGTGGGAGAAGTTTTGCAAGCATAGGGGGAAGGATTATATGGAAACTGCACTTTCAGCTTACTTTTTCTGTGAACCTTAAACTAATCTAAAAAAATAAATCTGTTTTTAAAATGCCTTCAACACAGAAGCATTTGTGTTTTCAATTTGTACTTGAGTAGCCCCCAACAAACTCCCTCTAGATTGTGTTTGAGACAATAAGCAGTAAGTGATAACTAAATAGATGCTCATGAAAATATGTGCGCTAAGTATTGCTGAAACCAGTTTAAGGTTAAGAAGATATAAGGAAACATAGGCAAAGACTATGATGAACAAGCCATTCAACAAGAAAGAAATTTAAATGGTCAGTAAACAAATAGGAAATCAAAATTAAAGTGAGATATGTGTCTTTCCAAGGACCAGTGGAATTATATCCATTGCTCATGAGATGAAGAATTACTCTGGGGAGAATGTTGTTAAGTTCTTGTGTATATACATGAAAATCTTAAATACGGACACAGAGATATGTATAAGGTTGTACATGTGTTATGTTTACAATAGTGAAAATTTAATAACAATCAAAATGACTGACAAAAACATGACATAATAAGTATAAAATTATATATTTTTCTTATAAGCTGGAGGAATATATACTGCTTAAATGTTTACTGAAATATGATGAATGGAAAAATAAAATATCAGAATAATATATGAAACATTATTTAGAAAAAATATTTTGTAAGACACTGTCAAAGTGTCTTCCATAGCGACTGTATCATTTTGTATTCCCATCAGTAATGAATGACAGTTCCCATTGTTCCTTGTCCTCATGAGCATTAGGTATTGTCAGTGTTTTAGAAATTTGGCTCTTCCAAGAAATGTATAGTAGTAGCTCATTGTTGTTTTAATTTGCATTTCCTTGCTAACTTATGGTGTGGAGCACCTTTTCATATGCTTGTTTAAATCAGTATATTCTCTTTGTTTAGGTGTCTGTCTGTTAATGCCTATTTTTAATTGAGCTGTTTGTTTTCTTGTTGATTTTTAAGAGTCCTTTGTATATTATGCATAATAGGCTTTATTAGAATGTCTTTTGCAAATATTTTCCTTTAGTTTGTGGTTTATCATATCATTTTCTTGACATTTGCTGTCTCAGAACAGATACTTTTAATTTTAATGAAGTCCAGCTTATCCATTATTTCTTTCATGGGTCATGCCCTCAGTGTCATATTTAAAATGATAAACCTAAGATCATTTAGGTGTTCTCTTTTGTTATCTTCAAGGAATTTTATAATTTTTCATTTTGCATTAGGTATGTGATCCATTCTAAGTTAATTTATATAAAGGAGTATGGAGTCTGTGGCTAATTTTTTTTTGACGTAGACGTTTAGAGGTTCCAGCACCATTTTAAAGAGACCATCTTTTCTGAATTGAATTCCCTTTGTCAAAGTTCAATTGACAATATTTGTATGTGTGTATTTCTGGGCTCTCTACTTTTTCCATTGATCTACTTAACTATTGTTTTAATAATAACATCAGGCAATGTCAATCTTCCAACTTTGTTCTTATTAATATTATTTTTCATTCATCATTGGATTCTAGATCTTATTCCTCTAAACATAAACTTTAGAATCATTTTGTCAATATTCACAACGTAACTTGTGGGGATTTTGATTGGGGTTTCATTGAGTCTAGAGATCAAGTTGGGTAGAATTGATATCTTGATAATGTAGAGTCTTTCTATCCATGAACATGGAATATCTCTCTAATTTTTCTTCGATTTTGTACACCAGAGTTTTGTAGTTTCTTCATATGAGTTGTGTGCAGATAGTATTTGATTTCTAACTAATTATTTAACTTGGGGGCTAATAGTAATATTTAATGAAATATTAAAACATTTGAAGAATGCATACTATCCTAAGAGTAATGATCTTTTCTTTGTAAGGACAAATTACAATAATTACTATGGAAATATGAAAAGGGGTTTCAAATATATTCAGTATGCACATTTCTCTTAAAAATTCTTTAGCAACTTAGAAAAATATTAATATGTATGAAATATGGATGATGGGTACATGAGTGATTATTCTATCTCAGAAAATTACTTTGTTTTAATTGCTCTGATAAAAGCCATTTTAAGTGAATTAAAATGTTTCAAAGATAAAAAATCTATAAGCAACTGAAAAATGAATAATCACATTTTTATATACCATTTTGCAATAATGTGTTTCTTGATTAAACAATTTTCTTTGGTTTATTTTATCATATTGATATTCACTTACCCATTAGAAATCTATGAAATAATTTAACAACTCAACACCAATCATATATTAGTATAAATTAAAATATAGACAATAATAAAATATTAAAAACAATAATTATTACATAATAAACTTCATGATTACATCCATTTTTTAAATCCGTTTTATTCACTTTTAGTTTTTGAAGACCAGCAACAATTAACAATTAATCATAAGTGCACCATTTAACCATGAATTCCTTGATGTATGACAGCATCTGAATGACAGCTTCAATTCCTTTTCAAAGCTATTACAAAGCTGGACACTGGAATTGACATTTTATGACACTCAATAACATATATTATCCCAAAGAACTAATACTTTTTTAACCATAGTCATCAGTTTACTTGTGTCACTGACAATAATATCAATCTACTAAAAATTTATACATAAATAGAGAAGTCACCAGAACAATTATAATTATAATAACAGTGGCTGATCTAGTCAAAGAATATAGAAGAAAAATTTTTCAAATCCTTGTCTAATATTATTGTAACCAAACATCAACAAGAATATTGTAACCAATCAGTTTTTGATGTTTATGAGTTTAACATTTCATTATCATTACAAACTTAAAAATTATTAGTTAATTCACATTTAAGTAAAAGATAAAATTCTGTACATTTTTTCTACAAATTGTTTGCTTAGAAACCAGCTATTAATTGCATTGAATTCTATTCTACTGAACACTTTGCCATAACACCATTGTTTCAGATTTTCCCTTGTTTCAATCCACATTCACCTGCAGGTAAAATTATAATAATGATATATAAAGATCATTTTAAAGACAATAATTCTCTGGAGAAAATATTTTGGGTAGAAAAGAATTAACTTTTTTCTTTCTGCATGGGATACACAGAAGGTAGAACACCTTAAAGATATTGAATAAATTGAAATAAAATAAACTAAGCATATCTTAGTTATGTAATATGCTTAGATGAATATTAAATTTATATTTTTTCATATGCAATTTTTAAGACTATAACTTTATTATATATAGTATACTTAAATCTGCCTATATTTGTTAAAAAATGAAATGCAGATAAATTTTGTCATATTTTATAATTGATTAAAAATGAAAATATTTTATCTAAAGCATTTATTTTAATAAAATTTTGATATAAGAAACTTTACCTATGTTGCAAATATTAGACTGTTCATGTTCTGATGAAAAAGTTATTAATTATAAAGAACTTTGGCTCAGAACTGCAGTTATGGAATCGAAGAGAAAGATTTAAATTGCTTTAAATGTACTATAAATTCTATGAAAATTTTAATTGCTAAAACAGACTAAGAAGTTCTAATCATAAGCTTTCATCAGCCACAGTTTATAGTTTTTTTTGTCTCTTGACTGTATATTTTTATTAAGTGATCTATTGAAAGAAATATAAATTAAATCTTAATATTACAAATATATTTTTGAATCACAACTCATTAAAAAAATCTAACTATATCTTAGATGTAATATGGTTTAATCAACATCATGGTTATATGTTAAAATAACTGAGCTTTTTAAAAGCCTAAAAGCAATTTCTCTTCTTTTTACTTCCTTTCTCATGTGAGCTAAGATGACAAGATAAAAGAACAATGTAAAGAACTATGTAAAACAAGGGCTCATTTTGGAGTGTAAACCCTCCGATTGTCTTACATTTTTTCATCTCCTTTCATATAGGCAATGTTACTTTATGTAAATTATAATTACCCTTCATTATCTGTACTTTATTTTAGTATACTGAATTTTCTTCAGAAGTCACCCATTAAAATGCATTTTATTGATTGGAGAAGTGTTTTGAAAACCTGTTAAAAATTTTAGATCACTATCAAATTTTTAAAAATTTAAACAAAATCTTTAATATCTTAACAACCTATTTAGGTAGAGCTCTGCTGAAACTTAAAAAAAGAAAGCCTTGCATTTAAATTAGAAATTTCTATTTTATTAAATATATTAAAATTTTACATTGATAATTACTCCTTTGAAACAGGATATATGTATGCACATACACATAGGTGTTATGTTAGTATCTAAACATTGGTCTCCACTTAAAAAAGCTAGGGATCCTAGTAAAGTATTTTTATATTTAAAATATGCATATTTGTGTTTTAAAATCGTTAAATAGGGTTTCATCAATAGGAAGAAATATTTCAGAAACTTATAATATACAATACAATGATTATGATAAAATTAACTGGATCACCTAAGACTGGAGTAAAAAAATCAAAGTTCACTTTTATTTCTTCTCTTAGCCTAGGTAGATGTGGTTGGCTAAAGGAGCGATGGGACACTCAACAGGCAATAAGAGAAGGAAAAATACACCAAAGCTGAAGAGATTATTTACTTTAGCCAGAGGTCAGGAGGAAGAGAAATTGACTGAGGATACTTTCAGATACTCCTTAATGCAGTTAATATGTTCTAAGGGTTTGAAGGGCCAGGTGCAGAGAGAACAAGTTAGGAATGTGCAACATTGAGATTACCTCAGCTATCCGAGAGAGGGAGTAAGGGAGCGGGAGCAGGGGAGATAGACAGATAGACAGAGAGAAAGAGAGAGACAGAGAGAGAGTTACCGGAAAGAGTGGAGGTACAAGGTCTGTCCAAAAAAAGTCCAGCCATTGTTAATATAATAAGATCAGTTTGCACAACATCGATGTAACTTGACAGCCAAGGAGAATGGACTGGGATGCTCATGTATGAACAATGATGACTTCACTGTGCTAGTCAGTGTGGGCAGTCAACACCATTGAGTGAGCATGTGTACTATGTGTCTATGGCATTCGAAGTGACTGAGCAAGTAGAGAAATAACTCTTGTCAAAGAGTTATTTGAGTTATTAACAAAGAGTTGTGTTAAGCTTGAGCATTCCTCACAAAAACCATTCAGATGATTCAGAGGGCTGTAGTTATGGGCAACTGGATATTGGCAGCTTTATCATAACCATGTGTCCACTCAGGCATCACATCTCCTACAGAATGTTTTGGGGAAAAATCAAATCATCTAGGTGACTTAGCCCCCACTACCAGCCAGGTTTGGTGCCATGTGACTTCTGGCTTTTCCCAAAACTAAAATCACCTTTGAAAGGGAAGGAATTTCAGACCATCAGTGAGATTCATTAGTGAGATTACTGTCCATTTCCTAGCCATGTGTAGAGCTTCTGAGAAATACAATTCTCTTTTATAGTGTGACCTTTCTCATTCAGTTTTAATGCCTTCTGCCCAACTGATACAAAGATTCCACTCTTTCCTTATGATTAACCAGTAAAACATTTTCTGTCACCTTCCCTAGCGGTTAGCTGTGTTTCATAGGACTTCACAACTTTCCCTAATGGAATATATATACTTTAGTGATTTATAGATTATGTCCCTGACTTCTCTATGAGATTTTCAAAAACAAGCCTAAGCCTTATTTACACTTGGATCTGGGTACCAGACTAAAGTCTGGAAGACAATGAATGTGGTGAATGAATAAAAGAGGAGCGTGGGCATGTTAGATTTCTATCAGTTATGTTTTCATTGTAATTATAATTATGTTGAAACTGAAGTTAATTAGGTAGAATTCTTTTGCAAAAGTGGAATTAAAATCTGTCTCAAATGCATAACAAGAAAACTTCTTTTTATTTAGTCTTCTACAAGAGGGAAAAAAACACAATTATGGAGATTTTGTTTTGCTAAGTGCCCTTTTCTCTCAAAATAATTTTATCTGCGGGAATCAGTTTCATATTTTCATTAATATTTTTAAGAATATAAAAAGTTAACTTAGAGAAGTTTAAATTATCTTTTTCTTCTTTTTAATATATTTATTGGTTTTATCGATTATTGGTTGTTGCTTTTACTGATGTTATTTTACATATACATAAACTAAAACTAATCACAATTTTATCTCAGGAGAATTGGTCTTCTATCTTCTGGCAATAGATACAGACTGACTAGGTGTTGAAACAAAGACATAGTCAGTATAATAACCAGAAATAGACTAAAAATAATTTCAGGGAAATTCTGCCACATATAGTTATATATATATATATATATATATATATATATTGTGCTATATATTGCATATAATATATATTGTGTGTATATATATATTGCTACCACAGCTTAGACTATAAATGAAAAAAAAATTCAAAGACCAATTGAGACAAAGTCTGAATCAATAAAAAAGAAATTCACGTAAGAGCAAAGAAGCTCTTCCAAATAAAAGTCCTGGAGGACAAATACAAATGCAACAATTCAGAGTCCTCAGAGGCTGATGAATAAGGTAAATTAGGGATAGCTACACAATGAAAGGGAGTTCAGATGAAGTTTCTGGAAACCATTTTCAATTACAAAGTTTTTGAAGGTCACTCCTTCTATTAAGTGTGTGCTACTTTGAACCTGATATTTAATTATTGAATTACATCCAGTTTCTACAAAATATGCCAATAAACAGGAGGGCTTTAATATCATAAAAACATAATTTAATCTATAGACAGAATAATCTTTACTTTTCAACAAAAATACAGATGAAAATTTTTATTTATATAATAATAAAATTAGTATGGCTACAGAAGTAGGCTCAATAGTATTTATCAAAGTGCCATTAATTATTTACCCAAACACATTCATTTCTTAAAATTTTCACATAAATAATATTTAAGGGAAAAAACCCTTCTAGAAAAGTTGTTGGAAGAATTTATCGAGGTGATGTAACTGACAGTTGACCTTTAGTCTGGGTCCACATGACCTGAGACCTCTTACCCACTCTGCTGTGCGTTCTAACCACTGTTCCTGCACTAGGAGACATTTTAAAGATTAATAACTGACCATGAGAGAGTAAGCTGTTATTGAGACTATAATGCTGTAGATGTGACTGAACCATGTTAGGGCCTCTATATGAACTTTTAAGATTCTGGTGGGCAGGTATGGAGATGGAGATCTGCTTATCTTATGACTCTCCAAGATGTAAACTCCCTTGCTTCTTAAACCTGCACCAACCAATCAGGACTGGTCTGTCTCCTTAATTTGGCTTTTCTTGCCCTCCTTGCATATGGACCAGTTTTGAATTTCATTTGGGAGACTCTTGAGGTTGAGGACCAAAATGAGTAAATTGTATTTTCTTCAAAAACAAAGACATGGAAATATTATCATTTATTTAAATTAAGTCAAATTTGTAAAGTTTAACAGTACATTAGAATTATGTATATAATGAAATGCTCTTTGCTGTTACATGTTATTTCTCATTTTCCTATGTTTCTCTAGATTTTTTTGTGATTGTGAACCTGGGTACCATGAATTTCTTTGTGAATTGGATATGGATGAATGTGAAATCTCACCTTGTCTAGATGGAGAAAATTGTGTCAACAGAACTGGAGTGTACAACTGCCTCTGTGCTCCTGGTTGTACAGGTAAACCTCTATCTTCCCTGCCTACATGAACTCACTGCTGTCTGTAAATAAATGGTAACTTCATGCCACTTTCTAAAATCTCAAATAACCTGTCACAATCAAGTGGGATAGAAAGATCAAAGAAATTCTTGGTCTCATAAAAGAAATGAATAGAACCAAATATGTTTTGTAGTCTATACTTTGCTAAAGAATAAGAAATTGCTTGGCTGGCGTAGCTCAGTGGATTGAGCACGGGCTGCGAACCAAAGTGTTACAGGTTGGATTCCCAGTCGGGGCACATGCCTAGGTTGCAGGCCACAGCCCCCAGCAACCGTATTGATGTTTCTCTCTCTCTCTTTCTCCTTCCCTTCCCTCTCTAAAAATAATAAATAAAATCTTAAAAAAAAGAATAAGAAATATATGGATTATATTTGAAGGTGTTTTACATTTTTATACTTTTTGAAGTTTTTTAAAGTATGCTTATATGGTTATAATACAGGAAATAAACATAGGTGTTTAAGAATAATCTAAGAGAAATAATACTATCATATCAATTACACAAATGTTATTTTAAAAAAGTTAAGTTTACCTCTTTTAAATATGCTTGTATACTAAAAATCATTCAGACAGCCTCTGTAAATTTGAAGTTCTGGCACAAAAATATGATTTGGAGTTCGCTTTCCAAATATCAATTATTCCACAACATGAATTTTACCCAAATATAGAGGCAAAAGTCACCAAGGAACTTGGAAAAGGATAAAAGCATTAGCCCTCTAAACTTCTGCTGAGAAATTGCACTTATGAAATATAAAAATACAAAAAATTTAGTGTTTTGGTACACCAATATTGACTGGTATATCCAGCAAGAATATATTAAAATCCTAAATCTCAAATTTTTGTTTGAATACCACACCACTGAGATCTTTTGGGTTCTTTTCTAAGGGAAATTAGTTAAGTACATTTAATATTAGATTTCTCAGAGGAGTAAAAAACACTAATTAAGTAGAAATGAGATTGGAAAGCAAAGCTGATAAATAACTAAAAAATATTTTTAGTGGATAAGTGATCCGAAGGCAAGAGTAATTTCAGTGACCTGAACAAAGAATATGCAGATTTCTTTCCTATTGAATCCTGATGTCTTCAGAGAAAATTGTCCTGGTAATAATCAGTTCATACTCAAAAATTTCAGCTTAAATTTAAAAACAAAAAAATTAAAAACCATTACCTACAGATTTTCTTACATAAATAAGAAACATTGACTGTTTCCTATAAAATAGTGTTCTTTATATACTTCATATTGCCCATCATCTTTCAAATTATTGAGATTTCTTTTTGGGATTTCAGAAACCCAACTAGTAATGCCATTCACCATGATACTGTTTTGCTATGGCTACTGTTGCTCACCATATTAAAGTAAGAAATGATACACTACACTCAATGGGACTGAGAAACACATTTTGTAAAATTATTTGATATAACATATTGTTCTGGTATTGTAAATGCATCTTAAAGTCTGAAGGATCAACATATTTTTTTCACAGCCTCTCTATTTTCCTTGCAGGCTATGGTGCTTAGCATTGTTTCACAATTTATGATTGAACCGCCAGTTAGACACCCCAGTGGAAAAGTTGAGTACACAGTTAGCTGTATGAGATAGTCTGCAATGAAAACACAAACTTGGGAGTCTTTAGATATACAACTGTAATACTGGGTAGAATAAAAAAGGAGTGAATGTAGATAGAATAGAGAAGGACCAAGGATGGATCGAGCCTGGGGATACTGCAATATTTAGGAGCCCAGGAGAGAAAAACGATTGAGCAAAAGAAATTGAAAAGAGTCGTTAGGGATACAGGAGGGAAAACAAAATAAGGATTATTAACCATTGAAGCTGGCAATGCGAATGTCATTGGTGACATTGTCAAGGAAGCAATTTTGCTGAGCTGATGGATACAAAGTCTATCTGAAGGAAATTTAAGAGAGAATGTAAGAAATTAAATCACTGAAAGTGATTATACACAATTTATTAAAGTAATTTTTTAAATGATGGAAATAAGAAATGGGCAGTATCCTGACAAAATAGTGAGATTAAAAGTAAAATTTTTGTTAATTTACATGCTTATTAAATGTCTCTCACTCCTGTGTGGGGAATGGACTGGAGAGTTTGAATAATAGAAGCAGAGGAACAGCTCAGGAGGCTTTGGAACAATGCTCACATAAACACGTTCAGGGAGCACATACTGTGTAATTGATTAATGGGAAAGCCGTTTAAGGATTAAAGTGTCCTTGAACTTCCTTTCAATCTCTAAATCTTATTTTGCCTGGCATATTTTCCAAAGAAAATTTAAATTTTGAACTCAGAAAATTCTGCTTGATTTTTGGCTAACTATTGTAGGCTTCTCATATTGAAAGAAAAGAGTTTTCTTCTTAACTACAAAAAGATTTATAGGGAAATTATAAAAACCCAGCTTATATGCTATGTCAAGAGGGATTTTTGCATTTGGTTTGGTGGTCTAGTAAGAACCCTCAGGTAAACTTGCTATGTAGTAATTAGAGGAGCCAGAATATCTCTCTAGATGTATGTAGTCAGTTCTAAATTGTGTTAGCCATCATTTCAGGCCAGATGTATCAGAGATTGGCATCTTGCTAACTTCTTCCTTGAAGGGTTGGAAAACTAATTTCTCATCATTTTACTAGAAAGCTATAGCCATTAAAATGCACGGTTGGTGGGAATGCAGACTGGTGCAGTCACTGTGGAAAACAGTATGGAATTTCCTCAGAAAACTAAAAATGGAACTGCCTTTTGACTTAGCAATTCCACTGCTGGAATTGTACCCTAAGAGCCCTGAAACACCAATCCAAAAGAACCTATGTGCTCCAATGTTTATAGCAGCACAAGTTTACAATAGCCAAGCACTGGAAGCAGCCTAAGTGCCCCTCAGCAAATGAGTGGATCAAGAAACTATGGTACATTTACACAATGAAATTCTACACAGCAGAGAGAAAGAAGAAGCTTATATCCTTCGGGAAAGCATGGATGGAACTGGAGAGCATTATGCTAAGTGAAATAAGCCAGGCAGTGAGGGACAAGTACCATATAATCTCACCTTTAGCTGGAACATAATCAACAAAAGAAAAAAGCAAACAAAATATAACCAGAGTCATTGAAATTAAGAACAATCTAACAATAGCCAGAGGGGAAGGGGAAGGGGACAGTGGGGAGAAGGGTTTTCAGGAACAACTATAAAGGACACATGGACGAAATCAAGGGGGAGGGTGGAAGCAAGGGAGGGAAGTGGGTTTGGAGGGGCTGGTGGGGAGGGGTGGGGAGAAAATACAGACAACTGTAATTGAGCAACAATAAAATAATTAAAACTGTAATTCATTTACATTTATTTTCCTTAATATAGATATATCTGAAACCATAACTTTATATATTGTATAGCAGATGATATTAATTGCTATATAAAAATTATGTAGAGAAATCATTATAGGAAGCAGATAAGGTTAGGAGTTGGGGAGGTAAATTTAATAGGGAAGTCAGAGAAGGCCATGGAAAAATTCATTTGGTTTAAGATTGAGATTCCAGTTATGTATTGTTACACACATACCTATGTATGTAGATAAACAGGTAGTGAGAGACACAGAGATATCAAGAACTGAAATTATACTTAATCACCTATGAAAATTAGAATGTTTGCCTAATAACAGATATTTATATTTTTGTATAAAATGACCATTAAGAGGTAAAGCAGCAAGAAGCTTTGATATTTTTAGGGGCTGTTAGAATCTCCATAATGTATACATAAGTTGTATAGGAAATAAACATCATCATCACATCACAAATGAAGTAGGAGAAACGCCCAATGATTTTAACTATAGTTGGCAGTGTATTAGTTTTCTGTCATTAGGAGACAAAACAGGTATTTTACAAAGACTAATCTACTTTTACAAATTTTGAAGATGCACAGATTCTGCACAATGCTTTTCATTTCCACACCTATGTGTAATGGTGTCCCTGTGCTTAGCAGAGATTCCATTTCCCTTTACTTCTTAATCATATGTTGTAACATTTATGTATAAGATGTACTATACTGGCAATAACACCAGAAAAGTTCTGATTTGTCTGAAAAGAACAGGAGGAGGAGCTGGGGAATAACATTCTAAAACAAAGCTAGAAGACAACCCTTCTCCAAAGAAAGGAAGTTCTTCCAATACTCCTAAATATTTCTTCTGGCAAATAACTCCATATTTCTAGACAACATATCTATACTTCTATTTCTTATACAGTTTTTATTCTGAACAATATCTAAGTATTTTTTCCTGTAGAAAATAAGGATTTAATTCTGTTATCACTATCTGTATTCATCAACACATACATACTTTTCCTCAATACTTCCTTCTAAAGTAGTTGTATCAAAACTTTTTATTATTCAAAATATGGCTATTGTTATTATTATAGGCACATAAATTTTTCCTTTCTTATTTTCTTATTCTTGCTCATTTTGATATGTACTTATGCCAAAGCTTTTATATTGTTGAAGAATATTTAGCTCATATTTTTAATTTCTAAAAGCTCTTTCTTCTTATCTAATATTTTGTAGTATATTCTGTAAATTTCATTGATAAAGCATTTTCTATAATATTCATAGGGTGTTTTGTATGTTTGATTCCTTGCATTTTCTTAATCTCCAAATTCTATTTCACTGTATGTGTTTTCTTTTTCCACATATCTCTGTATTTAGAAGTATTTCTGTAATCTCAAATAATTTTGGGTATCAGTTAATATTTAAGAAAGAACTACTAAAATGCTAACTGAAAACTCTGAGTGAGTGAGAATGCTTGACTGGTGATTTTGTTACTTTGTATAAATGAACATGAACACCAGCTTTTTCACTGGAGAAATGTGAAATGTCATCATTGGTGGTTTTCTTTTCAGGAAAGGGGCAGGGAAAGATGTTTGTTAAGATTTTGGTAAAACAGAATCGAAGATCTAGTTAGATAGTTCTGATTTTTAGAAACACCTAAAAAATACCTTAGAACGATATATACAATTAAACTTATTTTTTCCTACTGTGCTTTATATTATTGCTTCAAATTTCTTAAGACAAAGATGTATATACTTTATGAAACAAAGTAATTGTGTGTTACTGAACTTTGGGGGAATAAAGAAATAATTCAGTCTGTAGCACAGGGCATAGCAGTGTCAAACAAGGACCCTAATGGAGAGGTTGGCATAATTTAGCTGAAGAGTGAGGAGGGAATGTGCAAATTCCTCAATAATTCTTGATTAATGCCACTTTCAGACCACCTTTTTTTTCTCAATTTCTTGACACCTCCTCAAATCCGTGGTTCCCTCTTTCCTAACCTAAATTCCAAGATGTATTATAATTATCCCCTATTTTTCATTGTCCTACACTGCTCTCTTTCTGTGATTCTTACCTTAAAAGTCATAATCCTAACATTAATTCCAATTTCTCACATATTTTTTACTCACATAGGTTGCATAGGATGGGATAAAACACAAACATGCACACACATAAAACACAAAACACAAACACACTTGTTCATTCATATATGTTGGGTGTTCTTGCCTTGACTTCTTCACCACATACCTCTAGGAAGCTGATGTTGTCTGACAGTGCTACTATTCTCTAACCAGTTTTATTTCCCAATATGCTGAACTATTATTTCTAGCTCATCCTTCCTTCTTTTTTAAATATTTTATTTATTTATTTTTAGAGAGAAAGGAAGGGAGGGAGAAAGAGAGGGAGAGAAACATCAATGTGTGGTTGCCTCTCATGCACCCCCTCCTGGGGGCCTGGCCCGCAACCCAGGCATGTGCCCTGACTGGGAATCGAACCAGCGACCCTTTGGTTCACTGGATGGCACTCTATCCACTGCGCCATACCAGCTGGGGCTCGTTCTTCCTTCTTATGTTCCCACCAGTATTCCCTGTGCTGAAATTTCCATTTATATCTTTCTTATATTCCTGAGAAAATAAAAGTGATAAGAAGAGAGATACTTTTATTTTTTCACTTACAACTAATAATCCATATAGATCTGCATTTATGCATTGTGTCTTTCTGTATGTCTGTGCCCCTGCCCATGGTTAACCATTAAATGGTGAGCTGATTCTATCCTTTATTACATATTATTAAAGGATATCCATCCACAATTATTTTCTGC
Source organism: Phyllostomus discolor (assembly GCF_004126475.2). Classification (NCBI taxonomy): domain Eukaryota; kingdom Metazoa; phylum Chordata; class Mammalia; order Chiroptera; family Phyllostomidae; genus Phyllostomus; species Phyllostomus discolor. The sequence goes on along the minus strand of NC_040906.2, from coordinate 131,837,896 downwards.
AACATAAAATTCTTCCTCAATACTATTTTACTATTACCAGCATTTAGGTATTAATATCCACTTGGGTCACATGGCATCTCATACAGGATTTACCCAAACCCTGTTCCACCAACAGTAGTTTCCACCTAAGTGAATGGCATCATTGCTCACACAGTTTCTCAGGCAAAATTCGTGGAATTATTCTTGACTTTTCACACATCACCATGAAGTTCGTCAGCAAATACTATTGGTTTCATCTTCAAAATATATTTTAGCTCAACCATTTCTGCATTTCTATCATGCTAGTCTAAGCCACCATCATCTTTTGTCCAAACTATAACATTTTAACTTGTCTTCTATTCTTGTCACATGAAAATATATTCCTTATCCAGACCCAGGAGTGCTCACTTTAAAATATTAAAAATATATATATATTTTATATTTTATATATATAAAACAGATCCCTTTGCTCTCAATCACAAAATCCTCCATGACTTCTCATGATGCTGTGAATGTAACACATCCTTCTTACTACAGCCTGTTGAATCCTCTGTAATTTGGTTTCTGGTACTTCTCTGATCTCCTTTCCTACTGCATTGTTCTCGGTTCCCCATTTGAACCTCTGCTGTCCCATTTGGGTGTAAATCACTTCCCTCAGATATAAGCATTTTCCTTTTTATTTCATCAGAGAATTTTCTCTCTTATTTCATCAGGCCTCAAATGTGAATTTCTCTTACAGGCCTATTCACTTTACATAAAAATAACACTGTGTTCTTCTTTCCACCTATTTTTTGGTCCTTCATAACAGTTATGGCTATGTAATTATTACATCATCACATTATTTATTTATTTTTATCTCTTCCAACTAGAATTGGATGTCTTCCAGGGAAGGATATTTCCTATCTTTTGTTTGATTTTTTATCCTAGTGTTTAGAAGGAGCCTAGGACATTAAAGGCATTTGCATATGTGTATGTGTTTATTTAAAGAGAAAACATTTACTTTTCAGGTGATTTGATTAATAAATAGTATTCAGTTATAATTATTTAACTTTTCACATGTTTATATACATAACTTTTTGATGATTATAGATCTTCATTAAATGTTTTATTACTTTCATTTTCTCCTCATAATGATATTAAAAAACATTTTTAAAAATTTCTGTACCAATGCAAAATAAAATTTTCATTTTTGTAATACTGATTAATTGATACTGTGCAAATCATTCAAATCTGGCTCTGTGAATCTGGCTCATGTGAATTAAAGGCATATATGCAAATACATAACACCAATTCTAAATTCAGGAGCAATATAATTTGATTTGATGTTACAAAGTGAAATAGTTCTATGCAATAAATTAAAAGTGACCTAAAATATAAAATTAGACCTTTTATATTACTCATTAACCCATACTAAATCTTTTTAAAAGAACACCAGTAGCAAATTAAGCATAGTGACCTTATCAATGGTGATTCTTTATATAATATATAACAATTGTGAAGCAGTTAGTATTTTATATCTTGCAAAATAAGATGCTAAAAATAATCATTGAGATGATGTACTGCCTATTAAAAGCCCATCAGTTATCAGATATTTATAGGTCATTATCCACTCTTATTTAGTTTTCTAGGGCAGTGATATTTATATGATATAAATGTATCCTTTTGCTATTTTACAGAGTAATTGGACCTACAGAAATGCTATAATTGCAATTGAAATACATTTTTATCCTAACATTGGATATACTTTATTATACAACTAAATACCAGAATGATATTCAATACCAGTGAATAACAAAAATAATAGTTATAGTACAATTCAAACTGAAGGGCACTAAAGTGGTTTTGATTCCTCTTCAATCACTCTTCTTTCATCTGGGGTCCTGACCAAGTGTAAGCACCCAAAAGACAAGCATGGATCAAATTATCAGGGTTATTTATGAAGGCCCATCACCTTCCAAAGTACAGAGTTTTCTGGTGAAGCCAGTTTGAAGAAGATGCATATAACCTGTGTCCTATGAAAGAACATTATAACACTAACAATCTCCTCATTAGAAACAGAGATTTGGGTACACAAGTTTTGGGTGTGAAAGGCAGAATCAAACTAAGACTTACTCATCTGGCTTCTTGTAAGATTTTGGGTCAACAACTGGTGAAGACCAGAAAGTACATGGAATGGGGCAAGCCTACAGGTGTATTTCTGAAAGCAAATACCTCTGTTACTCAGTTCACATCCTCTTCACCAGCCTCTGATTTCAGCTGCATTGGAGTGAGTAGTGCTGAGTGGTCGCAGATCACCCCATGACAGTTCCCCAAGTCAAATGCTTTCTGAGTCTTTTTGCTCCACATCCAGTCTTGCTCACACCATGGAGCCAGTTTAGTCCACATGCATTCACAGATCAAACTACGGGAAGCAGTGTCCTGAAATCCCCCTTCAAGCAATAGAAGATGGGAGGCAGTTTTTAAATATTCTAATCACTTCTCTTCAGGTAGATAATACTGCTTATATGTTATTTACTTCTTAAAAGGTCACTGTGCAATCAATGGGATTGTCTGCAACAGTAGTCTTATTTAGGTCTTCTACCAACTTTTAATCATACTCTGGTTTCATGTTCCACATTCCCTCTTTCTTACACTCCGAATCCCCTCCTGAATAAATTGGATCATCATAACTGCTTCTGATTTTAGCAGAATACCAAGTAAAATAGTAAAATTATGAGACTGGAGCAGAAGTCAAATGAAGTGGCCCAAAGCCCAGGCATGAAGCATATTTCTTATGTTTGGAAGCATAGAAATTCTTGCATCAGTATGTGAAACGTTGCTGTTTGACAATAAAATTTCCCTTAATTGGCTAGAAAGGGAAGAAAAGAGAATTCAATGTAAATACTTATACCAGTTATGCCCCTTATGGTAAGTGAATGTGGACTTACTTTCCCTATGGAAACTCAAGAACCAGTCATGAACCCACAGCCATCTAAAATGAAATGTGCTGCCTATAAGGGAGACAATACTTTTATTCTTGAAACTTAAGAATTCCCGTACTTGGTAAATGACTCTGGATGGCATCTGAAGAAAGTCAATGGTTTTCATTTTTAAAACAGTGCCTTCCCACATTGTCTATTTAACTGAAATGTGCTGTGGTCCTGTGTAATACAGCCAAGTGTAATGAAATGTTGAAGGTCTTTTAAAATGAAAATACTGAAGCACTACTAGAACAGTTAATTCTAGCTTTTAATCAGAGAAATAAATAGAAATTTAACACATTAGAAAGCAAAGCTCTTTGGAGATATTTGTGATTTGAAATGTGGACCTCAATGACTCCAAGGCACAGAGAAGAAAAATGGGTCTCCTGTGTTTTGAAAGAAATTTTTTTTCTGGTACTTTAATGGGTAATCGATCTTACTGTTCTATTTTAGTCGCTGTTCTCCCTCTCTGAGACATTCTTTTACCTTGTTTTCTTGTGTCAAGTATCTTTTTTCTCTAAGTCTTTTTTCATAACAGTTATCAGCATTATCTGACTAAAACACATATCTAATTATGTGAGGCAATTTTATCAAGTCACATTTTAGCAAGTGTAACTCTACAGTCTTCAAGTTCTAATAATTCTTTCAGATCCTTCACTGAGCTACAAAGTACCAACTTGTCTAGGTACTGCAAAAAGTGCAGAGAACAGGTTAGACTCCCTGACTTCCTGCTGTTTATGTTCTGGTGAGACCCTGAGAGAACTCAAGATTTCCTATATTTACTCATACAGTCTAATCTTGACAATGCTGGAACTATGAATTTCAGTTGAGACTTAACAGGCACGAATTAAAGAAAGATGAGATATTATTTTCTCATCTCTAAACACAGATGAGCCAAGTTCTTCTCTCCAGAGTCAGAGGACCCATAACACATAGTCTCTGCCTTCTTCACCCCTACCAGCTTCTGCACAGGTTTTGCTCAGAGATTTAGTGCTAGACCCATAATCTAAATAAGGCCATCCCCTCTGCCAGTTCCCCTTTACCTTCAGAAGATTTGGGTTTTGACTTTCTATGCCATGGCTTTCTAGCATTTAATTATTATGCACCTTGCTAAATGTGACCCACAAGCTGAATCTAGTTGTTTCAATGAGTAATAGGATTCACATAGATAAGGTATATAATAAAATTAAAGTAAGTCACAGTACTCTTCATTTTTGCTTCTTATGAAAATTTAAAAGACTTGGAAACACCGGGGATATATTTTTATTTTGAAAGCAATAGGTTGGCTCTGAGGAGTGACTGCTTGCTTAAGATGGGACATATACTCTCCATTTTACCTGAGTTGCCAGGTATTATTCGTGCTATTTATCTGACAACTACAAACTTTTGTTTGCCATCACCAAATTTTCAGAAAACCATAAAAACAAGATTCCTCATTCTCAACTCCTCCACCCCCTTCATTTGCTGTCCCAGTCCAGAATTCTCTCTGCCCCCACATGAAAATTTTCCCATTCACCTTTCAGTCTGCTACTCATTTATTGGCTAATAAATCATCACTTGTCTTTTGTACTCTTTATCATCACTTGACTTGCTTATCCTTTAGTGGCATAATGGAAAGTTCCTTTCTGTCTTTAAATGGTTGCAATTTGAATTTCCTAAGGAAAATTTTTGTTTAGGAAAATGTTAACACTCGTAGGAACTCAAGGAAGTTCCTCAAGGAGGTATAAAACAAGGCAAAGATGTATTTGCCACATTTGCTCGGAGCTCTGGAGGTGCCAATCTGCACTGTGGCATTGTGTTTGCGTTTGCTTTCCAAACAAATCTTGGCTCTCAGAGAGTGGATGTAGTTGTACCTTTATTTATCAGCTCACACGGTTCTTTTATATTTTTGCTTTCTCTGTGGAAGGAGAGTAGGGGAAACATTTTCTTCTCTGTGATGTATTTTATTTTGTCTAAGGAGTTATAGGAGCATAGTATTTGAAAGATTGCTTTATCTTTGGGAAAATATGGCTTTCTATTTATATGTAATAAAAAGGTAGCAAACAAGCAGTTTACATTCAGTTTAATTTTATGTGTTTTTCCATAGTTAGTAATATACATGTATGTTTCAAATAAGTAATAATGAATTATCACAGTGCAAATAAGAAAAATACAATTATACATGAGTACAGAGATGTTTTTGTTTATGCATCAATGTATTTCAAGAGTTCAAAATAATGCTTGACATATTAAAAAATGAAATAAGTATTTAAGAAATGAATGGTAACATCAGAACAGTGATAACTTTTAAAAAACATAAAAAATACTAAACTAAGATAAAAATGATACTACCTGAACATTTTATTTTTAATTTTTATTGTTGTTCAAGTACAGTTGTCTCTATTTTTCCCCCACAACTCTTCCCCACCCATTTTAAAAGAGGCAATTATTCAAATACAGGAAAATACACCATTTTATCTTTATATATAATGTGAGTATTGAAACAGCCTATGGTATCAGAGCTCTTTCTAAAATGTTCACAGGACTTTAATTACTACAGGGTTCTATTAAATAAATGAAATCAAAATTAATGATGCTTTCAGTGAAGCTTGTCTAATGATGTCAGTCGTCTAATAAAAGTGCATTGTGTGACAAATGTTAATTGGAGATAAGACTATGAAATATACACAAATAATTATAAACCACTTAGTCTCAATGTATGTTATCAATAGTAGAATCTAATTTTTATATGATTTGCGAACAAAAATTAGGAATTTTCTGGAAACTCAAAGGAAGTTAAAGTGTCACTATGACAGAAAATACAGTGATGAAAACTGCTCCTGTTTAGTACATGAATGTTTGACTGCTTACTATAATAATGAAAGTAGTCCCTAAGGAAGAGCTTCTGCCTTCAAAGATAAAAAACAAACAAACAAACAAACAAAAAACAAAAACAACTATGGATACAGACATTTATAAAGAACTTAATAGAGCACTGTTAAGAGAAGGGAGAAAAACCTTTAGATTTCATTGATAATTGAATATTGATGTTGATTCTGAAAGCTGAACAGAATTTTGGTATATAGGTCATGAGCCAATGTGAATGCTATTAATGTTAATTCAGTTCCACAGAATGAATGAAAATGGATGAAAATTTGCATAAAAGCTCTTTGACTTGAAAAGAAGGGGTACATAATAGGCAAACAGATTTTAAGTTAATATAGAATGTTCTAGCATACACTCTTGTTTATAAATTTATTTATGGTGTTTCATGTGATTTTTAAAAAGTAGCTCTTTTACTACTGCCAACAACCATGTGTGGGAGACATACTTAAACTCAATGTTTGCTAATAAAAAATAAGCTGTTTTTCCCTGGCTGGCGTAGCTCAGTGGATTGAGTGTGGGCTACAAACCAAAGTGTCGCAGGTTTGATTCCCAGTCAGGGCACATGCTTGGGTTGCAGGCCACAGCTCCCAGCAACCGTACATTGATGTTTCTCTCTCTCTCCCTCCCTTCCCTCTCTAAAAATAAATAAGTAAAATTTTTTAAAAAGTGGAAAGCTTTAAAAAAAAAGCTGTTTTGATAAGCAAAAATTTAAGCAATGACTCCCCATAAACCTTGCCCTAGCATAATCTCTTCCCTTTTTAATTTGACTGAACCGTTAATATGATACCACTTCCATGCTTATGCTTATTTATAGGGAGTAAAGGAGATTATCTCGATGCACCTAATTTGGTTATATGAGCAATGTAAGAGCAGACAATTTTCCGTATCTGGTGAGCAGAATGAGAAGTCCAAGAGATTCAAAGTGAGGAAAGGATTTGAACTGTTCTTGATGTCATTGAGGATTGAGGGGACTGTATTAGAAGGCATGGATTTTACTTTCTAAAGAGTGGCTGTGACTGATACCCAGCAGGAGAATGAGGATATCAGACCTACAGAGAAAGGAACTAGATAGATTCTACCAACAACCTGAATGAATGCAGAAATCAATTTCTCCCCAGAGTTTCCAGATAAAAACCCAGTTGGATAAATACTGGATTTCGGTCTTTTGAGACCCTGTAGTTCATCCTACCCATCCTACCCATGTCTTACAGGACTGTGAGCTAATACATGGGTGCTGTTTTAAGCTGCTAAATTTGTGGCAATTTTATATGCAGCAATAACAAACTAATGTGTCTATTGAAGGATAAATTACTCTATAGATATATCTAAAAATGTGGCAAATGTAGGACTAGAGCTGAAAACATTTCTGGCTTCAAATATCTCTAACTACTTCTGTCCTCAACTGTACCCACAGCATGAAACAAAACTATTAGGGGCAAGAAAGAGGCAACAAAGAAAATGCATGTGGGTCAGAATTATATATTCTTTCCTTGAGTTATAAACAACATGTTATCAAAAGTTTTTCAGTTGACATTTAGGAAAACCAAGTTCTAATCCTGTCATATAATCATTAGCTTTATTCTTTCACTATGCCTGATTTTCATCTTAATTAAAAAGCAATTCCTTTCAGCTCCAAATTCTATTAATTCTCTTATTTGTTAACTTGTCTTCAAACAACACAACCTTGATGTATAGGAACTGTATTGAATTATTTTTAGTTATTCTAAGAGTATTTACCATACAGCTGACTATGAACACATATCTCATCATTATAGGTCTGTGGTAGCTTTTTTAAAACTACCCTAACAGTTCTTCATTAGTAACTGTGAAGTGGAAAACGGACCTCCTGAATTTTAACATTTATTCCCATATCAGTCACTGTAATCTTTGAAGCTAACTTTTCTCCAAGAAACTCATGAAAAAAAAGTCTTGAGTTCTTTGGATAAAATCCATGTTACCATCCACAAACTCCATAGTGAGTTACTAAAGCTAAATATTGTGTGACCACATAGGGAGCTTTTTTTAGGGTGCAATTGAATTATGATAACTGTATTTACAAGTATATTGCATACTTTAGTTAACAGTTGATTGTTACTGCCTGTATAATAAGGAAGATTATGGTAGAAAATACTCTTTAAATGAAAGAGTTACTTGTTTTAAAATTTCAATGTGGCTTTTCCTTCTTATTGATTTATCCTCCTGTCACATAGGCTCCTCATAGTATTTCTGCTTCATCATTTCTTTCCAATGTTCTCAACAGCAGTAGCATAATACTTGGTAAATATGTGCTATTTGTTCACTCCATTTCCTCTGACTGTAGTAACCCTGATAAAGCCCACTTTTATTTATTTCAGTAGGAGTATATAGTATAACCAATTGTGTGTTTTTAAGGATTTCAGAGATTTAAAAATAATAGTGTTTTTAAAAATTATAAATATAAAAACATAAGAGTAAATTTGAACATTTGGAAAGCAGGCTGGTATTTTATTGGCTAAACGAATGCTAATACATCACTCTTTTACATGTTTTTAAAATGTACTGTTACCCAAGCTTATTATGGAAATGACATGCACCTTCTGAATATGTTCTACCTGATGTGGAGGACCATTGCATTTTAATGGTAAATTAAAATAATTTTAATAGTGTAGAGAGAGTGTTTTAAAAACTTATCGTTACGTCCATCACTACTATTTGCAAATCTGCCAGCAATAAAAGGATATTCAAACTTCATAACTCAAGGTATTTAATGATTACCTACTGGACTGATAGAGAAATTTCTCACCTGATAAATAACATGGCATAAATCGCCTAGGTACAGTCTGTGAGCTTTCATCTTCCATTGGAACATTAAATATCGGTTATTGCCATAGGAAGAGTTTTACACTAGATGGACTCACACTCTGATCCACAGTGACAACCTCTAAATTTATCATCCTCTCCTTCGCTTGTTCTGTGTACTATTACCCAGGTCATGCTATTTACACCAGCTGTATTCTCTTGTTCAGAGCAACTAAGACATTTATCCTCCAGCTCATACACCTGATCTCCTGTACTCCCTCCCCGCATTCTCATTGGAAAAAGGCTATTTGTCATAATTTTGTCTCCTGTGTCTGTTGATTGTTTGAAAACATCAACCCATCATTATAAATCTCTCTCTTCAATCTCCTAGCAGTAAACTGAAAAGACTTCCCCAGAAGTGCTTCTTGCTTTCACAAGCTTTATTATAAAAGCGATTTTAACTCCTCATATGCATTTTTCAAACCTCTGGGTCATTGCTATTTACCTGCTTCACAATTCAAGAGAAACTGCTAACATGTATAAAAACACTAGGTCTTTGAATGATCAAAGTATAACTTTAGTCACTAAAGTTATTTAAAAATCACTATATAAGCCTTCTTAAGTTTATGAAGAAGTTAAAAAGAAATTCAGGGAAGTTATCTAGGAAATCACCATCATTATTAAATGGAAATGATCAGAATCAAAATCATTTTTATATACTTTAAGAAGAAATTAACAGGCCAGGCATTTGTACCAGGTACTGGGACAGCAGACATGAAGTTTTAATGAACTCAGAGTGTGGCAAATGTGTAATCAGCCTCAATGTGGTAACTGTACAGACATATATACTGACAAAGGAAGGAGCCATACATCTTAATGTATCAGAATATTACCAAAAGGTAATATGCATATGAGGGCAGAGTCTAGTAAAAATACACTTTCACAATTGCAGTAGAAAGGAAAAGGGAAACTAAGGTACTTTAGGTAAGGCATTTCCAGTTAGTGAGAAGGTATATGATTACAGTTCTGTTCTGCAAGTGATTTACAGTGAAGCTAAGGAGGTAGAAAAGATTTAAAGAATATTATACTAAGATAAGAATTTTTTCATAAAGAAAAGGAAAAATCTTTTAAATTTATAAGGAAAAACATGTAAAATATTTGTATCTTAGAAAACAAGTTCCAAAATAAACTGGAAAAATGTGGTAGAAGTTAGTGTTGATACCAAAAGGTTTGCTGAAATAAGGTCTTTTAAAAACACAGCTGAGACATAGTGATGCTCTGAGCTAAGGCAGTTCTTAAGGAAATAGAGAAGAAATGGATATTGAAGATATTGTTGAAAAGTTGGATATAGAATGAAAGAATTCATTAATAATCCAGACTTTTCTAATTTGAGGTCCTGAATAGAATAGAAAAGATGAAGACATGAAATATAAGTAAATCTGCAGTAACTATTAAAAGGAAGTATTTTCTTATCATTATATTTGTATAAGTATAGTAATTATATCTGTGAATATATTTGTATCTAAATCAATATTTTTCCTTGAGCTGGAGAAATTTTTCCAGTTTTATTGAGATATAATTGACAATAATATTATACAAGCAGTGACTTACAGCTATTGTAAAATGATTACCAAAATAAATTTACTTCTATCCCAGTCTCCATCTGGACTTTACCATGCTGGGTCTTGTGGGTGGCGTGGCTGCGGTCTTGGCCTCTGGTGCCATGCAGGGACTCAGCCCTTGAGTGCCATTATCCCCAAGCTCAGCTCTTAATACAGGCCACCCTGTCAGTGCTCCAGCCTGCCAGAGACTATGCCACCCAAACATGTCCTTTGCCAAAGGCAGGCACCACCACTGGGGGCACAGTGGCTGTCATCAGTGCAGTGGTGGATGTCCAGTTTGATGGGGGACTAACACTCATTCTAAATGCCCTAGAGGTGCAAGACAGGGAGACTAGGCTGGTTTCAGAGGTGGCCTAGCATTTGAATTACTTACTTACAAGTAAGTAACCACTGCAGTTGATGGTATGGAAGACTTGTAACAGGCCAGAAAGTCCTGGATTCTGGTGCTCCAGTCAAAATTCCCATTAGTCCTAAGACATTGTGCAGAATTATGAATATCACTGGAGAGCATAATATGAGAGGGGCCCCATCAAAACAAAACAATTTGCCCCTATCCATGCTGAGGCTCCTGAATTCAGGCAGATGGGTGTTGAGCAGGATATTTTCGTTACTGGTATAAAGGTTGTGGATCTCCTGGCTCTCTACCCCAAGGGTGGCAAAGTTCAGCTCTTTGGTGGTGCAGGCATTGGCAAGACTGTACTGATCATGGAGATAGTCATTAATGTTGCCAAAGCCCATGGTGGTTATTTTGTGTTTGCCAGTGTTGGTGAGAGAACCCATGAGAACAATGACTTATATCATGAAATGACTGAATCTGTTGTTATCAACTTAAAAGTTGCTTCCTCCAAGGTGGCACTGGTATACAGTGAAATGAATGAACATCCTGGTTCTCCTGCAGTAGCTCTGACTGGACTGACTGTGTCTGAATACTTCAGAGACCGAGAAGGTCAAGACATCTACTGCTGTTTACCAATACCATCTTCCATTTCACCCAGGCTGGCTCAGAGGTATCTGCTTTTTTGGGGAAGTATTCCTTCTGCTATCCTGGGCACTGGTGAGGCTACCATGCAGGAAAGGATCATCACCACCAAAAAGGAATCTATAAGGCCATCTTTACAGGCCATCTGTGTGCCTGCTGATGACTTGACTGACCCTATGCCTGCCACTACCTCTGCCCATTTGGATGCTATGACTGTGTTGTCCCGAGCTATTGCTGAACTGGGCACCAACCTAATTGGGGATCCTCTAGACTCCCCCTATTGCATCATGTATCCCACACTTTTGGTAGTGAGCATTATGATGTTGTCCATGGGGTGCAAAAGATCCTACAGGACTACAAATCCCTTCAGGACATTATTGTCACCCTGGGTATGAAGGGACTTTCTGAGGAGGACAAGTTGACCGTGTACCGTACACAGAAAATACAGCATTTCCTGCGATCCAGGTTGCTGAGGTCATCACAGGCCACCTGGGAGAGCTGATACCCCTGAAGGAGACCATCAAAGAATTCCAGCAGATTTTGACAGGTGAATACGACCATCTTCTAGAACAGACCTCCTATGTGGTGGGACTATTGAAGAATCTGTGGCAAAAGCTGATAAGCTGGCTGAAGAGCATTTGTGAGGGGATCCTAGCACGTTTTTCTCCTAGCTGTCCCCTTCCCCAGTCCAAAATTTCAGTTATCTGTGTAAGCCACATGAAAGACATGATTGAAGGCATTGTGTTTTATCTGAAGAGTATTTCAGGTTTCCAATAAAATGTACACCCCTCAAAAAATTTACTTAATATCCATCATCTTGTATAGTTTCAAAAAATGTTTCTATTCTTGAGATAAGAACTTTTACGTTTGACTTCCTTAACAACTTTCAAGTATACCATACAATAGTGTTAACTATAGTCATTGACAGTCATTGTATTGTACATTACATTATACCCCAGTACTTATTTATTTTATAGTTGAAAGTGTGTACATTTTGACCACTTTCAATTCTTCTACCCTCCACTCCTTCTCTGGTACCAACAAATCTAACCTCTTTTTCTGAGTTTCTGTTATGTTCTTTTTTAAAGATTTTACATACAAGTGAGATCATACAGTATTTGTCTTTGTCTGTCTGACTTACTTCACTTAGCTAAATTCACTACTAAACTGTAACCCCAGCCTGGCTGCTCCTGCATCCCGTTCTGTGATTAACACATCCTCACTTTCCCTACACCTGCTGAGAAATGAACAGTGCTTAATTCTAAGAACAACCTGAACTTTAAATAATTTTTACCAGTCTCTGATCTTCCTGTAGAATGCTTATCTTTTAGCTATTCTTTCATATCACAATGCTTTAATTAAAGGCTTGTGATAATGTCTATTCTTTTCCTTTTCACAAAGCTCATGATTGGTAGCACAAGTTTTGATTTTCATTACCAGTCAGAATGAAGAAATGAGGATTCTATTATGCACCCTTGGTAGCAGGTAGCCATTGAAAGTCTTTGAGCCAAGGAATAGCAATACAGGAACTGCCTCTGTAAGATGATTGATTTAAAAATTCTGTGAAGTATAAGTTGAGGAAAAACAAATAACAGTTTCTTAGATGATTTTGAATATAAAGTAAATGGGGACCTGATTTTGATGTGTGGCAGTGGAAATAGAAAGCATGGGATCATTACCTAATGAAGCAGACATATGAAAGTTTTACAAATTGAATGTACCTCTCCAGTTTTGTGCTTTGGATAATTTATATAGAGAAGAAATTTTAAAAGTGTGGCAAAAAATTTGTTTGTCATTCTTTTTTGAGCCAAGAGAGTGGGATATTACTAAGAAAGAAGTAATGGAAGTGAATTTTATTTTAAACTTGAAAGAAATAAAATTATGTGGAGACTTCAAGTAATTCATTCAAAATGAGGTTATGAGGCTTTGAAAGAAGAAAAGATTGCAGGTGAATATTTGCAAATTACCTGTATAAAAAGCATGAGGGGTTAGGATACTTCTGAAGAGGGGAGGAAGAATGAAAAAAAAAAAAAAAAGGAACAAATGAGGAAAGGACTAAGAGTAGGCAGAAATGAGAGAAAGAGATAAATTTGTCTGTTGAAAGAAACAAATAAAATCAACTACATTCAAGTAAATCTAAGGTCCTATCAGTTCTAGACTCATCATTATTTTATGCATCATAAAAGGGAAGAAAACTTCCAAGGCCAATATGTGCATCTTAGAATCAAATAAATGCAGTATACTTATAATACAAAAGTGACATAAGTCGAGTTATGAATAGATTGTGATTATAAAGAATTTACTAGGTGTTTTTTAGAGAACAATTCACAATGTTAAGTTCCAAAAGGTGCGCATCTGTGTATGGCTGGTTAGTAGATGGCCATAATGGCTGTCATGGCAGTCACTGAAAAATCATGTGAGGTGAAAGAGGCTAAAACTTTCATGTGAAATTCCCCCAAATAATGGCTAGAACCATGTAAGAAAGTTTGGAGAAGATGGTATACCTGAATGAGTAAATTTCCAAAGGGAAATAATGTTAAATAGTTGCATTAGAATAAATGTCTGAAAGTAGGACACAAACTCTGCTAGCCCCTTTCTACTGTTTGAGTCTGTTCAAATGAAAGAGAGCAGCTTTCTATGGTGAGTTGTTCCAAATGTCTTGGTGTCATCAGGAGGAAGTTAATCATACTCAAAAGGTTTCAGTTAGTATTAGCAGCTGAGAGAAATGTCAGCCCAAGGAAAAGTTTAAATTTGCAAAAAAGATGGTTCACGTGGGTAGGGAACAGATTTACTTGCTCTGAAATGGCTTGCAATCTAATAATACCACAAAACGTTTTTCTAGGAATTCTCTCTTCTAATTGGTATTATTTGAAAATATTTTGAGAAATGTTTCACTCCTGGGTATTAATCTTTGAACTTACAGGTCTATTCAATGGCAACAACAACATGAAACCTCTAAAATGCATTGATTTATTCTTATTCATTTTTCATATTGCTGGATTACTAAGATACTATTTTAAGAAAAAAATATAGAAACAATCATTATAATATGCACAAAATTACCATACACTAGTCTACGATGTTCTCATGGTATGTGGAGACCAAGGGGCACCAGTATAATCAGTAATGACCTTGTTAAGAAAACTTCAGTTTAGAAGAAAAAGAAAATAATGGCATGTCAGGTCAAGTTCTTGCATTTATTTTCCCTGAGACTTCTCTGTCCCAGACCAGGAAAATCTGACATGGCCTTTAGGTAAATAGTATGCTCCTCACAAATTTGTTGATCTTTATGAAGGTTAGCTCAGTGTTAATTGTAAAACAAACACTGTTAGCATTAATGACTATGTGTTAGCTCTATTGGTAGAGAGTAATAGATGTAAATTTTAATGATGCTTGATGCCAAACATTGTTAAACGCTGACTTCTTGAAAATTGCCTCATAAATCCCTAGGGTTTATGGAGAATTATTATTATATTGTTGGCAATTTCTACCATTTCCTTAATTTCTAGAACTTTAATGAAGGTTTAAAAGAATAATTGGGTTTAAGAGGTTAATGCTGATCTTTTCTTTTAATGTGTTTAACAATGAGGTGTTGCCATATGTTTAAGAGCTAACTCTTCTAGGGAAAAATCAAACTCCTAATTCACATTGTTTTGGGTTCTAATGTATACTTATGACTACTATGGATGATTTCAAGATACTGAAAATGTGATGTCAACTGGCTCACAAAACTAAATCTTTTACAGTTGACTCTTATGAGTGGATGTCAACGGGACCTGACATATCATCGCACATTTATGTATCAAATACATAACAAGCAACATTGTTTAAGAAAAAGAATCCTGGATTTTTCAGTAAAAGGTAGAGAAACTGGTCTTATCTTTACATTCCACTAGTCTTTCAAGATCTGATGAGCAAAAATTAATTACATTATTTTCTTCTGCTTTTCAGTATGTACAATATTTCCCAGTAGATATGAATATCCACAAGAATGATGGTAGGAAGATAGATAGTAGCTGCTGTTATATTTATTACAAAAAGGATGAAAAATTTTCAAGTTAAGTAATATGATAAATATTAATAGAGTAATAGAGATTAACCTTTAAAATTTACTTTATCTTACCATATTCATTTTAATTACAATATTTGCATGTTCCAGAAGGTAAAATTAAGTAAGTTGTTCATAGAATTTTTAAACATGAACACATGGCAAAATGCTCTTCTGCCCCTTGTGGAGTCAGTCATTCAATGGGTCAGTTTATTCTTTTTTCATAGGCCTACATCATGTACTATCAATCAGGGAAGAGGATCTTATTCTTTATATGTGTAAGGTACAGCTACATAAAATATATCAATGGCATTAAAATTTTGTGGTGAAGGCTGATTAGGAGAAAACCTGCCAAAAGGTTTACAGGAAATGTTTACAGAAAATGTTTTTTTAAGTTGAAATGTACTGGTTTATATCAATGCTGTCCAATAGAATTTTCTGTGATGATGGCTGTGTTCTGGTGTGTGCTGTACATTACATTAGCGATTAGCTACATCTGGCTATTGAGCAGTTGAAATGTGACTAGTATGACTTTAGAACTGAGTTTTAAATTACATTTACTTTTAATTAAATTTAAATAGCTACATATCCTATCGCTATAGTTTTGGACAGCACACCCCTATCCAGTGGAAAAAAAATGATTCAAAGACAAATAATGCCAATCATGAAACACAAATCATTTAAGCAATTATTTAACTAGTTTTCTTCTTACACTACAATATTTTATAACAGTTGTCATATGATTCTGTAATATATGGACTGACTTTCATTTTTCAAAAGACAATAAGATCCTATTTAATTCACAACAAATTAATCACAAATTTGAGAGCTATTCTTTAGGTAGGAAATCTCCTGCCATTTTCCCATTGGAAATTAAAAATATTCTGAATATGAAGAAGTCTGTAATGACCTCCTCTAATCAAGTTGTTCTTGTGCGTGAACCAACCCATTGATTCAAATGCAGAGAAGGAGAAATTCTAAATTCCAGATTTTTCTCCTTATTTTCACAACACCTTCACTTAAATTACAAAACACTCAGAAATCAAAGACTGCAAGTTACATTTGTATGTTTCAATTTGTAATTGTTCATCTGATTGCACATGGTCTAAGATTACGACCAATAATATTAATATTTCTTACCCAATTCTACTAATAGCATCCTATAACAAACAATGTGTAACTATTTTTCAGCACCATGATAATTAATCTTATAAAATCACTATGTAAAATAGATAATATGACTGAGTTACAGATGAAGTGTAGCAAAATTAAGGTCATATGTACTAGTAAGTAGCAGAAATAATATTGAATCAGGTTCACTTGATACAGTATTTGTGTTCAAAAGCATAACTATATAGTGGTATTCTTCATGCAAGTAAAATTAAAGTAAGTTATTTAGTGAGGGGGACCCTGTCCCACAGTGTCCCCCAGCATCATGGACGAAATAAGACTGCCAAGACATGATCTGCTTGGGGAGAAAAGTCTAGCTAATCTCTCAGAGGAAAAGAGCCTCAAGCACCTCTTTCCCTGGGCTTTTATTGGGTATAGGTTGCATAGGAATACAGAGTGTATAGGTAAAGCTCATCAATCAGTGTCAGGCAGTGATGATCAAGGAAGGGAGATATGGTTAATAGATAACATTCAAAGAATTAGAAGGGTTTATTCTAGTCAGGGTCTGCTAGACAGAGTGATGCCAAAGGGCCATGAAACTTTGGGAAACAAATTCGTTTTATGCTTGGACCTAAACATTTAGTATATATTAACTTGAGGGCATTCTTAGCAAAGCAGGTTTCATGGGATTTAATGCATTCTTTTTGATGCCTGATTGGCCCCAGGAACCACCTGGATTAGTATAAGACTGTGCCCCCCTTATCTGACATTCTTTCAGGCTTGTGTCAGGCCAGGAGAACAAAGTAGCCAAGACAGTAGGAGACTTCCTGTAGTGGAATGAAGATTCAGGCAGTAACAAAGCTGAGGGGTGAAGGTCCATCTCCCCTTTTTTATAGCCCCCTAAGTCCTTCCCTGGTGGTCCCTTTGTGACTGTGACTGTCTTAGGTTGTTCCTCCCTTGAGGAATCTTACCCATCATTGGCTAACCACTCATCTGCCTGGGCCAAGCAGGGGAATATGAGAGAGGGGATAGGTTTTTGTCTCCTTAGCAGCTTTTGTCCCTAAGGCCTTTCTACTCAGACTTAGCTGTGTGAGGCTACAGCTTCTGAAACCAGGCAGGGAAGTTCCCAACTATTTAGAATGATCTTGATATGGGAGTATATATAAGGTAAGTGTGAGTGCAGAAAAATATTAGCCACATAGTCTAAACTCCTAAATATTGTGAATCAAATCCTCTAAGAGAAAAATTATTTTGAATAAATTACTTATTACCAGTAATTTTTAAATACTAGTATATGTACACTGTAAAAATTTTTATTTAATCTTTATGGTAGTTTTTTTCCATTACCATTTAGTCCCATTATACTCCCCATACCCCAGCAATCACCACACTGCTGTCCATGTCCAGGAGTCCTTTTTCCTTTTTGTTCAACTCCTACAACTGCTAACCTCCCCTACAACTGGCTGTCAACTGCTGTCAGTCTGTGAGTCTGTCTCTGTTTTGCTTGTTAGTTCCATTTTTTATTTACATTCCATGTGTGAATGAAATATGGTATTTGTCTTTCTTTAACTGTCTTATTTCACTTAGCATAATGTTCTCCAGGTCCATCCATACTGTCATAAAGGGTAAAATTTTCTTCTTTTGTATGAACAAGTAGAATTCCATTGTGTGAATATATTCCATAGTTGTTTTGCCCACTCATGTATTCATGGACGCTCAGGCTGCTTCCATATCTTGGTGATTATAAGTATGTTGCAATGAACAAAGGAGTGCTTATGTTCTTTTGAATTAGTGTTTTGGGTTCCTTTGGATATATTCCCACAAATGGGATTGCTGGGTCAAAAGGCAGATCCATTTTTAATTTTTTGAGGTATCTCCATACTGTTTTCCACAGTGGCTACACCAATCTACATCCCCACCAACAGTGCAAGAGGGTTCCCCTTTGTCCACATGCTTGCCAGAACTTGGTGTTTGTTGATTTATTGATGATAACCATTCTGACAGGTGTGAGATGGTATCTCATTGTGCTTTTAATTTTCATTTCTCTGATAAGTAATGACATTGAGCATCTTTTCGTATGTCAATTGGCCATCCATATGTCTTCTTTGGAGAAGTGTCTATTCATGTCCTTTGCCCATTTGTTTTTAAATGGGTTATTATTTTTTTTTTGGTGTTGAGTTTTGTAAGTACTTTATAAATTTTTAATATTAACTCCTTATCAGCTAATACTTTCTCCCATTCTATGAGTTGTCTTTTTATTTTATTGATGACTTCCTTTGCTATGCAAAAACTTTTTATTTGATGTAATTCCATTTGTTTATTTTTTCTTTTGTTTCCTTTGCCTTGGGAGATATATCCAATAAAAGATTTCTACAAGCAATGTCTGAGACTTTGCTGCCTATGTTTTCTTCTAGAAAGTTTATGGTTTGGGTCTAACATTTAAGTGATTGATTCATTTTTAGTTTATTCTTTTGTGTGATATAGAAGGTGGTCTAGTTTTATTTTTCTGCCTATATCTGTCCAATTTCCCAACACCATTTATTAAATAAATTAATTTTACTATAAATGCACATTGTTATATATAGTATAGTGTATTAAAGGTACAGCACCTAGAATCCAGAAGACCAATAAGGTAATTTTTTATATTTTTGCCATACTAAAATTAAATATATATGTATTGTATAATCAATTGGGTCTATAAAAAAGTATGCAGCATTGGCAATTACCTAATGACTAATGAAATTTATGTATCCAGTCTAACTTCTCAAAAGGAAATAATGGGTTTTCATTGTATTCATAGTGAACTACTCAAGCAAAAATTAATTCAATATAATTGCATTGGATCAATAGAGCTGAAATAAGGGAAGGTTTAGAAAGCACAGCAAAAATATTTTTAATTACAAGGTGTTATCAAGAATAATGACAAAACATTTATTATGAACAGAATAGATTATTGGTAAGATATTGGAAGGTGATAAAATTTTGCCTAGTAACTTAAATTATATATACATATATATAATAGTTTTCTCTAAGTTATTTCTCATAATTGACGTTCTTCAAGTACAGATTACGATATAGTCAATACCATGGAGCTGTAGCTCCTCCTAGTTGCTTATATTTTACATATAAAATGCAAAGAAATGTAGTACAGATAGAGTCAATACCAACCAATTCAAGCATTAAAGAAAAATACCATAAGTATAAGGAAACAAAACAAGTGAATTTAACTTCACTTATCATATATGCATGCATATGTGTATATATATAGAATGTCTAGGGAAAAATGAGGCATGCCAACTCTTATAAGCATTTATTTAATGAATTAAAGACATATAAACTTTCATTCAAAGTACATCTCAAAAAATCTTTGTATGTGTGCATGCATGTATAGAGAGAAAGACCCACTGCATAATAGTCTACATTGTTATATATCATTTACTCTTACTAAACACTCAAATTTATTTTCTAAAGGAAAATAGTGTCTAATGATGGAAATTTTACTGTATCTCCAATCCTAGAAACTACACACACACACACACACACACACACACACACACACAGAACTGTCCAGAAAGTATTCAGCCATACAATATGAAAAATAGAACTATTAATTGAAGAAAATACCAGATACAAGAAACATTGTACATAGGACAATGATGCCTCTGTCCCCTTAAAGTAGGCAAGTTGGGGCCTCACACAGTTCTTCTTACTGCAGCATTACATTCCTTTTGCTTTGGTAGCAGAAAGTACAGAGCAAATTTTGACACATTTCATGCCAGGATCCTGTGACAAAAGCTCAGACACAGTGTTTTTGGAATTCCCAGATCAGCTTCTAGTTCCCGCACTGACAGTTGCTGACCTATGTTGATTGCAGCCTGTACATGTTCAACATTCTCAGGTGTTCTGCTTGTTGCAGGCCTTTCAGAACATGAAACACTTTCAACAAATTCTTGACCATCTTTGAAGCATTTGTGCTACACTTTAATTTGTGCCACACTCACTGCATCATCTGCAAAAACCTTCTGAATCATCCAAATAGTTTCCACAGAGGAATGTTCATGCTTAACACAAGACTTAATGCAGATTCATTGCTCTACTCATTTTGAATGTGATGGCCACACAGTACACTTGCTCACTCAAAGGCCTCTACTGCCCCACTGACTAGTACCATGAAGTCATCATTGTTCACACATGTGCATTCCAGTCCACTCTCCTTGGCTGCCAAGGTTACATCAATCTTGCACAAACTGTTCTTATATTAACAATGGATGAATTTTTTCAGAGATACCCCCCTCATACACATGTATAAGTTGTTTTAGCCCCATTTAACTAGCACTAGAATCCTTATGTAAAGGAATATATAGACAACTAACCACAATTTAAAAAGCTACTTACATAGGCACCTGGACTTAGGTCTTCACAAGAGAAATTAATGTAAATAGCTTGGCACACCAAGCATTACAATCATTAAATTAGGCAGAAACTTATCCTGTTTTCTTGTTCTTTTTTTTTTTTAATATATTTTATTGATTATGCTATTACAGTTGTCCCATTTCCCCCCTTCTCTCCCCTCCACCCTGTACCCCCCTCCCACCCACATTTCCCCCTTTAGTTCATGTCCATGTGTCATACTTATGAGTTCTTTAGTTTCTACATTTCCCGTACTATTCTTGCCCTCCCCCTATCTATTTTCAACCTACATTCTATGCTATTTATTCTCTATACCTTTTCCCCCTCTTTCCTCCTCCCACCCCACTGCTGCTAACCCTCCATGTGCCCTCCATTTCTGTGGTTCTGTTCCTGTTCTAATTGTTTACTTAGTTTCTTTTGGTTTTGCTTTAGGTGTGGTTGTTAATATTTGTGAGTTTGCTGTCCTTTTACTATACATGTCTTTTCTTTATCTTCTTTTCTCAGATAAGTCCCTTTAGCATTTCATAAAATAAGGGCTTGGTGATGATGAACTCCTTTAACTTGACCTTATCTGAGAAGCACTTTATCTTCCCTTCCATTCTAAATGAGAGCTTTGCTGGATAAAGCAATCTGGGATGTAGGTCCTTGTCTTTCATGACTTGGAATATTTCTTTCCAGCCCCTTCTTGCCTGTAAGGTCTCTTTGGAGAAATCAGCTGACAGTCTGATGGGAATTCCTTTGTAGGTGACTGTCCCCTTACCTCTTGCTGCTTCTAGGATTCTCTCCTTCGTTTTTACCTTGGCTAATGTAATTATGATGTGCCTTGGTGTGTTTCTTCTTGGGTCCAACTTCTTTGGGGCTCTCTGAGCTTCTTGGATTTCTTGGAAGACTGTTCCCTTTGCCAGATTGGGGAAGTTCTCCTTTATTATTTGTTCAAATACGTGCTCAATCTGTTGCTTTTCCCCTTCCGATTCTGGTACCCCTATAATTCGGATATTGGAACGTTTAAAGGTGTCTTGGATGCTCTTAATCTTTTCCTCAATTTTTTGAATTCTTATTTCATCATGCTTTCCTGCTTGGTTGATTCTATCTTCCTTCTGGTCCACTGTATTGTTTTGAGACTCATATTCCTTCCTTTCACTATTGGCTCTCCTCCGCGTGTCTTCCTGCATCTGTTTTATGGTAATCTGCATTCTTTCATCTAAATTTCGTCCAAAATCAACCAGTTCCGTGAGCTTTCTGATCACCAGTGTTTTGAACTGTGCATCTGATAGATTGGCTAATTCTTGGTCGCTCAAAAGGATGAGTCCTGGGGGACTGATCTGCTCTGTTGAAAACATATTTTTTTTTCCCCTGTCTCTCCTTTTTTTTTCCGGTCTGGTTGCTCTTGTTATGGTGGGGGGCGAAGCCTTAGGTGCTCACCGGGGCTGGGCACCCCAGTCGCTAGATTGTGACGTTATATGTGGGGGTGGGGCGGGAGAAAACAATGGCGGTAGTTCTGTTCCCCTGGACTCAGACCCTTGTCTGGGCTTCTGGGCCCCGAGTTCTGCCCTGGTCCACAATTGCTGCCCCTCTGAGTCTGCCAGCCGCAGCTTGCGTACTCAGGGATCACCGCTGCCTTCTTGCGCGCCGGATGGCTTTTGCGCCAATTTCGCGCCAAACCTTCCCTCGACCTCCGCGAGCCGCCGACCTGAGCCAGCCCCGCGCCCGCCCGGCTTGTCTTCTCCTACCGGTCCGGATGAACGCGTCTACTTCAACTTCTTGGCTGCCCAACTTCCATTCAGATAAATCCTCTGCCGGA